>NC_056735.1:329846918-329991918 GCF_019279795.1 Protopterus annectens
GAATGTGCAGACTCAGGATCCCACACAGTTTACGTTTGTTAAGGGTAGAGAATACCTGCTCATTCAACCTAGTCAGCCTCTTGCCATCAGTCACCTGAACTGTGGATGAAGGCAAGGTGACACCTACAGCCTACATTGATCTTGCCAAAGCCTTTGATAACATTCCCCACTCGTTAAGCTCGGCATTAACCCCTATATCACTAGGGGGAGCAGAGGCACAAACACAGGGGTAGATTGGACATACTACCGTCATACATTGAAACAAATGCAGATGTCACTGGGTGTGTTGCAACATCCTTTATGAGGAATATGACATTGGTAATACCAATAGATGTGAGTATTTACTGACTGTATTCCCTAGGGTCCACACCTGATATACCAAGGACACCAACTGTCTGGTGAACACACAGAACATGACAGGCAGATGTGGCCAGTCTGTGGACAGTGTGCCAGTGGAGAGGCATGTCAGAGACATATCACTGTGAGTTGTAACATCACACAATAAATGCATGTCCACATAAACCCTGTCAAGCTATCAATCCACCATGTCTATAACAGCACTGATGAGATAGAATCTGTTCACAAATCTGGGGATATATCCCCCATGTTGATTGGCTGTCTCCACGAGTTGTCCTGTGACATATTGCCATCCACTGTATGTGAATCTGTAGGCCACCACCTCTGTAATGTTCCTCACACAGGCAAGGAAATAGGGAAAGGCCCGCATTAAGAAATGTCCCATATGTCGGAACTAGCAGCAGTGTCCAGGCCCACAGCACAATACAATGTGGGCACCTACATAGTGGTATGGCCGTAGCAATACCTGACATCTGCACATCTGTACAGAGGATAGACAGAAAGTAGATAGCCAACAGGTTATGCATTAAGATGAATGTATTGAAAGATACACATCTGAAACTGACTGGTATGCCAGTACTACATGACAGCAATCCTCAATGACATGTCCAAAGAACATAGTAGTCTACAGTTAATATCAACATATCAGATTGATATCCAATAGGAGATACAAATAAACATATAGCTGAAACACGTAGAACAAGATACTCAATACTCAGAGTCCAGCTTTGCATGCAGGGGTGTATGGTTCCAGTACTACAATCTGCAATCTACTCTTTCTTGAAAAAACACTGTTAAAAGTAGTAACACAATGATACCATATGTGTTAAACTATTTCTGTCAGCCAGTGCACTGTAGCTGGTGTAACATGCAAGTGTGACTGTATATAACTTGGGATACTACCCATGTATGAAACTAATTCAAAGAGAACAGATTGTGGTACAACCCATGTATATCCAGGTGTCCCATACAGTATACTCACACCCCTTGCTACTATAATGACAGTACATAGAAGCATTTTATGTACAGGGAATTAAATGTAATTAAAATTAAAATTAATTAAATTTTGTCAGTGTGGAATGTGATCACTGGTAACCAAGGCTAGGCTATGCTTAGCAGGAGTAATCATTGCTTAAATGTAAATGCTAAGCAGATTTGTGCACTGATAAGCGAAGCCTACACAGTGTAAGCGCCTATACATTTAACCGTATGTTAGCACTGCTTACCGTCAGGCAAACCCACGCAAACCCGCTTAAAGCTGCTCAAAACTGCCTTACTTACTCTGTATCCAACAGTCCATGTTCTGCCTTGCAACAAAATGAACAGGCCTTGGAGATCTTGAACCCACAAACTTGCACACCATAGCCTATGCAATCTACCAATAAGCCACCTCAGCTGTATTGTTTGACTATGTTTTCTCAAATATACCCTTCATTACAGCCAGTTTACAATAGGGAAGAGACAAGTATGCAATTAGGAAGGAATGGTAAATATATATATATATATATATATATATATATATATATATATATATATATATATATATATATATCTGAATAGAAACATACATAGAGAGAGAGAGTGAGATATTTAGGTAGATCCATATATGTGTACAACAATATATAGATATATTAACAATAAATACTGAGATGTACATATATGTATAGAAAAATATATACACATATATGTGTGTGTGTGTGTATATATATATATATATATATATATATATATATATATATATATATATATAAACCACCCACAACTGGGGAAGTATGCACAGTTGGATACAAAAGCAGCCATGACACTCACATCTGCCCCACCACAGTCTAAATAAATGAGTGAACAGTACACTGCTACAAAATCATGATAGGCCATATACAATGGCCAGACATACAACAATCTCTTAGCAAAACAAATACAATGTCTGAACATAGCAAAGAAAAATACAACCAGCCAGTAATTCACACATTTTTATTATACTCTGATGTCTTGGCCAAAGTCTTCAAGGAGTAAATATCACCAGAAATACATGCCTTAATCCCAAGAAGCAATTAACACCTAATTACATAATTGAATACACAGCCTCCAATTACACTCATCATTTAACCCCCTATGGGATAAAGTATCACAGTTAATATTAATACACTGACGTCTGTACATAACAATTGTCCTTTTATGAATGTTTCATCACACTGAGGAACAGACGTTTTCAGAAACAATACCTTGAGACCCACTACTGTCCACCTGGTGTGATTTATTCAAATGTACAGTAATAAGTCTGACATGTTTGAAAAGCCTAGTTTTAAACCATGTGTTACCACATAAAATATGTTACAAGGCCATCCAAGAGCATTCCCTATACACCTATCTCTTGAATGTACAGACTTCCACAAAATCAGTTGTCATTAAAGACACACACACTCTTTTACACAAACACACAAACACACACAGTTTCACAGCTGCGACATCTGGGATTAGAACACCTACCTAACTAGTACTATCCACTATAGTATTACGCAGTTATCTCAAGCGCCACAGAGCTTACATGTTGGTGAACTGTCCAAATGTATCTTTGAAGGTGAGTGACATCATCAGCAGTGCTAAAGGAGGGATAAGGGAAGTGTAGTAAGTTTGAATGTCCACAAAGTCAGGTATCAATAAAGACACACACACACACACACACACACACACACACACACACACACACACACACACACACACACACACACACACTCTCTCTCACCTAAACACACACATTATCACAATTGCCAGGACCAGGATTACAACTCCTACTTAACTAGTTTGCTACACTACAATATTATGTAGTTATCACGAGCACCATGTAGCTTATAGGGTTGAGACTTGGCCAAAGGGTTGTTTCGAGGTGACTGACATCAGCAGGCGTGCTAATGTAGGGCAATGGGAGGAGTAGTGAGTGCGAATGGCCTCAAAATCATTCATCTCCACAAATACAGTTTAACAGTTGTCATGTCTGGGATTAGAACTCCTACCTAACTAGTTTACTACACTATAATATTACACAGTTATCGTGAGTGTCATGTAGCTTACAAGGTTGGGACTTGACCAAAGGTTTTTCAAGGTGACTGACATCAACAGGAGTGCTAAAGTAGGGTAATGGGAGGTGTAGTGAGTATGAATGGCCTCAAAATTATTCATCTCCAAACACACACACACACACACACACACACACACACACACACACACACACACACACACACACACACAGTTTAACAGTTGTCATGTCTGGGATTGGAACTCCTACCTAACTAGTAAGCTATACTACAGTATTACACAGTTATTGTAAGTGCCAAGGAGCATACAGGGCTAGGACTTGGCCAATGGTTTATTTCAAGGTGACTGACATCAGCAAGCATGCTAACATGGGCAATGGGAAGTGCATTTTGTGTGTGAATGGGCCATAAATCATTCCTCTGGAAACACACACACACAGACACACAGACACACACACACACACACACTTAGTCACACACAACTTTACATTTGACAGGACTGAGTATACAAATGCTACATAAATACTGATTTGTACTATCATGTTACACAATTATCACAAGCACCACAGACACTATAGGGCTAAGGAATACCAAAAGGAATGTCTACAGTGATTGACATCAGCACATCATGTGATTTCAGCCAGTTGAATGTGTAGCCAGTGGTACAGGCCTTATAATGGAATTCTCTCTGTCATCGGCTGTCTCTATCTTCCCCACATCTCTGTGTGTGTATGTTTGACATATTATAGTGTGTTGGCCTTGGATATGTGTGAGTATTCCTATCCAATGTGTATGTGAAGCATAAATGGTGTAAATTTTGGTGTATGTGCACAGACATCTGTGAATAGCAGATATATATAGTCCACTGTGTTGTCAGACATGGGCTTAATTTCTCTAAGTGTAGGAGCATGCCCAGTATGACCTGCTGCATTGAATGTGTGAATACATTCCAGGTAGGGTTGTACTCCAGTCTGGGGTTTGGTGTCCTACACCTACAGATAGCAACCTGTTTCATCAGGATATCTGTAGATAGGTTGACAATATGGAGTCACAATGGGTGACAGATAGGGGGATACTGTAACTATTGTTGTCTGTGCTGCTTGTGTTACATGGTTGGTGTTAGCGGAAATATTCAGACATATGTACTGTTTTACACTGTGATGTATTATGTCATCATCTACTGACAGAAATAATTATTTGCTCACAGTTATTTCCTTAGAAATACAAGATGAATGAAGATGAGTCCAGTATTGTGGTCCAGAGCCTACACATTCTTGCACACTCCTGCCATTCTGGATGGCTAGCTGCAGACACTTGCTGATGGGTCTATGTAAATCATCCAGCACCTTGGTACTATGGTGGCTGAGGATCCCCTTCTTGTACATATATCGACTCAACAGAATGGCCATATCCTGCTATGGCCATACCTCTCAGCTGTACAGATTAATCCAGATTACCCAGAGGCAGAGCTCATATATCTTTTCAGTTCCCCTTCACATTGTGGTTTATGAGCCAGTTTATAGCCACCTATTACTGGGTTTGCAGGCAGGGGTAGTATGGGCACACATTAGAGTTTCAGACTTCACACACTCCATGACGTTCATGCTTCTACACCCCCCACTCTGTTATTCTGTCCTCTTCCTAACATTATGCTAGCGATATCTGAGAAGTATCCCTATAGTTGGTCCTTCATCCCAGTGGTATTTATGGATTGGTCCACAGTTCATTCAGTAGGACATGGGGGGCATGGTACTGGGATTTGTTAGCATGGCCTTGCATTTGTGTTCTGTTGACTGTGTTAGGTTGTTAGTTGGGACCACATGAGATACCATACACTGGCACTATGGGTGAGGCACAGGCCTTTGACAGAGGACTGTAGGCCATTTTGCAGTTATGCAAGCCATCTGTAGCAGGCCAGTGCATTCTGTCACTCCTACATTCTTAGACGGTGAGCCAGTGGATTCCCCTGGGGTGACTGAGTAAGTGTGCGAGGTGTTAATGGCAATAGTTCATGTCCATATTGATCCATTGGTCTGGATACAGGCAGGGTGCTGCTTACAGCTAGGGACACACCTGCATAGAACACCTCTTCAGCATGCTGCATTCTGTGGGTATTTAATACAGAAGTGGGGTCATACTGTACTCATTCCCAACAGCAAGGATATGACCTGTGATAAACCTGTGGCTGATGGTGGGGTGAGCGGAGTGCATGTGTAATATGCAAGCTACTTGCAGCTGACTCACAGATATACCTGGGATATTCTTCTTATACTGCCTTGTGCGGGGAAACAGGCAGTCTCTCATTACTTCATGACTGTGCCTTTTGTAGTCTGCCAGTGATTGGCCAGACTACATCAGTATTCCATAATACATGGACAACTAATGTGCTGCTAACCTGTATGTACAATTCCAAAGTTGTGTGCAGTTGACGGTTACATTTTATGTACTCTGTCTAGGGTACTTCCACCTGTGTACTGTATGTATGCATGGGCCCACATTCATGGCATATCTAGCTTTCAGACGGTGACAGATATTGACATCTGGACAGTGATTATGGATGACTGCTGACATGGGTATTGCTGAGAAGCATTGTGGTTGGCACTGCAGTTGTCAGAACATGGCCCTATCAACCACAGTACTGCTCATAGGCCACTGAGACACAACCCTCCATGCCTACATGCTGACCACTTCTAGACAATATTGAATACACAACCTAACACACAGACCCCTGCATATTGTACACATGCAACAATCTATCCTGTTGATTGGGCCAGCTCAGGTAATCTGTGCTCCACTGATATTACTCCTCACACTTACATGTTACTACATTTCTACATAGGATTGTAGGCTGGCACACCTGACAACTTTAAACATTTGCTATGACTGTACTGGTATTTCAGGTACTCTGTTGGCTTCCATTTCTTATTGTATTCTGACCTATCATGCATACTGGAGGCATATCAGTAGAGTATAGATCTTAGGTTTTTTTGACCTACATTTCAGTTTCAGACTTCTTATCCTTCAGAACTAACATACAACTGCCAGACCTGTTGTAGTCTGTCTGTGTAGATCTGGGGTGGGGGGGGGGGGCTGTTCACCATTACCATGAATTGGAGGCCTTAGCCCAGCCTTTCTTTATGGTCATCTACACCTATCCTGCTGGCTGAAGCTGGTGGTGGGTATGTGAGCCTCACTGACATGCATGTGCGTGTCCTATGGACACACATTTGGGCCACCACATGTACTGCAGTGGGATTTGTCACCTTGTCTAGTACTGCCTAGTATGTTGACAGCAGTATTTATTATGGATTTCATGCTGCCCATATAGGTCTCCACTATCTGCTGCCATCTCATTCAGTCATCCAATTCCCTTGCATGCTCACGTCCATACCATAGATACAATTATCAGAACATACTACTCAATTCAGTAATTGATAGGAAGAGTGACATACCCTGTGGCTGGATCAGTATTGAGGATGGTGCTGGAGGGCTGACTATGTTGGATGCACATAGTACACTCCCTATACATGGTAAAGCACAGGTAGTGTCATGTTTGGCATCCCTTTTATTGTATGTGAAAGCCAGAAAGAGAGGTGTCATTCCCTGGGTCCCTACCGTGTCAGTGTATGTGCTATGTTTTGTCTCTTTGCCGAGGCCTGGGCATACTGGGCATGCCTCCTTCTGCCTACATGGACAGGCATAGGTAATTCCTCCTCCTAGTCACTCTGTGCCTGTGATGACCTTAGCAATGGTGGGGAGGCTGTGTGGCCTTGCCCCATGCTGTTCCTGCCACAGCTGTTTCCACAGGATCATATTGTGTAGCATGGCACTTACTATGAACATTTGTGTACATGCAGCTGGAGAGTACTGTAAGGGTCCACCGGATATGTCCAGGCAGCAGAACCATGACCTGAGCATTCCAAACACATGCCCTATTATGATTCTGGTTTGTGCGTGTGCCTCATTATGGAGTTCTTGTTCAGGTGTGTGTGCATTTCTGAGGGGTGTCATCAGCCACGGCTCCAGTGCGTACCCAGCATCCCCCACTAGGTGGCCATATGAGATGCTCCCACTGGCAAATGACTGCTACAGCTGTGTCATATGCCAGATGTGGGAGTCATTTGCCATTTATGTAGACCCTACCCATCTCACTGGGTGGTAGTTTGATGTGTATGTGCGTGCAGTCTATAGCACCCACTACCTCAGGGTATTCTGCTATTTGGTGGAAGAAATGCATAATGCTGGTCAATGCCTCATGGGTGTTGAGGAAATATATGTGCTCACCAGCATGTGCTGACATGGCATCCAGGAACTGTTGGAGTACCCTGGATGCTGATGCCTGTGAGATTCCCATGATATCCCCAGTTGCCCTTTGGAAGGTACCTGTGGCTAGTATTCTTAAGCCTACACATACCTTGGTATCCACTGGGATGGGTTCCCCTCTGTTGGTTCTGTGTGTGAGGTGGGGCCGGCACAGCTCAACAATTTGCTGTAGAATGTCCCTGTCCACCCTATAGTGCTCCACTATCTCCAGCTCATGTAGCCCCTCATAGGTTACTCTGGGTCTGTACACTCTTCTCCTCCTCCTCACTGTGGGATGGTCATCAGCATTCACATCCTCACCACCCTCAGCCTCTTGCACATATTGAGGTATGAGAGTGACAGCAGCCCCTAACATTTTGTTAGTTTTGTCAGGTAAAGTTTCCCTGTCTGTATACACCAGTGGTGTAAAGTTTGTGGGAAAAAAAAACAGACTGAAAGGTGTTTGTATAGTTTATAGTAGTGTGTTGGGCTGAGTTGCTGTCTGTGTAATTGGCTGATTATGATGCATTTTACCTGCCAGCTATGCTAGTTCTCCTTGATTGCCTTCCTACTGCTGTTTTCCCTTTCCATTGCCTTCCTGTTTAAGCCCCAAGGTGCACCACACATACCCAGTGCTCAGATGTGAACAGAGCTGCTATTTCCTGTTTTTTTTTTTGTTTTTTGTCTAAAACCCGGTGCATGTCACGCACACCTGTTTAGGCGATGTAAACACTGCTAGGCAGCCTCAAACACACACCCTTCCTTAGCTTTGCTTAGCTAAGGGCAAACACAGGCCACATAGCTCCAATAAGCTTACAGCATGCATGACACTGCCCCTTATGAGGTCATCCATCTCTTAGACTTATACAATGGTGTTGCTGCACCTACACGGTTGGGTGCAAGCTAACACTGAGAGGAAATCTGTGATTCAGTATCAGTCCCCTCATTTACATAAACCAGAATGCTAATTCATAGTTACCACACTCGCACTGAGCCTTCCCCCTTAGCAACCACTATTCTCTGTTATTGTTGTCATATGCATGCCATTGACTATTATGGCAAAATGTTGATTTGGGTACAAAAGTTTATCTCCTCCTTTTTTTTATTTTTGTGGTGATCCTGTTTGCACACCACTGCCCTACGCTTAAATGGCTGAGATGGGCAAAAAAAAAAAAACCTTGCTTTTTATAAAATTACAACTATTTTTCAGGCTCATAGCTGACTTTAGGCACCAGCGAACCCTGCGGTCGCTGGGGGCCCCCAGTTCCTGGGGGGCACCCAACCACTGAAAGTTATCTTATCTTGATATTTTGTAACGTCTGTCAAAACAACAAAAGCTAGTACATGAATCTTGCATTTTTAATAAACCAGGAGAGTAATAATTCTTATTTATATCTCCTTTAAAATTCAAAGATATCACTGGTTATGGTGACAGTGTTTTATCAAGCAACAGCTTTCACAATTCCATTAAATATTTTACCACTGACATAGTGCCCCTGGCTTAGTTAAACCCTGCTGTTGGATATTCTCTCCACTAAAATTAACAACATATCCAGTTATAGGTACCTGCAATACCCATGGCTGCATGGGTCCCCCAAGTCATTCTTGACTGCGTGGGGGCCCCACAAAAGCTACCGTTGATTGGGGAAAAATGAGGAGGAAAAATGTATTAATGCCCTGATTATGCTGTTTAACCTGAACAGGGCTATGATATGACTCTGTTATACTAAAGCTGGTAATGAACACAGGCAAGGTAAGCACTAGAGAGATCATCATCCCAGCATGACCGATCTCAATGCACATCTTGGAGTTTAAGAACAGCTGATGCTTCTGATCTTCAGGGATGGTTTTCTCAGGGGGGGGTTATAAATACTGGCAGAAGAGCAGATACTGTAACTCCCAACTTCTTTGCTGAAGAGTTCAGTGCAATACCATTAATACCAGAATAAAGGCTCAAAATGAAGGACATGTTTTAAATATTACTCTAATTCAATTAAAAAGTTAATAGAATAACACATTTTGCATCAGCATGCATTTTTCTGCTCAATAAGTATACAACTCTGATGTCTGAATTTATTGACTGTAGTCCTGAATGATTCACAAACAAATCAAACTTTTTATGAAGGACAGAGCAAAATTATGAGCAAAATCAGGGAAGGTCTGTGAAATCAGGGATAGTGACAAGTTTGCATTACTTCTGAATGAGGTAAATAAAAGTGACTTACACCTGCTGTTTAACTTCTAAACAGCAGTCACTGATCTGGTGTGCCAGTAGCAGTGGTACAAAACTAGTATTGCTACAACTTATACTTGTATGTATGTGTGTGCGTGTAAAAGGTATTAGTGATTTTTATCTGTGTGCACACACCTAGTAATGTACATTAAAGTACATTATTCTTCTGGGTATCAGTAAAAAATGTAGCTAACAAGTAATTATATTCCAAAAGAGAGGCATAAAATATGTCCTAGCACATTTAGACACTTAGATCTTCTAAGAATCTGGGGGCCCCCACTCCCCAGATTATATAAATGGATACAGGGGGCTCACTTAATCATCCTTGACTTTGTAGGGGCTCCACAAAAGCTGTTGCTGGTTGGGGAAAAATGAGGAGAAAAAATGCATTAATTTTCTGATTACACGTTTTAACCTGAACAGGCTAGATATGGCCACCAGTTCAGCTTGGATGTGTGTGTGTACAGGAAGCTGCTGTAGGGTGTGTGTGTGTGTGTGTGTGTGTGTGTGTGTGTGTGTGTGTGTGTGTGTGTGTGTGTGTGTGTGTGTGTGTGTGTGTGTGTGTGTGTAGGGGGATATGTGGTTATTACTACTTTAATTTTCATCACAGTCAAACTTAGGGGTGTGTCCATGAGGTCATTATAGCTTGTGTTTGGGCTCAGGGCAGTGTGGTCATTATTTTCTTTTACTTTTCCCACAGATCTCAGAGGTGTACAAAGAAGGTTACTGTGGCTTGTGTAGGGGTAGGGTACTGTCTAGGAACAACACAGTAGAATACATTACCGCAGTCACTGTTTCACTTTCCTCACAATCACACTTCAGGATTGCATACAGGTAGCTGCCTTTGACAATTTGGGTTGAGGAATGAGGAGGCATGCTATGTATATGCATATCTGTGGTCACTTGAAATACATGACTGTGGCAGTTTGAACATCTGCTTTCACCCCAGCCTAACACCACAGCGATACTTAGGCAGTCTTTTTTTGGGGGGAGGGTGTTAGGGAGGCAGGCAATTCCCAGATAGGACTTGTGTATCCAGATAACAACTAGCTTGTAAGTTTACTGTTGCTACAATTTTGTCATCTTTGAATATTAACTCTTGGGTACAACTTATGTCTTTCTTGAAGGAAAAAAAGAAGACTGAAATTCTTTTCTTACTTATTTTTTTTTATGTCACCACTGGATTAAAAGCCTGGAAAATGCTCTAAAATACATCCCAGAACATCTATAACCCCATGGCTTCTTGGGCCCTGGCCAAGGGCGCCCGCAGGCAGGTGCAGGGGGGTGCACTTGCACCTCCCTGGAATCGGCTGGCCAGGACAGTATTTTTTTTTTATTAGAAGTAAATTAAGGGCGTTCTTCTTTAAGAACTCCCTTTGCATCCGGTCATACAAATGGAGGTGCTTGCGACCTGTTTTCGTCTTTTCCATACGGTTTACGTCATTATCATCTGTATTTGCACGTGAAATTTGAATTCTAGATGAGCGCCAGCAGAGATGCCGTGTTGTGTCCACGAAGAGGGTATTGCCATTAAAATCGGAGCAAGCAAGCTGTTTCAGGAGCAGAGAGGGATTCCACAAAGGTAGGAAGGTTGCAGAAATAAATGAGTCGTTTGGTTAACAATTACCAGGGAACATACTCCTTACTAATAGACATTAAACAAATGGAGTGCACAAACCAAAATAGACATCAAAGATTCAGCTTTCATCACTTTTGACATCTGGTCTGCCTGCTCTAACCTTCACATTTTTACATCTGCTTTGCACATGCTGCATATAATAGGACCAATTACAGTTTCACAAAGACAGATTAAAAGATTGTCTTGATAAATGGTGAAAAATATTATTTTCAGTTTCAACCACTGCCACTGAGAGATGTGCAAAAACTGATTGAGATTTCTCCTGAAAGAGTCACTTTAAGTGTATGACTGTATAAGCCATTAAACATTCTGGCAAGCTGAGCATCTGTCTGTTGTTAAAATGTCTCAGTTTTGACCTTTTTATCACTAGGTCAAGGGTTAAAAAGCCACCCTGGAGACTGAAACCTTTGGCAGTGCTGACACGGTAAGTGGAGGTGGTAGTAGAATAGTTTTGTTTCTACTAGGACATTAATCTACAATTTCTACATGATAAATGTTTGACTTTCCTGGCAACTTTCATTTTCTAACTTCTTTAGGAACAGCCATTCCTGAGTGGAATTCAGTGTCCTGTGCAGCATTCAGTTGTTTAGACAAACAGGTACTATTGTGGCAACAAGCCTGGCTTGTTTGTCAGTTATTACCAACCCTGGCAAAGTAAAACTCCTTCACATTTAGGGTACTATACAACAGCCTTAAGGAGTGTTTAGCAAAAGTGATGAACTGTATCAGGCCATTCCATTTTCTTAGTCATTCTTTAAGACTTGACTTATCTATGAGCACTACAAAACCTACCATAAACTGTGAGCAGCTAATACAGGAATACACAAGTAACTATAAAAATCTGATACGATACAATGCAGATATATATACATGTATTCAATACAGATAGATATTGGCAATACCAACAATTACAGGTGGAAGGTGTTAAGCCTACCTGGCTGGAGAACAGATGGTATTGCCCATATGTTCTGCCATTAGGAATATTAAACAGGACTGCAGTAAAATTTTATTTTAACAAAACGATTGTAGTTAAATCATCAATTCCAGTAAATAAAACAGTATGTACATCTTGGCAGAGACCTACGACATATTAATAATTTTAGAAGTTATAGGCATGTATGGGCAGACCAAGTAAATAAGAAAAAAAAGGTTGTGGGAAGCGAGAAATGGAGGAGAGAAGGTAGTGTTCAGGTTGTCAGTTTCTAGCAGGTAGAGTGAGCACAATTTATGTTCCATGAGACTATATACACTGTCAGCAGTTGCACCTTCCAAAGAAGGGTGGGAGCTGGGAGATAACAAAATGGGAATTAAAATGATGCTTTCCAAAAAGAAACACAGTACTGCGAATGCTGGAATATCGAACACAATCAAATTAATTTTAGTCTACAATCAACTGGTTAAGCTCTTTCATCCATTAATATGGACTTCTTCAGAACCAGATATGACTACATCAAACAATCATTAAATAATACCCATGTGCAAATACATGTGGTGTGTTTTTACCCAGTCCTTATAACATGTAATCAAAAAGATTCTTAAATGAAAATACAGTTACTGTCTCATGAATGTATTTCATCTTCCCCTGAGTGACATGACATCATTTGTACAGTAGTTACACATGATAAACCACAGCAAAGCTGTGAATGTTATAGTACAGAATTTATATGCCATTGTTTGTGTATGTCTTCACTTGGTGACAGTTAATACTTTGCGATAACAACCTAAATGATTTTTTTATTAAAATTCTACCAACTAATGGTGGCATGATGAATGACAAAATAGTAAAAAACAAGGTGACAAATGATAAAAACAATCTGACATTCCTCTTGAAAACAGATAATGTGATTAATGTTCCACATATACAGATTTTAATTTTAATTTAATAGTTAGATAAATGAACTGGCATTTACAGACCTAAAGATAAGCATGTACGCAGACAACTTAGCATCATCATTTGACTAGTATATTTTTTTGAGAAATGGGAGAAAACTGGAGTCACCCTTTGCAGATACAGGGAGATTATGCAGATACAGGGAGATTATGCAGATGCCCACTGACACAGTAACCAGAGGTCAGGTATGAACCCCAGACTCTGCATCCTTAAAAGAAAGTTCTTATCACGTAACCAAAAGATGATAAAGTATTGCTGAAATCCATTTCATCTGTGTGCTTCAGATTACTAGCATCATCAGTAATAACCTATTCATACACCTCAGTCAAGCTGGACAGTTGAGTCCTTTACAGAATTCAGTTCTGCTGCTGCATGTTTGTAGAAAATAAGAACTTGGTGTGTCCTGCAGACTGTTTATAAACATTTTTTCTTGCATGACCCCCTGCCACACACACACACACACACACACACACACACACACACACAAATTGCTCATGCAGACCTCTTCCACCATTTTGTACTCTACAGTGCATTTCTGGTTTACAAGAAGAGACTACAGTTTTAATAGTGATACACAACACATTATAGTTATAGGTTCCTAAATTGTTACTAGCCTAATGACCACTAGAGCCCTTACATGCCTAGCTGCACACCTCAATTAATTTGTATTGCAAGTATCATCATTGTATATGAGAGGGGCATTAGTAGCAAGGTAACTAAGGAATTTGGGGGGGGGGGGGGTGTTAGGATAATACTTTGCTTATTGATGGCCTTTGTCCATAAGGACATGGGGCAGACTGGGGGCAAATGTACAATTTCCCATCCAGTTGTTAAGGTTTTCTTTGAATGGGGTCAGGGATGAACTCTGCTTTATATGGTTGGGGTGCCTATTCCATATTGCAAGGATCCTTTGGGACACACAACTGTCTCCAGTACATCCTGTTTATATCAAAACAAAGTTCAGATGCTTGGATATAGTGTTTTAGTGTTTCTCCTGTTTGTTTTTCACATGTTATACAGATCCATCAGGGCTGGGTCTAAGGAAGTCCTGTAAGCCAGGCAAAGATCCTTTGTCAGCAGCCTGTAGGAGACTGAATACACAGATATGGCTTTCAGGTAATTAGTGCTGGACAGGGGTATTTATGCCCTGGATTCTCCTGTTGAGGAACCTATGTGTGGTCTCTCCAGCTGCTGCATGTGCTTTGTAAAGTACATGCCGAAGGGGACATTGTACTCTGTAATTGGCCTTATAAGAAATGAATACAGGGATGTTATGACCTCCTTGTCCCTGGATGAGATACCCTTACTTATGAGGTGGGCCATGTAGAAAGCTTTCCATACAACGGAAGCAACATGGTGGTCAAAAGTCAGGTTGCTATCAAACTAGGTTCCCAAATCCCTCACAACTGATTGCATGCTTAGGATGTTGTTATTAATGTGATAATATGTGGTGATGTCACTTTCCACAAAGGGGATGATGATGCATTTTTTGGCATTCAGCCTGAGGCCATGTTTCTGGCACCAGTCATTTGTTTGGGTGAGACCCTCTTGGAGGACGTCCACATCACTTGGGGAATTGATAACTGCTCCCAGCTTGCAGTCATCAGCAAACTTGGTCAGCCACAGCCCACTGGTTTTGGCCTCCATCTCAGAGAAGTATATCCCAAATAACAGAGGCCCCAAGACCAATCCCCTGGGGTATGCTGCTCTTTTCGGGTCTACTGCTTGAGGTGGCTTCCCCTATTTTGATTAGGTGGGTTCTATCAGTGAGCCAGTTTACTACCCATCTGGTAACATAAGGAATGATGCCTAGTTAAGAGAGTTTATCTATTATGCTCGAGTGGGGAATAGCATCAAAGGCTTTGGCCAGGTCAAGGTAGGTGGTGTGCACCATCTTCCTCTTGTCCAATGCTTTGGTGACTGTCTCAAAGTCAACCAGATTTAACAGACATGACCTCCCTTTGACAATGCCAAACTGTGTGGGGTCGAGTGTTTGGAGGTTGGATATGTCCCTGTTAATGAGGTCCATGATAATCCATTCCATGGTCTTGCAGTTCAGGCTAGTTAGGCTGTTGGGGCTATAATTTCCCGGATCGGTGGACACTCCACCTTTGTGTAAAGGGATGACAGTGGCAGTCCTCCACTCAGCTGGGACAAAGCCGGTACTCAGGCTTTGGTTGAATAGGGTGCCTAATGGTGCTGCAAGTTCATGCCTGAGTTCATGTAGGATGCAGCCGGGGATGTTTTCAGGTCCCATGGAGGCTGTATTTTTTTGCCTTTGAGAGGGCAGTGAGGGCATGTTCCCCTAGAAAAAAAGGGGAGGGAGCAGGTACTGAAGATGTCCTGATTTACTGATGGGGGGACAGAGGGGTGAAGTTTTTGCTGAATCTGTCAGCCAGTAGGTTGGCTATATCTACAGCATTTGTGTATGTGGTGTCCTTGACCAACAGTTATGAACAGAGCTGGGTGCTTTCTTTGAGATTGCGGACATATGTGAAGAAGGCCTTATGATTGTCTCTAGTAGATGTGGCCAATTTGGAGTCTAAGTTGGCTTTACAGGATTTCACTAGTGCTCTTATTTGCTTGTTCAGGCTAAGGAGAGATTGCTTCCAATTGGGGACCTGCTCCTTTTAGGTCCTAGACTGCAATTTTTTCCTTTTGTTATATACTTTATTGCAGATGTCCACCAGACAGGTTTACTCTTCCTTGCGGAGGATGATTTTGTCCTGTTGGGTATTCCTGATTCCATGTGTCTATATAAATGCTCGTATAGTACTTTGGTATAGATTTGGATATTGGTGCCAGTTCCTACAGAGGGGAAGGAGGCTGAGAAGCTGTTTATACATTCCTCAGGAGATTGTAATCAGCTTTGGAGAAGTTTTTTTGTTTGACCCTAGCTAGAATGGGTCAGGGGAGATGGTGACTTCAAAAGTGACTGTTTTATGGTTGGATCTTGCCAGGGAGGATGATACTGTAGGGGGTGCTGCAGTGGTTACTCATGTTGGTTAATACCAAGTCCAAGATAGTATCACCTCTTGTTGGGGTATTGACTAGCTGTTCCAAAGCATTTGCATTGATAAAATCGAGGAATCTCTGGGCATTTGTGTTCTGGCATGAGTAATTTTTCCAATCTATGGTTGGGTAGTTAGTCACCCAAAATCAGGGTAAAAGGTTGAATCATGATAGATTTGAAGAGGTGTAGATAGGTGGAGTGGGCATCTTGAGTCAAATTTGGGGGCTTGTAGCTAGCTATGATTTGAATAGGAGTCTTGTCAATGGTTAACTGTACCTGGAGTGTCTCCTGTGTGTCATACTTAATAAAAAATATATATATATATATATATATATATATATATATATATATATATATATGTGTGTGTGTATATATATATATATATATATATATATATATATATATATTCCTTTGGCTTTGCTGCCTACAGTTTGGGGTCTGAATGTATGATAGGTTGAGAAACCAGGTAAGACTGGGGTTGCTCTTCGAAGCTTTGAATCAGGTTTCTGTGACTGCATAGATGTCAGCATCTTCCATGGTTAAGAATGCTTGCAATAAGTGCAGTTTCATGTTTAGACTCCTAGCATTTAGCAGCATGACCTTTAATTTGCATTTTGTTGAAATGTTTTATGTTGGTAGCATCAACCTTATGACTTTTCCTAAAAAAGGCACTATAGGGGAGACAAGGGCCTTTGCCAGAAGCCTGAAGCCCAAGTGGGACAGATGCAGGTCATCTCTAGCAAAGCATTGTGGTCTGTCGATCATATATTCCCAGGCTGACAGGTACTGGATCCCCCTAGAATGACACCAAAAACTAAGCCAATTGTTAAAATCAATCATTTTCTGTTTGTATTGAGGCATCATTCTGGGTGACGGTAGAATGCTGCTTAAGGCTAGGGTCATACCTGCCTGGGATACATATTCAGCGAGCTTAATCATGTCTCTCTTCAAATAGTCTAGGATGGTACATCTCAAGTCGTTCACGCCAACATGGACTATGATAGTCATAACAGTACTTGTTGTTGAGAGACATGAGTGCATGTGTGATATGGCAGATTCTGACACCTGACAAACTAACCATGACTTTCTCCTTATCTAGCGTGGTGAGAGGCACATCTTTGTGTCTCACAATGGAGTCTCATATGACTAATATGTTGGGTTTATGGTTAGGCCTTAGTGGTTGCGAGACACAGGTGTGTGGAATATGCATGGTATTTGGTGTGGAGGGTTGTGGAGTTGGTGTGTTTTTGCCTCCAACGTCTCCTTTGTTTGGGTTTGTTTATGTTGAGAACCTTTGCATATGTTGGTGTGTGTTGTGTAGTTGTGGGTGGTGTTTGAGGTGTGCTGATTGTACTGACAACCTTCTCGGTACCAGATATACTGGCATGTGAGGGAGGGAACATACACTCTAGGTTCTTAATGTAATTACATCTCTCATAAATTGTGTTCTTGGGTGGTAGCAGTAGATGGTTGCCCATATACATGAGGCAGTTGCTACACTGTCTCAGGATGCCCATACCAACCAGGCTAGCAGGAGAAACCATAAGAAATTGTCCATCCATATTTGTCAGGATCTGAGGGAGAAAGGCCAGGGAGACCTAAGGGGTAATCCTAAAGCCCAAGTGCTTAAACCAAAACTAAGAGGCTTAGAATAACACTTATAATTTCAACAGGCTATAAACACACAGTAATAAATGCAACAGTTAAGATGTAATTGAACACTTTAGAGAACATGTAGCAGCAAGTAGCAGAAGAAAAAAGATGAAGTAATAGAGTAGGAGGAGGAAACACAAATAGTGTATAAGCAGCTGAATAAAGTGTTTTTTTTGTTTCTTTTTTTTTTTTTGCATTATATTTTTCGTCTGTTCCTCATAAAAATTCTGTTTTTGACAAATCACTGGGATGAGCCAAGGATTAAAGTTATTAAATAAATGACATGCATTTGAGTTTCAGACTTGATATCCTTCAGAAAATATATTCTAACACAAATCCTGTTATTCTAACAACTTTCTAAGTGTATGTGTGTGTGTGTGTGTGTGTGTGTGTGTGTGTGTGTGTGTGTGTGTGTGTGTGTGTCTCAGAGAGAGAGAGAGAGAGAGAGAGAGAGAAATGCTCTAGTTAGATCTAGCAGGTGGAATTTACTGTCAAGTGCATTTTCAAGGAATTGTGAGCTTCAAGGGAAGCAAAGGTTACTGCTGCTCATGCTGAGTCTGCTTAAAATGTACAACTGTTTTGTTTAGCAAATGGTATCATTATTGTGGTATAGAATTTGAAAGCAGTGTTAACACAGCAGGTAGCATACTTGCATCTTGATGCAAAGGGCTGTAGGTTCCAGTCCTACAGCATGTACATTTGTATTAAGGGGGTATAGTACTGCAGCATCCTTAGTATGTCCTCCTTTGGATGAGACACCTAATAACTATGAACCTGTTTTTCACCTTGCCACCCATTCCCTATTGCAATATACCAGCTTACCATTTCTTTTAATGTAACCTAGGCAATTTATTCTTCAAGGGCAACAGGCACTGAATTTGTAAATGAAACACTGAAATATAAAGTTTTTTCTAGCAACAACCTCTTCATTGGTTTCAGATCTCTTTAATGTGGAATTATTCAGATAACTTTTACTTCTGCAGAGATTCTGCATATTGATTGATATTGGTGGATTGTATGACAGAAGTTTGAGTGGCCCTTTATGGTTGAAATGTTTTGAATTGGGCAGGTTGTCATTATTGGTTCATATGATTTGTTTCATTGTTTAAAGGAAAAATGCTCAGAACTATACATTTAAAACACACTCTAACAAGTGGTGCTGTATTATACAAGGGATATAATTAAATTATTATGTAGTATAATTAATACAGTCAGGAAGGTGAATCAAAGAACTTTTGCATGGTTCTAAAAATGTGTGCAAGGAGCCTATGATTTGGAAACAGGCCAAAGGTAAACTTACCCTGCCACTGGCCAGATGCATGTTCGTTGAATGTGGGTTTTGATGCTGTTTCAGTGAATGTGGGTTTCAAAGGTAGAGAAATTTTAATGCTAAGTCTGTTTTCATTGTAAGACTATTGCTTTGTTTAGGTTTAGTAAATGTCTATCAGTGTTTGTGCTATAACATTTTAAATAAAAGTTGTAAATGAAATCCAGATATCTGTAATCATTGTAGAAGTAAAGCATAAAACAGTATGCACACTGAGAGATTTGAACAGTGTCTATGACAAATGGGGAGAAATAGCCAAGTAATGGGACACTGGAATGGTTGCGTGGGTGGGGGGGGGGCTGAGTGGGTGGGGCAGCACAGGGGTGGGGCTGGATGGGCGGGGCTTGGGTTTGCACCCCCCTGCAAAAAATCCTGTGGGCTCCCTTGGCCCTGGCTTATTTGAGTTATTTCCTAAATGGTTATTACTGTGCTGTCTTGGTCAGGTAAGATGTGTTGAAAGGATGCAAGGAAAACTAAAGCTGTACAGCAACACAATTTCTTTCCTGAGTCATAATTTATGTTTAAGTCATCATTGGTTGAAAAGATTGTGTAAAAAGAAAAAAATCTTTAAAACACACTTCAGAACATATAGGAAGTTGTGGCTTCTTGAAAAAGCTGAAGAGTATGGCAAAATGAGAAAAAAAGGAAGAAAAAAGCAGTGTGCATAGTGTGGGGAGCCCAAAATGGAAGAAAAACAGGGGAAGACTGAAGGGTGCGTGTGTGTGTGTGTGTGTGTGTGTGTGTGTGTGTGTGTGTGTGTGTGTGTGTGTGTGTGTGTGTGTGTGTGTGTGTGTGTGTAGGGGTGTGTGTGCTGAAACAGTAGGTCTAGGATGCCATTTCATCTATGTCCAGACCTGTACATAAAGTTGCTGCAATGTATCATTGTTACAACTAAATGCCCATAATCATAAATATCCCCTTGTGAGATGGTCCAACATAGTGTGGTACACAGGCCTGTTGTAATGTAAGAGTACTGTAGCTACAGGTCAGTCTGTGTGCACTACTCCTAAAACTTTGCAGTATGAACTAAAATGTTGCTTAGGAAGGGTGGCAGTGACAAGGTGATACGTAGATTTGAAGTCCTCAGGGGCCCCCAACTTGACATCTGTTGGGGGCCCCCAAAATGGTAATACCGACCCTGTTCATGCTAATGGCTATATATTTGGCCATTGGCATGCCTAATACATTGAATACATGCTTTCTTTAGAGCTGCCATGCCTCTGTTTTGTAATTTTCAGAAATATATTCGGTTAGTAACCAAATACATTTCTGCAGGTTACACTATTCCTGCACAGATGCCTTCCCACTTCCTGGATCACTAATTCACCTCATTTTCACGACTTTCACCAGCAAATGAGGTAATTAGCATATAGCAGTGGTGTCCATGCAGAAAAAGTGTAGGAGCGCTCGTGCACATCCCGGGAGCTCATTCCTAGATCGCTCGGTGGCCATATTGCATACAGTAGCTCTTGCACTATTCCTGCACTCCATGCAGAGCTTGCTGAATCCAGGGGAGTGTAGAATCTTCAAGACATTGAAACATTCCTAGTACAATAGAGTTAGGGTATGCTTAGTACAAAGAAGGAGTAGTCCACAAAAAAAAAAAAAAACTACAGGCAAAAAATAGAGCCATAAAGATGACAAAGCGGACTTTTGAGAATAAGAAATAAATGATGTACTATAACTATTACTCAAGTAGTCCAGAATTTCCAGATAGAGGATATTTAGAAAATTGACAGAGAAATTAAAGGAAAGAAAATATATGCACAAGAAAGATTGTCAAAGGATTCAAAGGAAAATTTGTATTCATTAATACAACATATTTATGAAAAAAAAACATAGACAGGAACTTTGGTTCACCTGGAAAAAGAAGTAACACAAGACTTGAGAAAATACCTTCTTCTTTTGGCTTTTCCTGGTTAGGGGTTGCCACAGCGGGTCACCTGTCCGCTCATGATTGGCAGTGGAGTTCTACAGTGGCGATTTGCCAGCTTGGCGGCCAACCGTCCACAGAAGGCACATACACACACACATGCACTCACACCTAGGGCCAATTTAGAGTGTCCAATCCACCTGCAGCATGTCTTTGGGACGTGGCAGGAAACCCATGCAACCACAGAGAGGACATGCAGACTCCGCACAGAAGACACCCCAGCTGAGGATCGAACCGGAGAACCTTTTGCTGTGAGGCAACAATACTAACCACTGCACCACTGTGGCCACCCAGGACTTGAGAAAATATAAAGAATAAAATCAAGAGATTTTTGAAAGGTATAAAAACATGGATATGGGAAAGAAAAAGAGATCTGGCATGGTATAATATTTATGCAAAGGAGAAAGTCAAGCTAATCAATACAAAACGCAGCTCCATATATCTTCAAAGAGAAATGCAGGCAAAGACACCCAGTTATGAAGCATTTCACAATAAAAAATAAGAAAACAAAGATGGAATGTAGAGAACAAGATTTGTAAGGCAGAAGGTAAACAAATAGAAATTGAAGTTATGGATTATCTGTGAAATAAAGGATTTAGTGTGCAGAATGTGGCAGCATTACGGAATTACAGGTCCCCAGATTAAGGATCAGCAGGTAAAGTAGGAGGCCTCAGAAGAAGATCTGTGAGATCATGAAGGTCTGGAGCCTTTTGTAAGGTGCAGAGCAAGGGAAGAAGCAGGAAACAGTGTAATGTGCAGAACAAGGGAAGAAGCAGAAAACAGTGGCGAATCCAACTCAAATAATGTTTCAGAAAGATGGCCCAAAGCATTCCCATGTGAAGATGCAGCATATGAAGCAGGGGATTATCAGAAGAGGATATGTCACAGGAAGATTTTGTGGAACTTTCTGTAGATTGTTCATGGGAAGCAGAGCAAAGAAAATGGTCTCAGTGCAAAAGAAATTATTTAAGGGAAGACTAGCTTGTTCTAAAAGAGATGGATAGACATTTTAAGGTAGATGAAAGAAATAGATTACAGAAATTAAATAAGATCCAGAATGTTAGAAGACTGATAGAACAGGTTAACACAGTAAAAAGGATGATTGACATTTTGGGGGGATTCCTCCCTTCCTTGAGTTGGTGTGACTGTGCTGTTGCTATATATATATATATAAATCTGTATGTGGGGATGTCTCCAACACTTGAGAGAATGCACGGAGCCCCCCTGCAAAAAAATTTTTAAAGTTAAATGCTTCTCCCTTCTGTGTTTCAGGCAATATTTTTTGATATTTTGAATCATAGGCTTTGTGGGAGTCAGTGATTCATTGTAGAACACTATTTTATATATTTTTCTGTGGCATTAGTCTGTACTTTTGGATAAAACTATCTTCCTTTTAACAGCGCTGAATGTCTTGTTCAGCATGTCTTCATGTATGGCATGACCGCTAGAAGCTGCTGCTGCTGCTGTGTTAATAAAGGCTGAACAGACTCAGCCTCAGCTTCTGATGCTGCCTAATAGAGTGAATTGCTGTTTTTTTAAGATCACTTTGGTTTTGAATGTCTGGCTTTCTTCAAGATTCCTTTGGAATGATGGGTGCTTTATTAGTCTATTGCAGAACGTCTTACAAGAATTTATACTTTGACTGAAATCAGCATGTCTGTAATTGTTCCAAATTTGTTTTAAATGACTTAGCTATAATATTTTCTTTTCTAGTATTCCTAGAACTCCTCATCAACAAGGAAAAGTCACAGCTAGTACCTTCCTGACTGACAAAAGAGTGTGTTTTTTCCTACCATAGACATACTGGACAGTGTTCAGAAAAGAGCATTCTAAATTCCAGTGGTGGCTGGTGGCTTCAAATCAAAGGGGGGCTGCAGGAGACAGCTGAATGGGTGGGGCCAATGGGAAGGGGTGTGACCAACTAGAAAGGGGCGGAGCTATGTGTAGAACCATAAAAACTGGGAGTTTAATTAAATACGCTGCCCTGGGTGCCAAACCATCATTATGAAAGTCCAATCAAGACAAAATGAAGTGGAGAAGAAAAAAAATCAATGTATTGGGTACATGACAGCTTACTTAATATTTAGATGGAAACAAAAAGATTGTGAGGCATGAAAAAATAAATTACTTTTTAAATACATTACTGGAATGTCAGTCAAAATCAGGTATAGAAAAACAAGTAGCACTCAATTCAAACCACTTCTCATTGCACTGCAGTTCTAATTATAATTTATATTCTGCTTTATAAAAGTGCCACATAACATGCTGAAAGTAGCAATCTCTGTGATACCACAACTTGTAAAAATTTTTCTTATCCAAAAAAGATCTGCTGCCTGACAACAACTATATACCTGTTTCATGGCAAAAACATGATCAAAGTAAAAAATGAACAGCAAACAAGAAACAAGCTCAAGATAAATTGCTTAAAGTATTACTGCACAGGTTATGGACCACACACGATAGATTGGCATTCTGTTTAGTTTACAGGTAAAGCCTGCAAGGATGACTGCAAGTCTCCAACAAATGTATTGAGCTTCTGAAAATACTGTAATCCTGTCCTTTATTAGAAATACTGTCATATGCATTTCAATATCTAAGGCTTATACGTTATCTAGTTATGTAAATATTCTCTGCATGGCAACAACGAAAAGACTTCCAATGTTGATAATTCTTTAACAGTATGCTTATTAAAGCTTACTTGCATCTTACAATCTCAGACAAGCTTACCTGATGGTTATTAAAGCATTGCTACTTAAACACAGAGCAACAGGTACTGCAACAACATGCATTTTCTGAATAATAAGAAGCCTAAATCAACAGTATAAAAATATGACAGAAAACCAGAACATTATGCAAAATCAAGGACAGATGAAAAGCCACTGTAGTACTTGTGTCTACCTTGGATGGGGGGATACTCTGCCCACTTACACTGCATAACTACTTCTTGCCTTGCTTGGACACTTCCAGAGTCACTACATGGGGGAGTCTCTGGCTGATGGTGATGGCCCTGACACATTCGTCATACCTCTCAACCTCAGAGCAAGAAATCTGGACAAAGCCATACATAGAAGTGGGACAAAGACCAAAAAATAAGGACAATTTTTAAATATTGCTCTTAGAAACTTAGAAAGATAATAAAATAGTAGGTCTTGCATTAGTATGAATTTTCTGAAGGGTATGAAATCTGAAACTCAAATATATGTCATTATATTCTAACTTCAGTCTAATGATTTCCCACTAATTTGCCAGAAAACCACAATTTTATGAAAAACAGACCAATAATGTGATGCAAAAATATAAAATAGCCACACAATACAGTGGGAATCTATCAAAGAAGGGACTTTTTTAATATTAGTACTGTTAAGTTGAGCAGCTGACAGAATAATAGAATCTACATGCATTTATGAAATAAAAGTAATCTATAACTCTGATCATTACAATTATTTATTAATTGTAAACCATCCATGTTTTCTTCCAAAATTGCCATTTTGCAGAGGGATTATTAGGAGAGAGCAACATTTTGCGCCAAAACCGGGGACAGTTGAGAGGTTTGGATATACCTAATTCTATAAAGTGATTTATTTGCACACACCTCTCAACCTCTTAACGCAGGAAATCTGGACAAGGTCAAATATATTGGGGGAACAAACAAACAATACTAAAATTTGCTCTTTTATAAACTTAGACAGTTGATAGAACAACAGGTCTTGCTTTAGCATGCATTTTTCTGAAGGGCATGAAGTCTGAAACTCAATGTCTGTCATAATTTAATGACTTCATTCCTAAATGATTTTCCAGATAACCACACATTTTATGAGGAACAAACCAAAAATAAGAAGCAAAATTCTATTCATTCCCTCACAAAATCATGGTCGAATGGGGCCTCCCCCATGCAGCCATTCCAATGTCCCATTACTTGGCTATTTCACCCCATTTACCCTAAACACTGCAATGTGCATACTGCTTTACTTCTATGATGATTTGGATTTAATTTAAAAGTTTTATTTAACATTTTACAGCACAAACAGTAATAGACATCTGCGAAACAAAGCAATGCAGTCTCACAATAAAAACATACTTACCATTAAAATTTCTCTGCCCTTGAAACTCATATTCATTGAAACAGCATTGAAACCCACATTCAAAGAAAATGCACCTGGCCAGTGGCAGATAAAGATTAACTTTGGGCTGTTTTCAAATCATATGCCCCTTGCACATGAAACATACATGTGTTCTTTGATACACATTCCTGATTCTATTAAATTATATTCCTTGTATAATACAGTACAGTTGTTTGAGGGTGTTTTAAATTTATTGTTTTGAACATTTTTCCAGTAAACAATGAAACAAAATGCATGCACCAATAATGACAAAACTACCCAATTCAGAACATTTCCATCATAAAAGTCTACTCAAGCGTCTACAATCCACCAGTATAATTAAATATGCACAATCTCTACAGAAGTAAAAGTCATCTAAATAATTCCACATTAAAGAGCTCTGTAACTAATGAAGAGGTTGCTGCTAGCAAACAATTTATATTTCATTGTTTCATCTACAAATAAAGTGCCCGTTGCCCTTGAGGAATAAATTGACTATGTTACACTAAAAAAATATAAGCTAGTAATATTGCAATAGGGAATGGATGGCAAACTGATAATAAGTTCATAGTTACTAGGTATCTCCACCAAAGAGAGCATTTTCAGGACTGCAACATCCACCCCCTTTAAAAGTACAACACAGTATAGTATCAGCAATGCATCTACATACTGCGGAAATAGAACCCACAGCCTTTTGCATCAAAAGCAAGTATTCAACCTGTTATGCTATTAACAATGCCAGCAAGTTCAGCATAAGCAGCACTAAACTTCTTTTCCCCTGAAGCTCTCAGCTCCTTGTAAAATCCACTCGACACTCAACTGTATCTCTCAGCTTTGCAGATCAAGAAATCTGGAAAAAGCCAACATTTTTTGGGGGAGGACAAAAGCCCCAAACCAGGGACACAAATTAAACATTGCTTGTATAATCTTGGAAAGTTGCTAGAATAAAATGTGTTACCACCATGCGTTTCACTGCCAAGTCATGAACCCAGGACCCTATGCACTACAGTCAAAGCAACATACCACTATGCCAAATCAGCTGCTTCTTGAAAGACAGGAAGTCTGAAACGTAAATGTCTGCCATTTAGTGAATTTAGTTCTCACCATAGCTCTCAACCTCTTAGCACAAAACACCTGGACAAAGCAAATAATGGGGGAATACAGCCCCCAAACATACTCAGTGACTTCAGTTCTCACCATAGCTCTCAACCTCTTAGCACAAAAACTTGGACAAAGCCAATAATGGAGGAATACAGCCCCCAAAATGGGGACAAATTTCAAATATTGATCTTATAAACTTAGAAAACTGCTAGAATAAAGGGTTTTGTGTTGGTATGTATTTTCTGAAGTATAAGAAGTCTGAAATTCAAATGCCTGTCATTATTTAATGAATTCAATTCTTCACTGATTACAAAAATCCAGAAAACCACAGATTTTATGAGGAACAGAACAGAACAAAAATATGAGGCAAAAATCTGGACAGTTTTCACAAGTGGTGGTGGGTAGGGAATGTAGGTTCTTACTACCTGTACCCAACGTACAGGGTTTGAGCCTGAGCAACTTTAACCACCAGGTTTATTTAACTGGGGCATTACACATCCACAGACACACACACACACACACACACACACACACACACACACACACACACACACACATGCTTTGTTCATTCTAAATCACCCAAAATAGCAAATCCGTTCCTGGTGGAGATGAATATTCTCTTGCAGCAGCCTGTTCCTGGTGGAGAGATGAATATTCCTTTGCAGCAGCTTCATTCCAAATCACACAAAATAATGAACCTTGCTGAGAGTGAACGAATCAGTAGCCATCCATGTCACGTACATGACTGCAGACTTGGCAGTCCAATCCCTTTCCACTTTCTGTGGTTACAAACCACATAAACCTCTGGGCATCTGTACACTGATGCCTTCTCTTCTTAATCTGCACTGGTTTAACAGCAGTCCGGATTTACAGAAACTAGTCACCGAGCATGCATGTGCAGTAGCACAGTTCTGGGACTTTAACAGCGAGTCATTTGGACTCGTGGCTATGCTAGTACAGCTGGGGAGCTGCAGTCTTGCAGTCCAATAGCACGAACCGCTACTGCTAAATTTAGGAAAGGACTCAAGATAGGGTAATGTTCTTTCATTCTGCCACCAATCAACTTCTGGGTCCATTCCAGTGCTTTGATGGTACAGAATACTAAACTGTGCATGCACGAATGTGTGTGTGTGTGTGTGTGTGTGTGTGTGTGTGTGTGTGTGTGTGTGTGTGTGTGTGTGTGTGTGTGTGTGTGTGTGTGTGTGTGTGTGTGTGTGTGTGTGTGTGTGTGTGTGTGTGTGTGTGTGTATGTGTGTGTGTTGTGCATGCACGAATGTTTATGTGTGTGTGTGTGTGTGTGTGTGTGTGTGTGTGTGTGTGTGTGTGTGTGTGTATGTATATCTGTTCTGCCAATTTTTTTCTTGGGAAGTCTTTAGGCTCTATCTTTAAATTCCATAGAAATTATTTATTTATTTATTTATTTATTTATTTATTTATTTATTTGCAGTTGGTTTACCAGGATAGTCCATTGATCCAAGATGAACCTGTTTTCAATGGAGTCCTGGGGAGAAAAGCTCCAAACAATTGAGGTTACAGTAGGTTATTAAAGATGATTATACATTGTAAAAATTTAAGTAGACAAATAAACAAATATTACAATTAATTAATTACATTTCCTTTGAGTCTAGATCTCATACTGAAAATGTACTGACAGAGATCAAATGCATAT
Source organism: Protopterus annectens (assembly GCF_019279795.1). Classification (NCBI taxonomy): domain Eukaryota; kingdom Metazoa; phylum Chordata; order Ceratodontiformes; family Protopteridae; genus Protopterus; species Protopterus annectens. The sequence continues at coordinate 329,875,169 of NC_056735.1, forward strand.
TTCAGTGCAGGAAATCATTCTCTACTCTTTCTTCCCAGGCCTTGACAAGGGGTGCATCAGACATTTATTTGGCAGACACAAATATCTGACTATTAAGGGGCAATGCTTTCCCACTTACCTTTCCCTACACAATATTATCAAAGAGATGATGGCAGTGGAGTTCCCCATCAAAGCATTAAAAAACTGTCCACACCCACATTTTATGATGGCATAATCATAAACAATGCTACTGCAATGTGGTACATAAACAAATGGGGACCTCATTATTAGTTCTATGTTATTAGTGTTGCAGTTTGCACAGATGGTTAAGGCTAAGAGCTGTTAACAAGCTGTTTTGTGACGTACAAGGTTTGATTTCCTCAGCATTCATTTGCATACTGTATGGCCTAGAGTAAGTCACTTAACCAGATGGTGCTATGGTCATCTGGGACACTGGGCTAGGATTCTCAGTGGTTTACAAGGCTGCACACCTAGTAGTATCTTATTATCATTTATACAGACTGACTATAACATTGTGGCAAAAGGCCTTTTTATGGTTATTCAGCTGATGTATTCCACCTACTGTGGGCCCAGGCTTAGGAATGGAACACTGTGAGCACCCTGAGGTTTAGTTGGCTTAACCATCAGATATTGGACAGGGTCCAACTATTCAAGTTTTAACCAATCACAATTATATGTTTACATTTCTACAGAATTAAATAGAATGTTGATTTTTAATTTGTTTTGAAATATGTATAAACACAAGATTTATTTCTAGCTTCATTACATAAGCACAGCACTTAGCTAATGATTTGTATAAGTTTCACACAATAAATATTTGTTGTTTTGCTACTAAGAAGTGAAGCTATCTTTAATTGCAACAAGAAGATTTGTTGTTTTGGTACAAAGAACATAAAGGAAGCAGACCTCCCAACCATACCGAATTACTCGGTATTTACCGAGTTTTGGGGTCCAAATGAAGGGGTGCCACGATTCCCGATTGGCACCCCTTCATTTCCGATTTTTTTGGTTCAATTTTTTTATTTTTTTAAAAATCGCGCTGACGCCACCACGTGCGCGATGACGCCAGCGCCGTCAGGGCTACCAGCCAGTCGGAATTGAGCTCAAGGAGCTCAAATCATTATTTCCGGCTGGCTGCGAAGGGAATACAGCAGCAGCGAGAAACAGGCAGCAACGATAATGGTAGCCATATCTGCCTAGTCCCATATCAATTCAAGTCTCAGCGGCAGCCTTCAGGTAAGAAACGGGTCCCTGCTATTACTGTAACTGTGCTTAGCTAGCTTTTTTTTAATTACATAATTCTGAACTTACTATTGTCTAGTTTCATAGTCGTTAGTGTTGACTCAACTGTTAATCATGTAAGCAATTTACTGAGAACTTGCGATGCAATGAAAATATTTTTTAGTTAAGTATTTTAAGTGTAGTTTGTTCTAGATTATATTATTGCTAACATAAAGTGCTAAGATAAGGGAGTTTGTTGATATTTTATTAGGGGGTAAGATTTGTGTGGCTTGCATCTTGTTATTATTAAAAGTTAGTCTTGGTCTAGTTAGGATTGACGAATTAGACAAAGCTGTGTAATGTTAAGTTTATTGTATTGTGTGCTAACTAAGGCATTTTTTATAGTGTTCGTATCTAATTATTTAGTGACCCTACTGGACTGTGACACAAAAGCATTTTTTAGCCATGAAACATCACTTTAAGTGCAACCCTTGTTGAATGATAAACTAAGCAGTTTTTTTTTCCATTATGCCATCATGCTTGGCCACAATTCACTCCCTTCCACCTGTGATTTTGTAAAGTGTCATTAACTGCAAAACAGGAATAGCTAGAAGGGGTCAAAGGGGAAAGGTTGACATTTTTTCAGTGTAATAATTCAAATGCTTGAACACTGCTTTCAGTCAATAATAGTTTTAGATATGGCATTATAATGAAATGTTTTTGACTGTATTCAGATTTGCTCTACTTTACAAACAAATGAATATCTCTAAAGTGAACATTTTGTAATTTTGCACTTTTTCACTGTCGAATGGCCTTAGATGTTTTTTTCCTCTTGTTATAAAAGCTGTAGCTCTAAAACTGAAATTTTATAGTGCATGTTTTAATGAAAGATATTAAAATACTTTGTCATGTGTAGAGTTAGGAGTATAACCATATCTTGAATTTTTGTGCAACATTTCAAGCTAACATTTAATATCACTTTCAGAAAGAAATGCACTCTGCCTCATTATAGCAGCTCAGTACGTATGCTTTAAATGTATAGTATTTGTACCATGGCCTTGCTTTTTGCAAACAATGGTTCATTAAACTTTTGCTGCCTGACGCATACTAATGTGCATCCTTTTGGCAATGCTTACCATTGCAGGGTTGTATGTATCTCTAAACGTGGTCTACAAATTATGTTAGTATTTCTAGGTAGTATGTTTGGACATGTTATAAAGTATAATTGGGTTGCACTTTTGGTTTTACTGAATGTATTGTGGGACTATAACAGTGCAATGGCTATTGTGTATATGGAATGTTACAATATCTGTTTCACTCAAAATGGAACTGCAAACTGTTAGTATACAGGTGTTTACTCAAACTTGCAGAATGCTAAGGAAATTAACAAAACTTTTAAAAGCAGAGCACTTTGATTTAATGGATTAATGAGCAAAGGCAGGACATTTCTGACTTTAAAATGTGTCGCCATAAAACATTTACCATCAAAGGTGCTCATAATAATATATCTGTCATTTTTTGAAAGCTTTCTTTAAAAAAAATATGTGCAAGGTGACAGTCCTGCTAACAGACTGATGAAATTCTAACAAGTGTGCTGTATTATACAAGGAATATAATTAAAGTCAGGAAGGTGTATCAAAAAACATATGTATGTTTCTTGTTTTGTGTGCAAGGGGCCAATGATTTGTAAACTAGGTAAGCTTTATCCATCACTGGTCAAATGCATTTTCTTTGGATGTGTGGGTTTCAATGGCAGAGAAGTTTTAATGCCAATTCTATTTACATTGTGAGACAGTATTGCTTTGTGTTAGCAGCTTTGTTTAGCAGATGTCTTGGTGTTTGTGCATTGTGCTATAAAATGTAAAAAAATAAAATCAAATAATCATTGTAGAGTAAAGCAGTATATATGCACACATTAGTATTTATGGTAAATGGGGCAAAATAGACAGGTAATGGGGCATATGAATGGCTACAGGGAGACTCTGGTGCCATATTTTGGTTGTCTGTTCTTCAGTTTGCGTTTGAAAGTTGGTATCCCACAATTCCACGAGTGGGTGGAGTTACATAATTACATATGCAAATTTGATGTTAATCAGCGTACAGATTTGTACCTATTTTTCATGGGCCTTGTCCAGATTTTTGATGTTTCCAGGTTGAGAGGTATGAAAGGAAGCTGTTTTTAAAAGTGAAGAAATTTCGATCGCAATAAGATTTTTTACCATTGTTTAGGTTTCATTTACAAATATTTCTTACTACTATTGCTTGGTAATTTAGCTTAGCTCAAATAGCTCAAAAGGATATTCTTTCATATTTTCCTATCTATTTGGGGCTCAGAATTCACTAACAGACAGTTAAAGTTGAAAGCTCTATCTTTTTGCTGAGTTTTAGCTATAGATGTTTTCTCAAAAGATACAAAAAAGGTTGAGGGCTCCATTTATGGAACTATTTGGCTTGTATCTCAGTATTCATTTTTCTCATTTCCTAAGAAAATACTGAGATGGCCTTAAACTAAACCCAAAAATTTGTTTCTGCATGCTAATTGTGAACATTTTCTGCTTTAAAATATTCTGTTGAAAGCTATGCAAAAAAAAAAAGAAATGCCGTGATACCTCTCAACTGTCCAGATTTTCATAGATTGCCTTATATTTTTGTCCAGTTCTCATAAAATTTTGGTTTTCTGGCAAACCACCAGCTAATTATTGAGGTTTGAATTCAGAAAATAATGACAGACATTTGAGTCAGACTTCAGAGCCATCAGAAAATTCATACTAATGCAAAACCATGTATTCTATCAACTTTCTAAGTTTGTAAGAGCGATATTTAAAAATTGTTCTTATTTTTAAGTCTTTGTCCCTCCATTTTTTATGGCTTCATCCAGATTTCTTTCTCTAAAGGTTGAAGGGTATGAATGTCATTTGTTTCACCTTGTTACCTGTTAGCCAAGATAACTTTGTTAATTGATTTTTTAATTTTTATCTCAGGATCTGTCTAAGATTCTTCAGCATTAACATCATTGCACAGTCAATGCAGCTAGACTAGAAGCTGATGCTTGCATTCTTATGGTTTCTTTTCTTTTTTTTTTTTTCTGAATCTTATAGCATGGTATATTTCTAGCTGGTATGAAATCCTATCACTGTGAAGTCTAGGATATGGGAGCAGAAAACACCGGGTGTATATTACGTTATCGAATTTTTAAAAGTTCGAATGTCATATGGTCGAAGACATATGATCGAACTTTTAAAAGTTCGAAAAGCTAAAAAAAATATAAATAAATAACAGAAAAAACCTACCTGACCATTTTAAGCAGGGGGCCAAGCCCCTTGCACCCCCACATCCCCTGCTCTTTAAATATACCAACTCCGAGATTGCACTAAAATGCAGAAAAAGGGAAATCTTCCCATTCCACACTGTATGGAGATCTCCGTTGAAATATTCTAACTTTTAAAAGTTCGATCACATGGTGTCAACCATATGACGTTTGAACTTTTAAAAGTCTGATAACGTCATATACACCCTATGTGAACAGAAAATACCTGGGTTGCAAACTTAACAATGTTTCAATCATAAAGGCATAATAGCAAGTATTGACTTACCTATTTCTCTCCACCATTTCTAGTAGGATGTACTACTCTACCTGCTCACCTTGTCTTTAAACAGTTTCAATGATAGTTTTCATTTTCATTGCTGTTGTTGAGCAATCTCTTTCTGTTTCCTTGAAACCTTTGTCATGTCTGCCATTACGCTTTTGTAGAAGATGCTTTCTTTTTACTCTCATCTTCAAAATATTACTTGGAGCTATGAAAAAAAATGACAGGATCATTAATTTTATGTAAACTTAGTAATTTCTAAACAATTAGATAACTACATTGCATTTTTGTTCTGATGTTGCAAGTAAACCCTTATCAGGTCAGATCACATCTCCTTTAGCAAGCAGATCCGCTACTACAGACCTGGTCTTCATATATTTTCCAAACATGAAAATTTCAATGTTCTTTAAAAAACATAGGGTGCTTGTATGTTTGTGTGGGTATGGGTAGGGTAGCTATACAACTTCTGTGGTTCAAGGTGTGACTGCTGATGCCTTTCCCTCTAAATAGTTCATAGATTAGTATTCCACCCAATTCAAACATTGCTCAGATAAGTGATATAAGCCGACACAAGTATCTTCCAAGTGAAAAGTTTCAAGGAAACAGAAAGAGATTGCTCAACAACTGCAATGAAAATGGAAACTATAATTGAAACTGTTTAAAGACAAGGTGAGCAGGTAGAGTAGTACATCCTTCTAGAACTGGTGCAAAGAAATAGGTAATTCAACATTTGCTATTATGCCTTTATGATTTAAACACTTTTAAGATTGCAACCCAGATATTTTCTGTTCATGTATACTAGACTTCACAGTGATAGGATTTCATACCAGCTAGAAATATGTCATGCTAGAAGATTCAGAAAAAAAAGAGGAAAATGAAAAATGCAATGCATGGCAGATGTGTAAGGAACCCACTATAGAGAGCAAATATTCATTATCGGATCTTGGTCACAATGGCAGCACCTGCCCCTTATCATCCTTTCTTTATCCTAACTTGTTTTGATGTTTATGTTGTGTTCTTATGCAATTGGTTGACTGGTGGAGGAGATGATGATAGACCTTGTCTGAATCTGACAAGCAGGCAGTATGCAGGGCTTTGATTATTATGTGAAAATCTCCACACTTTATCTGTCTAGTCCTTTGTTCTTCCAACTTCCTGGCATCATTAGACAAGATGGAAAAAGTGATATTTTTGTGAGAAACTTCCCATAAACAGGTACAATTTATATTGTTTTCATGGTCTCAGTCTTCATCTTTAATTAATGATAGATCCCCTTGCTTATATTCAGTAGCATATGATGCAAGAGGTAAAGTGGACACATTAGTCTATTGACTTATACCAGTGACCACATGAGGGGAAGGAGGTGTCACTCCATTTGTGCAAACATACTGAATCATTCTATATGTGTGAAATGGGTAAAAGTACAGTGCACTAATGTGAGTTATATAAAGAGTATCATGTTTCAGCAGCAATTTCTTATGCACCAATACTCTACTAATACCAGCAGTATTTGGTGTATCCAAAATACATAAAGAGATATTACACCCTCCATATTGTCTTATAGTTGCAAAACAGGAGTCTAAAACTTATCCCTTGGTGGTATATGTGGATTGCATACTAAAGGATGATTTATGTTCAGAAAACCGCATTTTAAAAGATTCCTGGGATTTTTTAATTAAGATTAAGTCTGAATATTGTAGTGCGGCTTGTAGTATTCTTACTATAGATGTGATAGGTCTTTTCACATGTATACCCCAGCAAAAATGGTTAGAATACTTTCACTCTGCCTTTGTTAAACTAACGTTTTGGACAATGACACAGTCGACTTCATTATGGTTTTAATGGAATTTATCATTAGTTATAACTTTCTGTACTTCAAAGGTGAAAATTTAGGCAGATGCAAGGGGTTGCTATGTGTAAAAGTCGTACACCACTATATGCCAGTTTAGTTATGCATACATGGAAAGAGTTTTATTCTGAACTCAACTTTTTCATAATACTGGTACACATATTTCCTCTACCTTGATGACATTTGTATTGTATGGAAAGGTTCACCCCAAGAAGTGGACAACTTCATTCAATGTATTAACCAAACTACCACCTTTGTCAAATTTACACACTGATACTCAAAGGAGTAATACAAAATAAAATATTTTAAGAAAATAAATAAAAAGTCCAATCAACATGGCTGAAAATGAGCTATAAACTTTAACAAAACAGAAACTGCAAAATAAAAGGTAAGTGCTTTCACAGATACTTAATCTGCTTCTTCAGACCTTATAAAGCCACTAAAGGAAGAACATTTAAAGATCTTACAAGGTCCAATCACTAAAACACATGCAGTCAGCTGACTCATAAATGAATCAACCAATCAAGTGTTCACTCAAACGAAACTGTAAACTATCTTGATATAACTATAACTAAAGGTGTAGTAAATAAACATTTCCTTTCAATACTATTCAGAAAAGTAACTTTCTTGAATAGTTATTTGCATTTTAAATGTTGCCACCCTAACCATTGCAAAAATAATATTTTTAAGAGGCAATTTGAGGGCAACAAGGATATGTTCAGAATTTGATACATTTTGTCTTGAGGTGAGCAAAATATCTTAACATGTTTTTGGAAAGGGGACAACCTGAAAATCTTTTGGTTAGAATCTTTAATAAAGTAAGTCAATGACATGGTTCTTGATTCAATCCACTACTTGGAACAGGGACATCCCCAGTTACAAAGGCCCACAATTGTGATACCAATATAAATGGTAATTACTCTAGTTCCCTTATTGTCATATACAATTCCTATTTGAAAGTTGTGAAAGATATTATTTTTAGGAATTGGGACATTTTTAGAGTAGATAACGATGTTCTCAAATTAGTTGGTGATTCCCCAAAATTTGTAAAAATATGAAATTCATGTTTGAAAAACAAATTATTGAAAAGAATACTAGGGTTACATGAAAATGTGGGGCTTGTACCCAATGTACATACATCCTTGAACAGAGATTTATTAAGCTGGGGAAGATTACATATTCTACTATATTTTTAGTGAAATGTAATTGTGCTACAAAATGGGTGGTTTTCATCTCACTGTGCTCTAGTTGCAATAGTTTTTAAATTGGCAAAACAGAAAGACGTTTTTATTAGACAATATATGAACACACATGTCATTTGAAAAATTCATATCAACAACTCCCTTTTGAAATACACATTAACTTGTTCCAAATATAATAAGTATTTATTTTGAATATTGGAAACTGCTGTCATTTCTAACCTGGGGGGGGGGGTCTTGGGAAACAAAAACTGAATTTGGAAAACTTTTTTGGCAACTGAGACTTAACACCTCAGTTCTCCCTGGTCTGAATGAATATGTTTCTATTTTACCAGTTCTAAAACTCACAGCTTATAAATGATAACACTTCATAATGTTTTTTTATATTTTGCACTATCAATTGAAAGATCTAAGTACATATGAATTTAAGTTTCCTAATTTTTGAATATTATATAGGTTCATTCTATAAAGGTTAAATTACTATCAATATAAAGTTTTTACAATGTGTTGTCTTTCAATTTAAATGTGACTTTGTTTCACTATTTATTATTTAAGTGTTATGACTATAACAGTTTTTGACTTTTGAATTTTTTTAAACTTAATTAGAGTTGATTTATCACATGATTTATCTTAGTATTTAAGTATTGGTTGATTCATTTTTCCATGGTTCTGAAGAAGTCACAAGGTTTGTAGGGATGAAAGCGCATAACCACTTGCTTTTTAATTTGGAATAAACATATGTATCCACATTTTACTGTGGCTCTTTTCTTTGGATGGTTGTTCGACACAATTTGAGCTTGTTGGTTTACCAGTCTTTTATAAGGCTGCCTGTATAATGCTAACTCTCCAGTTGTCTATCACCCTGCACCATAACCACCATAACTATACTCAACATGCATTCCCACAAAAACCCTTAAAGAGTATCTGAATATCCATAACTATAATGCTCAGCCTACATTCCCATTTTACCAGACCAGTGCATAAAATTCTCTAAGACTCACAAACCTACTTTTTCCTCACCTGTGAAGGAGGACAATATCTTCTATAGCCTAGCAGTAAAGATCCTTGCAAATAGGTTTGCATCAGTATTTACATAGAGACAAATGCTTATAATTTTTAAGGTCTTCCTCTCTTCTTTCTGCTCATGCAAAATCAGTTACTTCCTCAGTGACTGTGTAGGTGGGCCTACATCAATTGCCTCATTAAAAACTTTCATCAGACTTAGATCTACCTGCAAACCTACATTCTTATAAAAATCCACCAACAGCCTATGTGGACTTCCCACCTTACCCCTCTTTCAAATGCAAAATTACATCCACCACATCCCCTTTCACAATAATTGTTTTTCTCCACCCCTCATTAGCCTTTAATACTCTCACCTGCCATAATCCCAAAACACCTATCTTTCAGTAAACTCACTTGTACAGACCCACATAATAATATTTAAAAGCATTTTGTATCCTCTTATTTGTTAATACTGCATTCCTTTCAGTATCTTAAACCTTATCTATTCAAGCCTTCTTTCTTGGACTCCTTCCACACAGAAACTTAATCTTAGCTTTCCCTTTAACCAGCCATCCTGCACCTCTTCTACTGCATCTCTAATTGTTTCTTCAATATACCACAAATTTCACTTCAGGTGATAAATCTCATCCATAAACACCTTTTGCTTTTCATTCACTTCAACTCCAAATTTTGTAAAACATGAGCTCTTCTCTGAGGTCCTTAATCGTCACTTCCCTCTTTTTCCTTCCTTTCTCTTTCATTCCCATAATTTCTCCCTCAACTTTGCTTTAACCTCACCCGGTTCTTACCTACTTATCCCCTCTTGCCCTGAATTGTTATCCTGCAACACATCACACAATATCCTTCATCCATTTGTTCTGTTCACTACCACTGCTATGGCCCAAGTTCCATCTTCACCCCCTTTCACAATCTTCCCCTTCACCCACCACTTGCTTACAAGAAATAATGCTCCATTCAGTAAATAGCCACAACTTCTCCCAAATTTACTTATCCACTAGCAATCTGTCCAGTCAACTTGCCTGCTTCATTTCTCATCTAAAAAGTATAATCTGTGTCCTTAGCCTTAGACATCCACCAAACATCAAATAAATGCAGCCTATCCATTTCTACCTTCAATCCCTCTGGTTTTCTATATGAAGTTCATTTTCCCAAAAACATCTATCCTCTTCTGGATTCAACACCACTTAAAATTCTTCAGCTATCATTGTAATACTTTTCTCTTTCATTCGCATACTGATAAATCCAGTCAAGAAAACATCTGCCCTATCCTCATTCAGCCAGTAAAAAGAATTAATAAGTATTCTGTGCACATTTTTGATACAGCATCTCACAAGCCACCTATCATCTGCATCTCCTATTACTGCGACTGCACTTCAGCCCTCTTTTCTACACATCAAAACACATACTCATCTCTTTTATCCATCTTATGCACAACTATTCCTTAACCAAACAAACTCCTTCCTCTCATTGTTCTTTAACTCAGAATGCTTTATGTTTATTTCTTGTATGAATAAAATTCCAATACTTTCTGTAACAATTGTAATTAATATTTGCTCTCGTTTAATGGAATTCTTAATCCCCTACATTTAAGATCCATATCCAAATCCCTCTCCCTATACTCCCCTTATACAGCATACCAGTCCAATGAAGCTAGGCCTAGAAGGCCCACCAATACTCCCACCCCAATTGTGCTGGTCACAACTGTCCACACACATTCAAAATATTTGTGATTGTAGATTTACCCATCCTAATCCCAACCAAAACAGGCATAAATCATTCAATCCCACTCTTCAATATATACCATTGATATATCCCATAATACTTTAACACAATGATCTCTGTGCTAAAATAATTAAACTAGTTAAACTAGTTAATTGTCATTCCATCATAAACCATGCATCATCTGGTGAATCCTTATAAGTAAATATACTTAAATGAAAAGGAAAGAATGAAAAATCATGTACTCATGAAATCAAAAATTATTAACTTGAACATCCATCACCACCCCCAAAAACAACACCAAAGTTTCAGTCATTCATATCTATATCTATATCTATATCTATATCTATATCTATATCTATATCTATATCTATATCTATATCTATATCTATATCTACATCTACATCTACATCTATATCTACATCTATATCTATATCTATATCTATATATATATTCTAAATCTGTTTCTATCAATTTATTTATCTATATTCTTAGATGTACTTTAAAATATCAATTACCAGAAGATCGAACTGAAAAAACATCAAAACATCAATCCCAAGCTATCAAAATTCACAATATTGAAGAAACAAAAACAAAAACAAACAAAAAAAAACTAGTGTTTTTGTAGGTGGGGGTAGTGTCTACTTCAACAAACTTTTCCTGTTACGTTGTATTTAACAGTTCGCAACAAACAATATCTTCTGCTCTTCTTCATCTAAAAACACTCTGCAACTGGATAAGTGTCCACAGAAATATCTTCACTGAGAGTTCAAGAAAGGATATAAATGTCTTCATACTTCTGTCACCAGACTCTGTCTAACTCCACCTTTGAAAGAAAATTTACTCTAATTCCCATCTCCATTTTGACAACAATCAGAAATGTAAAGCACAGGATTTTGGGGACTAAGGAAGCAGGAAAAACAAAGTGGAACCATATAAGTGCAGCATCTTTTCCTTCCTTCCCAATACCTAAGCATGACTATGTCTGTCTACTAGAATGTCTTTCCACTTACCAACAGACCAACAGACAAAGCATGCTTCACCTAAGTGTATGTGATTCATCAGTCTGGATATCTTCATTGTTCATATCTGTCTCCCTTCTTCCCTCAAATCTTCTCAATGTCTCTGCCATAGACCATCTCTACTATTCACACTATCTGAATCATAAAGTTCCACCTCCATCAGCTCATTCAGATCATATATCTGCTAATCCTTGTCCTGAAGCAGTGATTTTCCTCTAAATGTTTCACTTTCCTTCTCCCTTATTTCATCAGCCTACTTTCTATCAGTTCCTCTTTGACCATGCCCTTCTTCATTTCCAGCAGTTGTAAGACTGCCCCCTTGCTTATCTTTGCTGAACCTTGCAATCACACACTGATGTATTTGCTAGCCTTCATTTCCCGTAGTTGCAAGACTGCCCCCTAGTTTATCCTTGCTGGACCTATTTCCAGCAGTTGTAAAACTGCCCCCTAGTTTATCCTTGCCAAACCTATTTCCAGCAGTTGTAAGACTGCTCCCTAGATAAATCTTGCCATCACACACTGACCTATTTGTTTGCCTTTTGACACCTCTGGCATCTTTTCCTCTTAGTCCTCCTCATGACCAATCCATTACTCCCCTGTCATGTATTAATGGTCTTCTCTGAAGTATTAGCTAGAAAATCATCCCTTATTGCCTGCCATCACAATTGGGGACCATATATATAGAATGGCTCTAAAAATACCATCCTTCATACTTTAAATCTAGAAAGCTTGCCTTCACAAAATTATTTTAGGCATATCTGGATAAATCATATGAGTGGATGCTTCTGCCTGTCTAAGATACCTTACTGACAGTATAAGCTGTTTCCTTTTGTGATAAATCTGTGGCAGAAAGTCATTAATCACCTCAACTTTGCAGCCACCCTTAAACAAGTCCTTTCCAAGCATGGCAGTTCTCACAAGCCAGTCTTTTAATTTGAAGCTTTTGCACTTAACTGATATGTACCTTATCTAACCCTTGCTAAGAGGCAGGCAAGTCACTCTATGAGCTCTTTTATTTTGCCTGTCTAACCTGTCTAATACAGCAGTTAATTGTTTGATCCAGTCCTCTACAAATGTTAAGAATTTATCGCTCAGCTTCCTCGCTTGGGCCAAAAATAATATCATTTCTTTTTGTCTAAGAATGGCAGTCTGCATCAACCTGCTGCTGTAAAAATGTATCTACGTATGTAGGCTGCAACCATACCATCTCTTTCTCATGCTACTTTATCCTTCTGTACAGACCTTTCAAAGTACTCAGTATTTGCTCAGTCATGCTAATTTCTCCTATATCCAGCTGAAAGTGCAGTCATCTGAGCAGAATGTCTCTCTTTGTGGTCCAATACATGCCAAAAAATACAGCAATCAGTCTCTTTTTTTTTTCAATAATCCGTCTTTTATTATTTTTCATCTACATGACTACAAACTACTATATATATATATATACAATATGTACATGATTGCTTATAAAAGTTACACAAACATTGTATATTAACACAAATTATTAAGACAGAAGTATAACAAGAAAAAGCCAACAGTCTGTATTATTATTACAACCTATATCTAATCTAAGATTGAATCTGTCTTGTAAATATATGTCCTGAGTAAAAGTGGATAAGAACCTCTAGGCCAACACAATATTAAAGATTTGCTCCCATATTTTCATATTATTTATGCTTTTCTTATGGTCATTGATTAACAATTTGTGCGCTAATATATGTCTTATTGCTAATGTTCTAAAATTTTCCCAAGATGTCTGGGTTGGGTTCAACCAGTTTGAAGCTATGTATAGTTTCATTAATAAACAAATATTCATGATTATGATCCTTTTTGATTTATCTAAGTTATCCGGGGGAATATGTAGGATCATAAATTCCCAAGAGAGTGTTGAGTATTGGTAGCCCATTTTCTGTAAATGAAATTTTAATGAATTCCAAAGTTTAAAAATACATTTACAACTCCAAAACATGTGGAACAGGTCAGCTGTCTGGTCTATACAATGTGGACATTTAGGCAAATTATTTGAGTCAAATTTATGAAGAGTAAGATGGGTATAGTAAGCATTGTTAAATATCATCAGTTGTGTGAATAGTAATTTTTGGAGGGATACTGACTTTAATGTTAGGTTAAATGCTTCCAAGATCTTGTTGTCATCAACTAATATTAATTTCTCACTCCAGTAATTCGATAATAGAATATGTTTATTATATTTCATCTCTTTTATCAGTTTATATGAGGTAGTTATATATTTTTTGTCTTGTATCAGAGCTTCCCACAGATTATGACATATATTTAAATCCTCTTCTTTAAGTTCAAAGTTATTAAAATAATTTATAGCCAGATCTTTTAGTTGTCTCATGATAATTAGATAGGAAATAGGAAGATTTTTCTCTTTTAAAATATCGTGTACTGATACCCCAAGAAAAGGATATAAATCCAATATGATTAAATCCTTTATTAGAGGGAATTTCTGTAAGTCTATCAATTTATTCCCAATTACTAAATTTGGGTTCTTGTGGAGTGGTTGAAATACCATCATATACTTTAGTAGGTTTAGTGAAGTAAAGAGATTTTGAATTGAAGTTACATAGCTTTTAATGTGTTCCATTAAGTCATATTTACTGAGTGTTCCTCTATTCAGGAAGGGTAGTGCTTTACAGTTAATTCCCACTCCAGTTACATGTCTATAAGTTAGGACCAACCATTTGGGTGCCCATTTCAGACTGTCTCTATCAAAGTGAATCACCCCTAAAATTCTGTTAGCATTGATTACCAAGTAATAAGTTTCAAAATCCGGTAAGTCTAGACCTCCCCTATTCTTTGGAGCCATCAGTTTCTCATATGTTATCCTCGCTTTCCTAGGTTCCCAAAGAAATCTCCCTAGTCCTATATGAAGCTGTTTAAAAAATTTCCTCGTGATTCTGAGTTGTGTAGCTCTAAGTATATATAGTATTCTGGGAAGAACATTCATTTTGATAATTGCAGTTCTTGCCATCACTGGTAATTTCAGTTTACTCCATCTTTTCAAGTCCAGTGTTATCTGATCCCAAGTTGACTTAACATTATTTATAAAAAAATCTCTATTATCAGTTGAAAATATAATACCCAGATATTTTGTTCTTTCTTCTGTCATTACCTGTCCTATCAATGGTAACAATGAAAAGGGTGTGGGTGTCTTTATTGGGAATATTTTGGGTTTTTTAAAATTAAGTTTATAATTGGAGATTTTCTCAAAGTCTTCTACTGCTTTTAATATTTTCTCGGTATCTGACACAGGTGTGGTACAGTATATATTTAAATCATGTGCGAAAGCAGCCATATTTATCTTCATACCATATAATGTTGGGGGATTGTAAAAAACATTTTGTTTAATGTGTAAGAATAATGGTTCCAAATAAAGATTAACCCCGGGATTCATGAACCTTGCACCAGGCGCATGCATGGCGTAGGCGCCACAACGCCAGACATGGCCGCCGAGCGATTCAGGTATGATCCAATCCCACGTGCACTACCGGCATACGCCTGAGTTGCGCCGCCACTGGCGTAGGTATGTTAAACACCCCATGTGCGGTGTTGCACCATGCAAATGAAGGCAAGTAGCGATTCACGAAGTGGCGCAGGCGTAGCATAACAGCACGGCAATGTAAACCAAAAAAAAATGGTTTACATATATCCAAACATGACATAGGAGTAACGGAAGGCTGCCAACGTCAGGTGTCATACTGGTGCAACATGCCAATGGCGAAAGACACCGAGAATGTCAAAAGAAAACATGCAAAAAATGTAAATAACGACATAAATGGTATGTACGCAGAAACCACAGCAGAACCCCAGGACATGTCCGCGGAAGGTGCGGAACAATGAAATAATATGACAATGTCATAAAAGAGCAGTATAATACACATCAGCATCACAGCCACAATACACCATAGTATGCATGGAAAGCCACAACCACAGCCCAAGGGTTGCCAAAGAGTGGCGGCGGTGTCCGGCACCGTAACCATGTATTACTAGTCAATGCCATGCAAATGAGGCAGATAATACTGAATCGCAAAACCCCCGCCGGCGTAAGGCTGCACCAAACGGCGCAGCGGTAATACACCGAGGAGTGGCCTAGAGGGAATACATGTCAATCGCAGAGGGGTGTGCCACCATAGGAGGAAGCACATTGGAGCCCAGCAAACATGGGCTGTACAATGCACATCACAGCATCAGGACCGGCGTGTGAGGAAATAGATGCGCTGAGAGTACACAATGCGCACACAGATGCATGTGCACGAGGATGACTACGTTCCCCAACCCAGTCATGTGACGGCCGCCCCGTCAACAACCACGGATACAGGAAGGTGATGCGGAGAATATGAGGAAATGCGGAAGCAGTGTAATTGGAGTCGTAATGAGCAATCAACACCAATCAACCCATGAAGGGCAATCGGCGGCAGCTGACAAGGTGTCTACATATGTACATATGTGCATACACAGATATGGAGATAGATATCATTACACACGTAGAAATATATGTACACATACACAGATATAAAGTACAACAGGTTAAACAGGGAATCACAGGGATGCAAGGTGACAGAGAAGTAAGACGCGAAATCTCTACACAGTAAACATAGTGAACGACAACCCGACTATCCGGGAGGGTGGACAGAGCAGGGAACGCCACCCATGGAAAGGTCAACCTACCTAAATGCATATTCGCGAGTCGGGATGATCGCCAGGCCACGGTACAGTAACAGGACATGTGCGGGTAATATTCTTAGGATATGAGGGCGGAGGTAGACACCGCCACCGGCGATGCGGTCAACATAGGTACTGTGTGCAACCGTCCCTGCGAAAGCGGCAGTATGTGTATGTGTGAGGTGAGGGTGTCGTGTGTTCCGCTGTGCGAGTGTAATGTGTGTGCCACTGTAAAATGTGTATGTAGGTGACATGTGACAGGCGGAGTGGAATAACATGTGTAGGCATACAGTATAGGAACCACAGGCGTATGTACAGCAGTACCCACAAAGTAGTACTGAGAGCTCCTCACTGGCTAGGCACGTGGCGACGTAAAATGATGCAAAGCGAAAATGTCCCAGAATGTACCACAGGAGTATAGCCAACATGAGATGCAAAGGACGCATGTACAAACCATGACCGTATGTATGGCGCCGATATGTTAATTTCAACATGATACGTCGGCAACGTTACACAGCAATAGTCATGTACCGTGGAAATACACATGTGCTACTCCGGCACCGATCGTGGCCACGTATCGTCCCGTAAACACCGCTGTGTGTTCTACAAGTGTTAAACAAGCAATCGCCACCCGAATATGTGGCAACCGGTAGCATACAGGCCATCCCAAGTACAGGACCACAATGACCGTAAATATCCGTGACAAAATGCCAAGGGATAGTCGGCACGTACGAACAGCCGCAGATATACTACCGATGTGACGGAGGAATACATGCAGGAAGCACACATGCAGGCGATACCAACACCAGACGACATCAACAAAACCTACACTCCTAGAACAACAGACAGGTAACTTGCAGCTCCCCAGGCAGGGATGGAGCACACACACAAGCATACCGTGTATGTATAAATGCAAGGCCCACAACCCGTACCCGTCACCCACAGGCGCCGATATACCCCATCGCACATATCAAAGGGATACAAGCCGCAATAGCAGCAAAAACATACAGGCAGTCAATGACAGCGGCATACCCGCAACATCTCGCGTGGGAAACACTATCAGCAGCGGATGCATACCTGCATCCATTGTGTAGAGGAATACAAGAGCTATGTTACACATCCGAATGCAAAACGGCATCGACAGATGCCGCCAGGACACGGACACCCACATGTCGAACATAATACCATACCCAACACACACAATTCACGGCTAACACCACAGCGAAATGTACCTGATGCCACACATACCGGCTGCAGTCACACATAACATAACACAATAAATACCATCCCCATGAAGGTAGTGCAAATAACCAACGCCCAGACGAGGAATGAACCATGCCCTAGTTCCGACGCATACAGTACGAATGGAGGAGATGCACAGGTGATATGCGCATAAGTACACACCGAGGAACAGCTATTGGTGTGATGAACCCACATGCCGCAGGTGACGACGGATATAAGGAAGACTCCAAGGATATTCAAACTGTATGTTCATACTGAACAAATAATACTTTATTCACACTCGAGCCGTTTTGTTGTAACTAGCGAGACTCTAACAGAATAGGGAAGCCAACACAGGATAGGTATGTAGAACCCACGAGATGTACTGGTGTGTAACGCATGATATGTATGACGAAGCTGCACTGTATGTGAACGGTGTTTGTAAGTAAAGATACCTGTCCATAAAGCAGAGAGTGGTGAAAGGTGGTTATGTAGTGCTAACCCGCTGAGCATACCAACGACTGTGGACACCATGTGCACAGCAGTGGGACATCATGTACACAGCCGGGATAACCCAAGGGCTGCCATAGGGATTTAAAACACAGAACAATGCCACCACCCACGCCGATGCTGGCAGTGGATGTCCAACAAGGAAGTGCCACAGCAGGAGATAGGACATGTATGTATACTGTCACAGCACACATGTGTATGGGCATATACCGTCGATGTCATACGTAATGTGCGCACGACGTGCACGTATGCCTCGCAGTAGGGGTGACTATGTCAAGTATGTGTAATGTAAAGCTGTCATGATGGATATGTTCAGACATCATACACAGTATCACAGGCATAGCGTGCATAATGGAGGTATGGCCTAGTGTTATGTACACTAACAGGATATGTATGGCCTGCACATATGGGACAGAGTAGTAGCAGAATAGCCACCCGAAATGGAAGGAACAGCATGTAACCATGTCCAAACGATCTGTAGCAGGTGCAATGTGTGCAACAATGACGTCTGGCAGGTCCATGTGTAAACACATGTGCAATGTACACAGTAGTGTCACCTCCCCATGGTAGTGTCCACTGAACAGCAGAGGTGGATGTCAACTGCATGTCTACACAGTACTGCCGCTGTGGTGGTACCATGTCTATGTGTCGCCCTATCAGCAAGGGAGCTATCACATGACCAGTGCCACAGTGTGTCCCTGTGGGATGTGCACAGGACCTACATTCCACAGCATGGTGTGTGTCTAGTTTGCAGAGGTGACACAGAAGCCAAGGCTAAGCAACGTGGCATGTGTGCACATATGCATGAGTGCTTCATTCACCCCGCCCACTGCAAACGCGATGTAGGAGTACTACATGCATCAGTAATGCGGAGGACATGGCCCATGTCAGAGTAGATGACACCCCTGTGTAAGTGGTATGCAGATGAGTACAGATGTGTTCCCTGTCTGTCATCTGCATATGTAAACTGTCTGAGCCTGGTATACATCACGGCATGACTATACCGTGCCATGTAAAGTTGTAGCCGTTGTGGAAGGTACACCACAAATGTGTCATTGTAACCTTGCCCGTGTGTAGATGTGTGTATGGCACAAGTACAAAGGCTACCAATGTACCAGCAACACACATAGTCCAGATATGTGTGGCCCTGCAGATGTGTACCCACGCCACAGTGGAATATGGCAACCACAGCACCATGTGGGGCATGTGTGTGTACAGCAACCATGTACAATGTGATGTGCATGTATAGGGACAGTATCCATGTGATACCCAGTGGATGACTGTCACTATGCAAAGGTGATGTGTATGCACCATGTGTGATGTATCTGACGCAATGACATCTACACGATATATCTGCCACACCGACACCTGTATGGTTGTTAGCAGTATGAGCTGGTGGAGCTAGAATGCTGCCAGGTATGTACATGTGGGATATGTAGGCATGGACAGTACTCCGTGACAGCATGTTGTGTATGTAAGCAAATAGTGAACATGAGGGGCCACATGACTGAGGACTGTGTAATGCCACATGTACCTGACATGTCGTAGGTAGCATGATATGCTTGCACCACTGTGTGACCTGTCCAGGAGTCACATAGCCTAACATCCTGAGACACAGGGTATGATGTGATGGTGGATGTGTACATTGGCAATACCAGAATGTGGAATGGTGCTGAAGGGCAATGTGGGATAATGTCTGATCTGTTACACTCTGTACCACACCAACCACCCATGCAATGGTATGACAGGTGGCCAGCATGTGGATGTGGTGTGCTGAGGCCCAACAAGGGTGCCAGTAAAGGCATGGAGGTCGTCAATGAGTGTGTGAAGCACGGATGTGAGGATGTGCCCCAGTGCCATACTGAATGGTCCAGTCATGGGTGTACAAATGCAGTCCCACACGTGCAATGCAGTACCACCCATGTGTAGTGTGATAGATGCGGTAGTGTGGTGGTCAAGGTACACAATGTCCATGAATGGGCTAGCAGTTAATTCAGTGGGCTGCTGCAGAGACACATAACAACCAGGTTGGCGGGATATAACAGCTAGGGAGATTGGAGGTGACATTAGGACAGTGTCCTAGGACATAACGTGTGCATGGCAGTACCATGTATGTGTCCACAGGGACAATGTGATGTCCATGTATGGATTGGAACCCTGTAGTGAGTGAGAGTGTATTGTTGGTAGGTACCCCATTGGCTGGCATGTTGCCAACAACATCTCTGTTGGCAATGCCTGGGTGACTGTTGTATGCTACATTGAATGTGGATGTAGCCAAACAACACAGACATACCTCCACACTGCGTGAGGGCCCACACTGCAAATGTACGGCGGTCATGTAGGTAGCTAGCTGTGGAGCATGTGATGGACCACGAGGACCCACCATGACTGCCAAGTGATGCACCCCACACATTTGAACATACCCACTGCAACAGCCTGCACATGCGCCCATACAGCACATGTGCATGGAACATGAATACCACCGTGGCGCCTGTGAAAAGGCCAGTACCACCATGTCTGTGTGGAAGAGCATGGTCCCTACCAGTGCGCATACATGTAGCGAAGTGCACTGTGATATGTGTCAGCATAGTCATGTATACAGTCCAGCTGCCGGGTGCCATGCCATTAACCACCCGTCAGCAGACGCCGGTAGTACCGCCGCTGAGCACATGTACCATGTATGCTGCGATGGGTGTGTGTCCAGGGTGTGGCTAGCAGGGCCGCGAAGCATATATGTTCATCAACCAGAGGGGATGTCCGTAGGTATAGCACACAGACACATGGAGGTATGGTGCATGCCGAGGGTAGTGTAGGTATGGTATGTGTTGTGTAATGTCACCCAGCTATGTGTAGTGCATGGCCAAGCATGTGGGTACATGGGAGTCCATACTAGGGAAGTGCGTGTTGCTGTCAGCACATGGCAGTAGCAACTGCCCGAGGTGCAATGTACAGTATGACAACACAGCCAGCATGTAACCTGTGGTGTACAGTGTACTCCGTTGCGTGTCACAATGTGTCTAGCGGTCACAAACATGGGTATCCGCACATGGAGTACCTATGATGCATTGTGTTTGGAAAGAATACAGTATGTGTGTAAATCACTGTGTGATGTGGGATCCCCTCACCTGTGTGTTGCAGTCCAGGTATGTGCCTGGGAGGTATGATCTGTGTACAATCTGGACTGGCAGGTGTGCTGTGTAGAGCATGGAGGCAGGTCCCAGGCACTGCAGATAAATGTCAGGCGTGCCTTACTGTGTGTGCAGTGCTTGTGTACAGCACAGTGGAGGGTGCAAGCATTGTCACACATCACTGCATGCCGTGCCTGCCTGTGACAGCCCTGCTGGAGACAGACATGTGACACCGCTGCAGAGGCAGCATAGCATGTGAAGATGTACATGTGGGCCCCACACCCTAGGCAGATGTCCGCAGGTCATGTGTGTCACAGTAGTGTGGTTGACCACGACCGTCATACTGGACAAATACCACATGCCTGTTCAAGTACAGTATGAGCATAGTCAACAGTCGCAGTGACAGAGTAGGCCAATGTACAGTATCCCCGTGTGCAGACCACTGCCTACTGTACACCTGGCTAGACACACACCCGGAGGGTGAATACACCTGTGAGCCATCACATGTCCCAGTCCACGTAGCCTGTACAATGTCATCACAGGGTGGTCACAATATCATGTGGTAAGACAGACACGTAGTACCAGGTGATGTGTCATGTGTGCATATGTTGACTTGCACAGCCGTTCACATGTCCGCAACATATCGGTGCATGATGTATACTGTTACATGATGTGTGGAACTGCACTGTGACCCACAACAGGGCCATGTGACACAGGTGTGTTGTGAATGGTGTAACCCATGTTCACACAGGATACACACTGCTGCTGCTGGCAGCCATGCTGGTGGCTACCAGTGGTGCATGCAGTGGTCATACAGACATACTGCACACAGTGTTCATGCAGGGATGTCCATTGTTGTGGATGATGTGTTGCTACGTGAAGGTAGGTGTGTGTTGTGAATGTTACACATGCAGATGACACCATCTGGCAGTCATGGTCGTCGACAGCATCACACACATCCACAGCGTCAGAACCCTGTCCTGAGAATGTGTGTCAGTCACCCTCATACTGTGTGACATATGTGCACATGGCAGAACACCTCCCACTGTCATCTAGGATGGCTACGTGATGGCTGGAATGTGCTGTGATAATGTACAATGCTGGTAGCCCAATGAAGTACCTGGAATCACACACAGTACGCCATGGCTGCCATGTAAACCATGCACAACAATGACTGTCTGACAGACACAAACAATGCGTTGACATGTTGAACATGTGCACATGAGAACACCCAATGAGGTATGTTGCACATATCGATGTACAACTGTCATCTATGGCCATAGCATGGATGCAGACGACATGCCCCACAGGCAGTACCACGTGATGTAGGTAGGGGGCATTGCTCGGTACATGTGACAGTTGCTGTACCGCCACATGTCCTACATAGCCGTCATGTAGGGGTAGCAGTGGCATGTGACTGATGGACATGCCTGTACATTTGACCATGTCCCACAGGAGATGTGTTACATGTGTACAACACGTGATGTGCCGTCATCAAGCTGTGAAGTGTACGGCTGCCAGTGTACCTGTGTGACTTGTTCTGCGATGGGTGCAAAGGCACATAGTACTGCATTGCATGCCCACATGCCCCACACAGGTGCATAGCCTGAACATACAATACAAAGAGGGTGTGGGATGATAGCAACCCACAAGAGGAGATGGGTACGGGTGGCAACCCACTACCACATGTGCGGGTACGGTGTGCATGTCTATGACACATTAGCACCCGAGAAGCTAGCGGTACAGCAGTACAGGGTTGCATGCATATATGTTCAACAATATCCCTGTGTGTCCCACCACTGGCCCGTGGACAGACAAACACCAACAAAACATGCAGATATGATATGTGCACAGCACATCACCAATGCCTACTGTAGAACAGGCTTACTGTGTAGACATGTGCACAGTAGGTCTGCGCCAGCCGCACTCAAACACGTTATGTGCCGAACCACACCAATAGTCCAGGCCATGCCACAGACGGACGTGCATGCATCTGTGTATGTACGTCTGTGAATGTCTCCGGCATAGCAGTATAGCTGTGTCACTGTTGTGAACAACATAATGAATGGGTTGTATGTGTGAGAGGTGCGTCATCGCGGTATGGTCAGATCGACGATACCATCAGTGCCCCTGCTATGTGAACATCCCTGTCCCCATACATGGATACCTATGCTGTGCCCAACACCACATTTCCCGAGGGAGGGATGGCGGTGTGCAGTGCACCAGCAGACATGGGGGTGGCAGCAGGCACTGGATGTAGACATATTTGGTACCCACGTCAGTCCAGGCAACCATCCATGTGCACGGGATAGCAGTGTGTGGCCACATACAGCACTGTGTTGATCAATATCGCAGCACATAGCACCTGTCAGGGTTACAGTGTATGCATGGATGTGCGATACCTGCATGCACCAGACACACCCCCACCAAGCAGCATGCAGCCTACCTTGCATAAGGCCAGTGTCCACACCATGATGATAGACATGTGTAATGTCCATATGCACATAGCAATGACATATGGAATGAACAGCCACCCTGCCAATATCATTACCCCCCAGGTGGATCACATCCCAGTGCCATGTATGTGGCATACCCTGCCATACCATGCAGCCCTGCCCAGCAAGGCTGCATGTGCTATCACAGTCCTACATGGTGCGATGGACAAAAGGCACTGTCACTATCAACCATCCACAGCAGTAATGTGGCGGTGATGCACCCTGTGGTGTTACAGGTGCTGTGTGTTGCTGTGGACAACGTGCGTGTGCACATGCTATGCATGACCTTTCCTGCTAATGTGGCATGGTTACACATTGTCCCATGTGTATCACATGTGCAACACAGGTGAGCAGTGGCAAGTTGTCCAACAACCGTACAGTGCTGTGTGGATGTACATGGCACAACACATGCATGTGCAGGTGTCCATGTGTATGTGTGCAGTGCCACCGCTGACGTTCATAATGGCCACGTACATGATGTCTAGTGACATATACACAGCATCCAGGTGAACAGTAGAACTGTTGTCACATGGGGACCCGTGCCAACTGATATGGACACAGGTGCAGCCAGGTACACATGTCCACAGCAGGCTAACATCAACATGGTGCGTGTACAGTGTGATGAGGTGACACACAGATATGATATGACACCCACTGCTCAATGGTGTGACGGCAACACATCGGCTGTGTCACTGCCATGATGCCTTGCAGAGATTACTGTGCAGATGCTGTACATGTCATAGCAATGTATTTCCAGCAGTATGCCAGCACAGCAGTGTAAATGTGACCTGTCACCATCATTATGTCTTACAGATAATGCCACGTTCCCGGCTGTCTGCCTTTAGCCGACAGGAAGATGAGGTGATAATACCGTTGCTCCATGATAACTATTACATCCTGTTTAGTCACGTGCCACTGCAGGCACAACAATGGGAAGACATGTGGCAGGATATGCGCAGGAGGGTGAACACCGGCGCCACAACCGCACATATCAACAGATCCGCAGGCACTGCACAGACCTAATCCGCATGCGACAGCGTGCCGCTGCAATCGCCAGACAACAAGGTGGGACAGGTGGTGGTCCACAAACCCAGCCCCCACTCACACCCACGGAGGAGCTCCTGGCCAGTCTGGGGACACCCATGCAACAACATGCTGAAACCCTCGCGTCCATCGTGGAGGTGGGTGTCTCCCAACCAACGAGCTTGAGCTGCCTGGTAAGTCAGTGTTGCATGTTTGTATGATAAGTTTACATAGGAGTGGGTGTCATAGTACAACACATAATATAGCAACACATGCCAGGTATATGGCCACACAAGATGCATACTACAGTATGCTATGTTGTGTTTGCAGACATGTGCATAGCACATGCTAACACACAGGTGCATGATGTGACATGCACAGTGCTTACCGTGGTGATAGTAATGGATAATGTGTATACCTTTGTGTCATCCCTATACAGGTACGTCTGGTGTGTCGCACAGACAAGGGTCTGTCGCAGGTAAGACTGTTGCTAGTAAAAGGCATGATACGGTGTATCGATATTCCCCATGTGTCCAGGTATGACATGCACACCTGGGTGTGCCCCAGTCATGGTATACAGGTTGCACCACCCGACACACACACCACCCATGTACAGTAGATACAACCGTTAGTATAGACTGGCATGACACCACATAACCCATTGCTGTGATATGTGCAGTCAGCTATGCATACAATGGTGGAGGTGTTCCACAATGGCTGCATGTGTAGTATGCATTAGTATGCCTCTGCGGTATGCACACAGTACCACATAGTGAGCTGTGATCTGGCCAGAGCACAGGTGTTACCACTGTGACCTATGCTCCTGCATTGGGTGCACACGTTCTGACATGGCACATGACATGTCCCATGCACGTGGATGTCTGTCCGCAACATTGTCACACCATGACATGACCTATGCACGACATAGCAGACATCCACAATGTCTGCATAGCCTTAGGGAATGTGACACCTCAGACTAGTATGGTTGTATGTCACATGGGTCACCACAGGGCCGTGTGCACGATGCCCATCACACACAATTGTCGATGACCCAGACAAACATGGCCATGGGTGATACCTACAGGCATGTTGCCACACAGTACATCTGCAGTGGGTAGTCACCGTTGCACCCTGTCCACACATAGTGGGCTCATCACTGTAGTGGACCCCCTGGACATCCAATGTGGTACACCAGAGAAATGGAATGCCTGTCTGCAGCCACTAGAGGTGCCACCAGTGTCTACCATACACGTGCTGCTGAGCAGCAGAACTGACTTGCAGACATGGCAACGTAATGCGTCCAGGTCACGCATCGCACAGAAACATACCTGTGTCCTGCTGCCGTGCAGTGGCACAGTGCCCGTACTCCCCACTGTACAGCTATGTACACAGCTCACACCAACCACACCTGCACAGACATCCTTGTTACACATGCATTCTATCTGTAGACTGTACACATAACACTGCACTGTGACATCCATTGTGATGTGGTGCATGTGGTGGGACACCATCGTCACATGTCCACATGCTACCGCACATGTTTGCGGTGTACATGACATAGTGACGGCAGCCATGTGTACTGTTAACCCGCCCGTGGCCACACGGTGTATCACGGTTATGCATGCAAACTACCATGAATGTGTGTACTGCATGCCTACTAAAAGACACCTGCCTGATGTAGTGTGCACTCCAGGGCAGTATGCATACTGCCACTATTAATGTCTGGGCTGCATTCACTGGGCTGTGGTGTGGGAATGCTGCATGCCACCTGCAATATCACATGCATGATGTGTCTGCATGTGTGTGTGTCCGCGTGTGTATGTCAGCGTGTGTGTGTCCGCATGTGTGTGTGTGTGTGTGTGTGTGTGTGTGTGTGTGTGTGTGTGTCTGTCTGTGTGTGTGTCTGCATGTGTGTAATGTAACTTACGGTATGTCTTTGTATTCACAGGTGCTGTAGGTGCTTCCCTCCTGCGGTCCATCTGATGCTAGTGTCCCCACAGATACTAGCGGTGATGACCATGTGCATGAGGCACAGGCAGGGTCATCACGGGCAGACACTGTGCCATTGGAGAACATCACACTTATGTCCCTTTCATCCCCGCACGGTTCAGATGCCGACACATACCACAACACCGTTGCCCATAGATGACAGATAGTCAGCGTCTGTTGGCACCGAGCAGGAATGTGTGGTGGCTGCAGAAGGTGCGGGTACACACGATGTTGCCAGTGTAATGACTGGTGGAGTGCCACACAGGCATGTGGCGGGTGCTGCTCGTAGGAGGAGCACTGCTAGACATACACCTGCCATACAGGGTGCAGCAGCTGGTATAACCAGATGCATGTTCCAGGCTGTAATGGCGGCGCAGGCACGTGCCGAACGGCAGAACCAGGAAGGGCAGAGGCTGCAGAGGTCCGCAATCCGTTCCTTAAATGAGAACATCCAGTCATTGGCGAATGCCCAACAGCATCTTGCCGATGTTCTGGATAGGAGATTAGGTGAGATGGCTGGGATCCTTGACTGAGGCATGGCCATCCATGAGCGTGAGCTGTCTGTGCTGGAACACCTGGTAGGGGTGAGGCATAGGGCACGTGGGCGTGGGCCAGCAACACCACCAAGTGCAGGTCAACGTGTGCGTGCCACCTCCCATGCCCACCCACACAGTGCTGGTAGCAGCAGCAGTGCAGCTGCTACTACACCAACCACACCAGGACACAGCAGACCACGTGGACGTGGCCCTGGACGGCCCCAGCGTGGACACGTTTCCAGCGGACATGTGTCATCGGAGAGTGGCCACTCTATACCTCTACCTGATAGTGCCTCTGCCACCCCAGGCAGGCACGGGTCACGTTGCCGCAGGCGGACACAGTGAGCCGTACCACCTGCACTGTACAGTCTGGGGCTGCCAAGAATACCCCATGTAGGCATCACAGATGACTGAACTGTGTACACACATACCCACACACAGCAAACACAACTGTAGGGCTCCACCACATCCACATGCATTCTGCACAGTCATGCCCAGTAAATGCACAGGCCCTTACACACACACATGATGTCATCCATTGGTACAGCCTATGCCCGTGGCACACATATCACCCTGTGCATATGATGAAGCCTCTGCCGCAGAACCGTGAGCTACACCATCGGTGCACGGTTATGCAAACATATTCTGATGCACAGGGTGGACAAGATAGTGAGAGGTGTATGTGATACCTGTGTCCGCATAGTACGCGATGTGTATGTTGCGGTGGTTGTGTATGGCAGGTGACAGGTGCGTATGTGATGTGGGTTGTGCACTGACATCATGCAGCAGACATACCATGTAGTGCAGGTGCAGCATTCATTGTTCTGTGTACACGGTATGCATGGTGGTTACATGTGTAGCACCATGTTGGTTCAGTTAACCCGTATGCCAATTATGGTGTACTTGCATGTGCCTACTGGGAGCACTGTTAT
This sequence comes from Protopterus annectens, assembly GCF_019279795.1. Classification (NCBI taxonomy): domain Eukaryota; kingdom Metazoa; phylum Chordata; order Ceratodontiformes; family Protopteridae; genus Protopterus; species Protopterus annectens. Next base: position 329,903,309 of record NC_056735.1, read on the forward strand.
CAGTTCCCCATGTGTAGTTGTGGGGTACCCACAGGCACATCTGGCAATATCAGCATAGCACAGGTACCCGCAACCAGCATGGACCCCTACATAGGTACATAGGCGCACATGTACATACCAGGCTATGTGCCCTACGGCATGTGTAAACCTAGCAAGACTGTGTGTGGCTGCTAACACCCCTTAGGATGAGGATACCACATCCATCGGTCTCCTGTCCCCCGTCCAGCACTGACACAGAGATGATGCCTGGCGCATACCTATGATCACACATCCACATGTCATGATTACTCCTGGACAAAGTCAGTCAGGGCCTCTGCTTCACATGGGCTGGCAATCCTCTCCGTGTTGTAGGGGGTCTCCGGGCATTGACCCTGTTCCCCCAGCACGTCCTAGTCATCTTTGTGGTGAGGTGTCTGACAGTCGCTTCTGTGCCCGTGTTTGCCTGGAGCCTAGGAGGTGGAACATGTCCATGTCACCCAGGTCGGACATGGCCGTGTATGTCAGGCACAGATCACCACAGAGCAGACGTGCTGGGAAGGTATACAGCCGGAGTCCCCTTGGTCGGGCAGCGTGTGACACATGTCCCAGCACCTTTATCCCCGCGTCGTGGAATGTTTGTGGTCCTTCCGAGTGCTGCAGGTGTCTGGTTAGGTACAGCCCAGATGTGCCATTGTACGCAATCATTGCTCTGGTGTGTGATGTGTACAAGGGTACAATGAACACCCCTGATGTGGATGTGATTCCTTCCAGACCAGGTGGCCACAGTGGAATGTCTTCCCACCCACATTGGCATTGTGTGTGTTGACAGAGGTTACCGACAGGTGTGGTACCCATTTCCATGAACACGTCCACCATGTTGAATGGATTACCACCTACATGTTATGTCGGGGCGAACATGTCCTTCCCACTGGGTAGGTCTGCACCTTCTCTGGTATGTAGAAGCAGGCCATGGCTCTGGCACCAGTTATCCATGTCTATGAGGCCCTAGGTGGATGTCCGTGTCAGATGGGGTGTTGGGTATGGTGGCCGGTGTGCAGTCATCTGCATACCTTGTCTGCCACAATCCCCCTATGTTTGCATGCACATTGGAAGGTCGAATGCCGAACGGCAGGGGGCCCAGAACTGAGCCCTGTGGGCCTCCACTCGAGACCAGCTTTGAGTCTGACACGGCACCAGGAACACAAACCCTGTGTGGTGTGACCTCCAACCATTCTGAGAACCATCGTGTGACATATGTCCCCACATGTATGCTGGCGAGCCTTTCCATGAGTCCCACGTGGAGTGTGTTCTGAACGCTCCCACCAGGTCATGGTAGTGTGTGCAAACCGACGTACCCCCAGCAATGGCCTTAGTGACTGCTCCAGACAGGACGAGCAGGTTTGGGAGGCAGGATCTGCCCTTGACTAAGTCGTTGTGGGTATGTTCCGGTATTGGCTGTACACCACTGTCTGTATTCATGGGCACCTGTATGGACCTCCCCGCAGCTTTGCAGACAAGGCTTGTCAAGCTGATAGGGCGGGAATGTCTACAGTCCATAAGAGCACTACCCTGGCATAGTGGGACCACAGCTGCCGTATGCCATCCAGCAGGGACCTAGCCCGTAGTAAGGCTAACATGACACAGCAGCCTTATGTGTGGGGTGAGGGCCTCAATGAGGTTGGGTAGCACACAGCCAGGGACACCATCAGGGCCCATTGGTGCTGTGTTCACCGCCTAACAGATATCAGATCACTCCAGGGCATATGAGATGTTTTGGAGGCTAGACTCTGGTGGGATGGATACGTCCCCTCTTGGGGGGGGGTGGATGTATGCATGGAACATGTCCACTGGTTTGTTGAAAATGTCTGTGGGTGCAGTGACCGTTGTACCATTCTGGATCATTTCCGGCCATGACTGTGCGCTCCTACCCATGTCCCTACCACAGTTAAGGAAGGCCCTATGGTTGTCTCATGTGCCCTCTGCAGTACCACTCCCACAAGTGGCCTTGGATGATTGTATGTGTGGCCGTATGTTAACGCCGGAATGAATGGGTGATGGCTTCCCTGGTACTGATATTGCTCTGTCATGTAGTAGCTCCAACTGTTGATGTACAGTTAGTCAGTGGCTGGGGTCCACCAGACCATGTGCCTGCCTTCGGTGGACAAGGTCCTGATGTCATCATGATCGCTTGGTGCAGACATCCCTGGGGGTGCTCAGAGAAAGCATTTGTAAGGGATTTGGCAGTGCGGCCTGTGTTCACCACTGGCATGGAGGACTTGTAGGGTACCACACCGGTCGTATGATGTGTGTGGTTTGCTGTGGAGAGGTCTTCACTTAGGTCTCCCATGCCGGTGTTGGGTGCAGGATGTGGATTACCAGTGGATCCACTATATGGTCTGACATCACCATTGAGGGATGTACATCCTGTGTTGAGCATATCCTCCCCATGTGTGATGAGCAGAACTGGTATACGTCCCCCCCTAGTGGGTATGGTTCATGGCTGTTTCACAGCAGTCAGGTGTATGAACACCCAGGACCTGTGGCGTAGGGTGTTGTGTCATGGGTAATGTTCCCGGTCTATGAATGGGTGGTTGATGTCACCCAATATGGTGCTGTTGGGAGAGCATGCACACTCACCAGTGTCCTCATGACGGCTGTGCAGGTATCCTGGGTTTGGGAGGGTGGTCTGTAGCATGCAACAAACTGTAGGGCAGTCCTACCCATGGTTAATTGCACCTGGATATTCCCCGCTGCAACGGCCATGTCTGTGGCATGGCCGGGTTGCTGTTGTGTGGCTGGACACACACGACGGTCCACAGTCTGCCACCCATGCCATCGCACCATGTGTATGCATGTCTGCTCTGTGCCGAGTCTAAGTGTCTGAGCATGCCCAGTAAGCAGCCGTGTAGATGGACACACAGTACAGTGCACACCACGCCCGACTGCAGTAATACCCCGGGTGCATGCCTGTATCCCCTCCGCAACGGCCACGTCTGTGGCATGGCTGGGTTGCTGTTGTGTGGCTGGACACACACGACGGTCCACATTCTGCCACCCATGCCGTCGCACCATGTGTATGCATGTCTGCTCTGTGCCGAGTCTAAGTGTCTGAGCATGCCCAGTAAGCAGCTGTGTAGATGGACACACAGTACAGTGCACACCACGCCCGACTGCATTAATACCCGGTGCATGCCTGTTTCCTTCGCAACGGCCACGTCTGTGGCATGGCTGGGTTGCTGTTGTGTGGCTGGACACACACGACGGTCCACATTCTGCCACCCATGCCATCGCACCATGTGTATGCATGTCTGCTCTGTGCCGAGTCTAAGTGTCTGAGCATGCCCAGTAAGCAGCTGTGTAGATGGACACAGTACAGTGCACACCATGCCCCACATTATTAATACGGTGCATGCCTGTTTCCTTCGCAACGGCCACGCGTCTGTGGCATGTCTGGGTTGTTGTGTGGCTGGACACACGACGGTCCACATTCTGCCACCCATGCTGTCGCACCATGTGTATGCATGTCTGCTCTGTGCCGAGTCTAAGTGTCTGAGCATGCCCAGTAAGCAGCTGTGTAGATAGACACACAGTACAGTGCACACCGCGCCCGACTGTGTTGATACCCCGTGAGCATGTCTGTCTCCCCTTTGCAACCGCTAGGTGTGGGAGGCATGGCCAGTACACCCGCCGGGGGTACACACGACAGTCATCACCGATGTCTGCTACTAGGCGTGTAGCCATGGCCAATGGCATCCTGCATAGCCATGGTGACCATCCAGGTGACACATATGTGGCTGTCATGCCACATTGGCTGCCTACATCCTGCACACCGGATGCCCTCTCATAGGGTAAACTGTCATGTGGTGCATCCCGTATTCCTGTCGTGATGTACTGATCAGTAGTTATTTGGTATTCCCGACTGCAGCACTAACGTGTTACTGTACGGCCACCTTGGGATGGTAACAGGCTGCATGACTGCGCACTCTGTCTTCATTCCCTATCGGACGCATTGCCTCTGCAGATGATACCACCCACCTAGGGGTATGCCTCCTGACAGTGCTGTGCTCAGTAATCCCTGTAGCGCATTCTGTAAATGCTTCATGCTGTAGTGAGTTCATGTAGGTAGGCATAGGTTTGACTCTCGGCCCCTCTGTGTGTGTGTGTGTGTGTGTGTGTGTGTGTGTGTGTGTGTGTGTGTGTGTGTTTCCAGCTGCCTCTGCAGATGAACAAGCTTTTAGATGCTTCGCAACACATACCTTGGCTATTGCCAGCTATTCTCTTACGGGTGATGTCAGCCGCCTAGAAGTATGCCTCTGACAGCGCTGTGCTCAGTAAACTCGGTAGCGCGTTCTGTAAATGCTTCATGCTGTAGTGAGTTCATGTAGGTAGGCATAGGTTCGACTCTCGGCCCCTCTGTGTGTGTGTGTGTGTGTGTGTGTGTGTGTGTGTGTGTGTGTGTTTCCAGCTGCCTCTGCAGATGAACAAGCTTTTAGACGCTTCGCAACACATACCTTGGCTATTGCCAGCTATTCTCTTACGGGTGATGTCAGCCGCCTAGAAGTATGCCTCTGACAGCACTGTGCTCAGTAAACTCGGTAGCGTGTTCTGTAAATGCTTCATGCTGTAGTGAGTTCATGTAGGTAGGCGTAGGTTCGACTCTCGGCCCCTGTGTGTGTGTGTGTGTGTGTGTGTGTGTGTGTGTGTGTGTGTGTGTTTCCAGCTGCCTCTGCAGATGAACAATCTTTTAGACGCCGCAACACATACCTTGGCTATTGCCAGCTATTCTCTTACGGGTGATGTCAGCCGCCTAGAAGTATGCCTCTGACAGCGCTGTGCTCAGTAAACTCGTAGCGCGTTCTGTAAATGCTTCATGCTGTAGTGAGTTCATGTAGATAGGCGAGGTTCGACTCGCCCTATGTGTGTGTGTGTGTGTTTCCAGCTGCCTCTGCAGATGAACAAGCTTTAGACGCTTCGCAACACATACCTTGGCTATTGCCAGCTATTCTCTTACGGGTGATGTCAGCCGCCTAGAAGTATGCCTCTGACAGCACTGTGCTCAGTAAACTCGGTAGGGCGTTCTGTAAATGCTTCATGCTGTAGTGAGTTCATGTAGGTAGGCGAGGTTCGACTCCGGCCCCTCTGTGTGTGTGTGTGTGTTTCCAGCTGCCTCTGCAGATGAACAAGCTTTTAGACGCCGCAACACATACCTTGGCTATTGCCAGCTATTCTCTTACGGGTGATGTCAGCCACCTAGAAGTATGCCTCTGACAGCGCTGTGCTCAGTAAACTCGGTAGCGTTCTGTAAATGCTTCATGCTGTAGTGAGTTCATGTAGGTAGGCGAGGTTCGACTCTCGCCCTCTGTGTGTGTGTGTGTGTGTGTTTCCAGCTGCCTCTGCAGATGAACAAGCTTTTAGACGCTTCACAACACATACCTTGGCTATTGCCAGCTATTCTCTTACGGGTGATGTCAGCCACCTAGAAGTATGCCTCTGACATCGCTGTACTAAGTAAACTCGGTAGCACGTTCTGTAAATGCTTCATGCTGTAGTGAGTTCATGTAGGTAGGCGTAGGTTCGACTCTCGGCTCCTGTGTGTGTGTGTGTGTGTGTGTTTCCAGCTTCTTCTGCAGATGAACAAGCTTTTAGACACTTTGCAACACATACCTTGGCTATTGCCAGCTATTCTCTTACGGGTGATGTCAGCCGCCTAGAAGTATGCCTCTGACAGCACTGTGCTCAGTAAACTCGGTAGCACATTCTGTAAATGCTTCATGTTGTAGTGAGTTCATGTAGGTAGGCGTAGGTTCGACTCTCGGCCCCTCTGTGTGTGTGTGTGTGTGTGTGTTTCCAGCTGCCTCTGCAGATGAACATGCTTTTAGACGCTTCGCAACACATACCTTGGCTATTGCCATCTATTCTCTTACGGGTGATGTCACCCGCCTAGAAGTATGCCTCTGACAGCGCTGTGCTCAGTAATCTCGGTAGCACGTTCTGTAAATGTGTCATGCTGTAGTGAGTTCATGTAGATAGGCGTAGGTTTGACTCCCGACCCTTCCCTGTGTGTGTGTGTGTTTGTATCCAGCTGCCTCTGCAGATGATCATGCTTTTAGACGCTTCGCAACACAAACCTTGGCTATCAGCGGCCATTCCTTTACGGATGTTGTCACCCACCTGTACATGTGCCTCTGATGGTGGTGTGCTCGGTGGTCCACGTAGCGCATTCCATACCTGTGTCGTACGTTTGTGCGTTTGGGTATGTGGGGGTGTGGTCAATCACCATGCCTGCCACATGTGTGTGTGTGTGTCCATGCTCCCAGCTGCATGGGTTCATACGGTATTGCCTTGTGGTTTATGCAGAACACTCATATCCTGCCGCCATCCCTGTGTTTGTGGATGGTGGTACGCAGCTCGTGTACTGCATGTGTGCCTGTTGTCATCGGCGACCGCCGTAGCGTGTTCTCCACATGCACCATGCTATGGTGTGGTGGGGTGATGCTGTGTACATTACACTCCCGGGCCTGCCACATGTGTCCGTCTGTATCTCTGACATTGTATATCTACGTACCTATGTTGTGCCCGTACTGCTGCTCTAGCATGGACGGCTGTCATTCCCATGTATCGCATATTTGCACGGCTGACACATATAACTGTGGTACGTTGCATATCCACTCATTGTCCATGCACTGTCCGTATTCCAGAACACCATAAGGACATCTGCTGGATATCGTGGCAGACAGCTATCCTTGCTGACCTGACAGTGTACCTGTACACGCCATACACCTTGTGTGTACTTGCCTAGTTATGGTGTGTGTATGTCTACCTGTGCTGTATGCATGGCCGTGTGTGTGTCCCGCTACAGCCATCTGTGCAGGTGTCGCCACTATGGGTAATCCTTGTGGACCGCTGTTTCATGTACACGTCTGCACATACCTGCAGACTGTACTACCCCTCCTACGGCAGCGGACTTAGATCGACTGCTGCCCTAGGCTGTAGGGCCCCATGGCGCCCACCACCACAGCACATGGTGCCCCCATGTTGGTATACCTACATGACACACCTACTAGACAGGTGGCCCTACTAGTGCGGCACCCTCGGCAGCCGCAGGATTGCCGTATGCTTACGGCCGGATATGGGCACATCACAAGGCATACGTCTACATTCGGTGTTGTACGACGTCCAGTTTATGATACCAGAGGGGGGACCTCATCAGCTATGCTATAGAATGCGGATCTAGTTGGATTAGTAGGTGGAGGGTTGGCCACACACCAGGGCTGACCGATGGAGCACTGATGAGGCCTCCTTTGAGAGGCAGGTGGAGCAAGCCCCCGTAACGGGAATGTAGTTTAGGTACAGATGTAGGGTTAGCACACAGTTGTCCACTCTTACAGTTCTGTACCGCTGTATTACAGTGATATGCTATGCATATCTTCCATATACATTGTTAAATCTTTGATTGATGAGTATTCGGCATAGTACAATATCATATGATACATGTGTTAATAGGATGCCTTCTGAGATGTTAACATATGTGTGTGTGGTTAACATTGCGTCTGTGCTTTCTATGCTGTGGTTACATGTTCATTGTTTGCACAGACAGTAACACATGGAAGTGTAAGGGGGGATATATAAAGCATGGACACCTCTATGTTATGTGTAAGTCTCACGGAGCCTACGGGTGATAGCGCTTACATGTCTATGGGGTAACCTTTGGATACCACATGTGACCTGTCGTGGACGAGATGTCTACGTTGACCGTTTCATCTACCTGTGTGTGTCTTGGTTTGTGTGCCATAAGGTGCCAGCGGGTCTTTGATGTTGATTAGGTGTATTCCATGGTCAATTGACATTAATCCTATTAATTCACTGAAGGAAGTTCTTCATTGGTGGGAACGCCATAGTTTGACCATCGTATGGCTTTCCTAGCTGACATTGATATTGTGCCATTGGTATGTGTTCCACAGGTCACACATTTGTTCCGCGGTATGGGAGTGTGTGAACCCCATTTCGGTGCTGGCAGATTGAGTGCTGTGTACACCGGTATTCGCACAGCGGTCTGGCTTTGTATGGGGAGTGTCTACTGTTGTCCCTATCTGTATTTCCTGTGTTATGCCTCACTGCAGCTGTGTGATTACACCAGGTTCGCGGTTATGGGTGCCATCTTAGTCCTACGCTTGTCCATCCCTAGTGATTGTCTACTGGACACTGGTATGGAGCAGTACACATTTCACACCTGTATTTAGCATTAGCCGGTGGATGCTTTGCACTATCAGTGGGGAGTAAGGCACGTGCTACTCCCACATCCCTCCCACGGTGCGGACAACGATTATCTGCCAAACAACACTGAGCCCGCTTCTGCATACCCAGGATCCCATGGCTGCAACCTCGACGGTACCCATTACACATCCGCATGTGTGCGGGAATGGGATGTGGACGCACCTCTATGGACCCTACAATCTGGGAATATCTGGACATATGTCCTGCATTTCGTGGACGGTTGTCATCAAACTTAAACACGCTGGGGGTGCATATGTCTGGCTGTACCATAGTCACGGCTGTCATTTCTTTCGGGTCTCTCGATCGTAGCTGGTTGACATTGCGTACGGATGAATCTCCTGGGTCCTACTATGAACACCATTGTGCATATGTACAGTGTAGACCTTGTTGGAATGTGTCCATCTGGCTAGTGGGTTTGACTGCTGCTGTATGTTCCCCAATCGTGGATGTCTGCTTGCTACCCATATTATGTAGTGCTACTTTAACCGGGGTATTCTAAACTGAAACCGGATGGTGTAAATCCAATGATGCAGGCTAGGAGATGCTTTAAGTAATCCTCAAATGTCCCATTAGGATATGTCCGCCACTGTATTGTCAAACTGACACAACCAAAACATGTAGATCCTATTAATTCATTGACGGATGTTCTTTATAAGCGTGAACTCTATAGTTTCAGGATCCTATGACTTTCCTACTTGACATTGTTGGTGTGCCATTAGTATGTGTTCCGCAGGTCGCCCATTTGTTCCGCGGTATGGAAGCGAGTGATCCCCATCCTCTTTCTGGCAGATTGAGTGCTGTGTACGCCGGTATTCGCACGGCGGTCTGACTTTGTATGTGGAGTCTCTACTGTAGTCCCTATCTGTATTCCCTGTGTTTTGCCTTACTACAGCTGTGTGATTCCACCAGGTTTGCAGTTATGGGTGCCATCTTGGCCGTACGTTTGTCCATCCATGGGAACCGCCTAATGGACAGTAGTATAGGGCTGTACACATTTCACAGCTGCATTTAGCATTCTCCGGTGGATGATTTGCATCATTAGTGCGGAGTAACGCATATGCCATACCCACATCCCTCACACGGGCCGGGACAACGGATCATCTGCCAATCAACTCAGACACCCATTTCTGCATACCCATGATCCCATGGCTGCAACCCTCGACAGTACCCATTGCAAATCCTCCATGTGTGCGGCAATGGGATGTGGACGCACATCTATGGACTCGACAATCTGGGGATTTCTGTGCATATGTCCTGCATTTCATGGACAGTTGTCATCAACCTTGAACACGCTGGCGGTGCATATATGTAGCTGTGCCGTAGTCACGGCTGTAGTTCATCTTGGTCTCCCGATCGCAGCCGGTTGACATTGCGTACGGATAAATTTTTGGGTCCTACAATGGACACAAATGTGCATATGTAAAATGTAGAACATGTTGGACTGTGTCCATCTGGCCAGTGGTTGTGACCGCTGCTGTATGTTCCCCAATCACGGATGTGTGTTTGACTACACATATTATGTTGTGCTACGAAACCCATGTTCTACTACGATTAACACAAATGGTATTAATGTAATGCTGCAGGTTGGCAACTGCTTTATGTAATCCTCAGAAGGCCCAGTAGGACATATACGCCACTGTATTGTCAATATAACACAGCCAGAACATGTAGACCCTATTGATTCATTGAAGGATGTTCTTTATAAGCGGGAACGCCAGTGTTTAAACATCCTATGACCTTCCTAGTTGACGTTGTTGGTGTGCCATTGGTATGTGTTCCACTGGTCGCCCATTTGGTCCGCAGTATGGCAGCGAGTAATCCCCATGTTGTTGCTGGCAGATCGAGTGCTGTGTATGCCGGTATTCGCACGGCGGTCTGGATTTCTATGGGGAGTGTCTACTGTAGTTTCCATCTGCATTTCCTGTGTTATGCCTTATTGCAGCTGTGTAATTCCACCAGGTTTCCAGTCATAGGTGCCATCTTGGTCGCACGCCTGTCCATCCACAGGAATTGCCTACTGGACACTGATATAGGGCTGTACACATTTCACACCTGCTTTTAGCATTATCCGGTGGATGCTTTGCATCATTAGTGGGGAGTAAGGCACATGCTATACCCACATCCCTCCCACGGGGCGGGACAACGGATTATCTGCCAAACAACACCGAGCCCCATTTTTGCATACCCAGGATGCCATGGCTGCAACCCTCGGTACACATTACACATCCTTCATGTATGCGGACTGGCATGTGGACGCACATCTATGGACTCGACAATCTGGGGATTTCTGTTCATATGTCCTGCATTTCATGGACAGTTGTCATCAACCTTAAACACGCTGGTGGTGCATATGTCTAGCTGTGCCGTAGTCACAGCTGTCACCTCAGCTGGTTGATATTGTGAATGGATCAATTTTTGGAGTCCTACAATGGACACCAATATGCATATGTAAAGTGTAGAACTTGTTGGACTGTCACCATCTGGCCAGTGGTTTTGACTGCTGCTGTATGTTCCCAATCGGATGTCTGTTTGACTACCCATATTATGTATTACTTGGCCTATCTATATCCATGTGCCAGTAAGCGGAAATACAGTGTACCTTGTGTCCTGGTCATCTTCATAAAAGACATTATTGAACATAAACCAGGCCAAAACAGAAAATGACAAAAACGATACCCTCCACAGTCAAAAGATACTGAGCTCTTTCACCCACTAACATGGGGCATCGCCGAGTACGAAATACATTAGATAGTCGTCCTTTATACACTTCCTTCAGAGTCAGTTTAAAGTCAATTAATCAATAAACTTGCTCATAGTTAAGTGGACAGTGCTCCAAGTCTTGATGATAAAGTGACATATACAAATCAGTGTTGCATACATTACTTAATGGAAACAATAATACAACAACAATGTGTTAATATAAATACAATATTGGTCAATACAATCAGTATATTGAAACATACTTGATAATTGTTGTGAGTAAACCTTAGAATGTAGTGTGTTGATAATGATATTGTATATCAATGTGTATAATTGTTGCATTAAGATTACAAAGCATGGAATAAATAAGTACAATTAAAGCATAGTTTGTATAAATATGAATGTAAATAGAAGTCACAATGTTAAATATGAATATGACTGTATTATAACTATATCAATATGAAATGGAATAAACTGTAGTTGTTTACATCTCGTTTTCAAGTGACAAATCTATGTCCATGCGTCATATCTACGGGCCGTCGGACTGCTGTGTGTAGATATATACATGTGAACCCCTCGTTTCATACCTTTCTTTGTTACTGTCTGTGGATTACCTGTGTACACACATCAATTACCATGCCATACCTTTCCACTGTACAGGTTCTGGCATGGTGTACGGCTGGTTGGCCCTTAATCTTGCTGTGTGTTACATTGACCTGTGTCTATCTGGCAATTCACTGGCGTGTCATGTGTGACCTTCTTGCTACTTTAGGGACCTGATCCCATAATTGTCACGTGCTTCCACTGGCCATATATTTCCCTGTCGTCTGTGATCTGTGTGTAACCAGTCCTTTCAGGACACTTTCTATTGTTGTTCTTTTTTGGTTACATATATGAGTACTTTGTTATGTTGTGCTATTATTGTGTGTGGAGCATTTCTCCACGGGCCTCTGCTGACAATGGACATATATCCAGCTAGCCTAGCCCGGTCAACAAGTGTGAGCCAACTGAACGCAATTCGGCACCTTCTGACAAGTGGGTCGGGTTACAGATGCATAACCGTCATCAATCCATACTACTAACACACACGTTATTCTATCCACATTCTATGTTTGTCTTATCACATAGCGTGTGTTTCTCACTATTTCTAACGGTACTTTACATGGCATTGCCCGATTCCATACTTTCAGAGGATGACAGTTTTGAGACATGTATGATTGACGTGGAGGACACAGCCTTAACTATCCCTGCTTCGAGTGGATCACACACGCACACGCGCACTTGCAATTCCTAATTGTGGGTTACGCGCAGGCGCACATGCATATCCGTATTCTGTTTACATATGTTTACTGGGTCTGTGTGGTTACGTGGTCTGTGTTAGTTGTGACTGTTCCGCAACATATCTCTGATCCGTTGACGGACGCAGCGAACGCACTTTCACCTTTAAACATGTAACAGTCTTTGCAGCATGGACGCATTACGTACACGTTCACATTTATATGTTCTATAGTCGTAATTCAAACGGGACTGCATTCACGTTTGCCGGTTACTGTGACCACTACACGTTAGCTGTTCGGTCTCATTTATATGCATACCCATGGTACTTAGCTACATTTACATATCCCCCCCACCCCCACCCCCCCGCACTCACGTACGTCACAGGCATCCATTCTCCTGCTGGGAAAGGTGCGGTACTACATGTTAAACATTCCTTATTCCCTGCCGCTCATGGCCCAGGATGCATATGTCGTGACCGCAGGGATATTCAGATCACAGGGGCTTATATCCCCTACGCATACAGGCCTTCGATTGTCAGGGTGTTCCTGTGGTGCTTTGGGTTTGGTCTCGTCCGCCTAGTGTACGGAACTGCCCTGACCGTGTACGAATGTCAGATGAGTCACATGGGCACAGTTGGTCCGTGTCTATGATACCATATCCCCCCACCCCCATTATCCCTAACCGTGTGCGCTGATTGGCCGGCGTACCCGTTGTAGATCTTGTTATAGTAATTGCACACGGTGTGGTCGAACAGACCTATTTCCATTACTAACCCTCGGTATTTATAACCTGTGTCGCTATATTACATGGGTTTAACATTGCGTGCCGGCTTTCACTGAGCCACGGACATGTCCGTTGCTTAGTTTGGCCCAGTCCCGCTCTGCTACACACATTTAACATGGCGGAACAGGTTGAACAGCTCAGCAACGGGGACATCGGGCTCTCCGTCGCTGTTTACTATTGAATCGCTATGTTGACTTTGTTTCACAGAGCGAGACAGTGTCGACATTGGTAACGGACATCTCACGCAGTACGTCCGCACTGCCGCGGGTGCCGTATGTCTGCGTTTGGGTGGCGGACACGCATTATGCTGTGCCATTATGTCTGGGAATATTTGGTTTCTTTCCATAGATGGTATGGCATACTAGCAATGACCCGTGTCTGGGTGTGGGTACTGCTGTATTTACCCACGGAAAGAGTGGCCTTAGGTCACGTGGTGCCCTAGGCAAAAGGACTCCATGGTGCCCCCGCCACATCACCCGCTACCCCCATCCTGGTCTACCTACACCAAATAAAGGCTGGAAAGGTGCCCCTAGTGGAGCGCCCCAGGCGGGTGCCTACTTGGCCTATGCCTAAGGCCGGCTATGTGTGTGGTCCCTCGGCCGGACTCAGAACGCACCACGTCTGCCGTGGGTATATCTAGCATTACCCACATCCGGGCGTGGTTTATTGCTATGATGTTCCATGTGTACGGACACGTGTGTCTGGACAACCTACAATAGCTTCTGCTATTGGCATACAATGCTGTGGGTGGTGCCGGTTACCATACATATGCCTTCCTCAAAAGCCGACTTCACACTTCGAAACACTAGTGTGGTCTCCTTTAAGGCCCCTGAGCCACTGGTGAACATTACTCAAACCGCTGAATCAGTTACATATGCCTTCTACCAGCACCTACAGGACTGCATGGATCAGGCAATCCCATACAAAACTGAGACTCTTTGTACCAAAGCCAAGCATCTGGTCTGGTGGACCCCGGCCATGAACGAGCTCTACAACGGAAGGAGGTAGCTACTACAAGATAGAGCGGAATACTTGTAAGGTAAGACACCCCTGCTCATCATATGTGAAGAACTACAAGCTCTCATGAAATCATCCAGGGCAAATTCGGCAGGGAAATCACCAGGGACTCGACAGACAATCATAAGGCCTTGTTTAGCTATGTAGGACACCTGGGAGGACACTCCCAGATATGCTCAGACTGGGTTCCGAATGATGTGAAGATTACTGAACCTACACACATTGCCAACATCCTGGCTGACAGGTTCGGTGCAGACTCCCCCCCCCCTCACCCCCACATGGAGAGATATCTATACCAGAGGATTGTAGATCCCGGAACATCTGTAACGCACAGGTGGGAAATGCTCTCTCCAAGGCAGTAAACACAGCATCCATGGGACCAGATGGTGTCCCAGCTGTGTACTCCACAAACTCATTGAGGAATTAAACCCACAGTCAGGACAGCTGTTTAATGTTAGCCTCACCTCAGGATACGTACCCAAGTAGTGGCGCAAGGCGACTGTAGTCCCACTTCACAAGTGCGGTGCCTCCAATGACCCTGGTACTTACCGTCCCATTAGCTTGACAAGCCTTATCTGCAAAGCCATGGGGAAGGATCATAATGGAACTCATAGATAAACACATAGGGGACTTGCATACTTTGGATCCAACCCAGTTTGGCTTGGTCAAAGGCAGATCATGCCTTTTAAACTTGGTTGACTTTTTAGGATCAGTCACCAAGGCCATTGAGGAGGGTAAAGCGGTCCATACAGCCTACCTCGACCTGGCAAGGGCCTTCGACACAATACCCTCAGGTATCATTGATAAACTCATCAGCTTGAATGTAAATACATACATCGCCAGATGGGTTGCAAACTGACTAAGTGACAGAACCCACACGGTCATAGTTGCTGGCGCCATGTCATACTCACAGCCGGTCACAGGTGGTGTCCCACAGGGCTCAGTCCTGGGTCCACTCCTTTTCGGCATCTACATTTCCAAAGTACAAGCAAACACAGGGGGGTTATGGCTGACATTGTTTGCAGATGACTGCAAACTGGGCACCATAGTCGGACACACATCTGACACAGATATCCTTCAGAAGGGCCTCACAGATATGGATAACTGGTGCCAGAGACATGGCCTACAGCTAAATGCCGGGTAATGCATAGTCATACCCTTCGGGAAGAACAAGGTTACCCCTAGCTACCATATAGGTGGCAATCCACTGAGCACAGAGGGAGTTACCAGGGATCTGGGGACCCGGGTTGTCGGTAACCATTCATGCAACACACACATTGCTAATGTAGTTAGGTAGACCTTCTACATTGCCCACCTGATCATGAAGGGATTCACATCTAGATCAGGGGAGGTCATCATCCCCTTGTACTCATCACTCATTAGACCTATGATTGAGTACAATGCCCCATTTGGAATGTATCTGACCCAACACCTGCAGCGGCTGGAAAGGCCCCAACAGTTCATCGACAAACGGATGCAGGGTCTCAGGAATATGTGTTATGCTGACCGACTGAAAGGACACCGGCTCTATTCAGTCGCATACCACTTGCTCAGAGGTGACCTGTGCCTGGCATACAAGGCCATGCGGAACCCAGATTTGATGACTATACTTCACCTAATGAATCTAGATCCCTCAGAACCACAAGGACAGGTGACGTAAACCTTGACACTGTCATTAATAGAACGTGCTGGAGGGACAGATTCATCACCCAGACACTCAGTATGCTGGGGAACAACATCCCAGTACATGTGAGGCAGAGCACCTCGCTGGCCTTGTTTTAGTATTTTGACAAGGATGTATGAATTGATTTATTTCACTAACCTTCTAAATGAGTTTTTACTTTACCACATTGTGAATTTATACATTTCATTGATATATTTTACATTAGTCACAATCATAAGGTTTATCTCTATATATTATGGTTCATTTATACTACTAGGTGTCTCTACTGTTTTTAATATATTGGCACAATCCCTAGAACATATATATGTAGCTTATACACTCAGACATTTGGAAAACATTATGTTGGTTCTTCTTCCATATATATACATATATTTATATTTTTTATGAAGAATATACCCTTTGAAGCAATGTCTGATTTACTCACTGTGTGGACTCTGTAACCCAGGTAAGGTTTTCTAGCTTGTTTGCCTTTAAGGCATTTAATTAATACGTAGCACATCTAATTAAATGACCAATTAAGGGTTTTAAATGTAGTAGGTTGGACTGCATTGTATGTATTCTGAAGATGTCTGCTTATGAAGCAGACGAAAAGCGCTTCAATAAACTCTGGTGGCTGAATTTAATTCCTGGTGGGCTCTGAGTGGTCACTGACCATTTCTACAGTACCACATTTTTGCTTTGGACTTTCTCAACTGGTTCTCTGTGTTTTTTGTATGGGGAAAGTCAAGTGTAGTCCCTATGTGTATTACCTGTGTTATGCCTTACTGCAGCTGTGTAATTACACCGGGTTTGCAGTTATGGGTGCCATATTGGTCGTACACTTGTCCATCCATGAGAATTGCCTACTGGACACTGGTATAGGGCTGTACACATTTCACACCTGCATTTAGCATTCTCCGGGGGATGCTTTGCATTATTAGTGGGGAGTAAGGCAGGTGCTACGCCCACATCCCTCCCACGGGGCGGGACATAGGATTACCTGCCAAACGACACCGAGCCCTGTTTCTACATACCCAGGATCCCTTGCCTCCAACAGTCGACAGTACCCATTACACATCCTTCATGTGTGCGGGACTGTGATGTGGACGCACTTCTATGGACTCGGACCTCTGGGGATTTCTGTGCATATGTGCTGCATTTCATGGACAGCTATCATCAACATTGAACACGCTTGCGGTGCATATGTCTAGCTGTGACGTGGTCACGAGTATCGGTTCACGTGGTTGCTGATGAAGGTGGGCACGGTTTCCGTACTGGAAAATTTTTGGGTCCTAAAATGGACAACAATGTGCATATGTAAAGTGTAGAACATGTTGGACTGAGTCCATCTGGCCAGTGGTTGTCACCGCTGCTGTGTGTTCCCCAATCGCGGATGTGTGTTTGACTACACATATTATGTTGTGCTACGAAACCCATGCTCTACTACGATTAACCCACATGGTATTACTGTAATGCTGCAGGTTGGCAACTGCTTTAAGTAATCCTCAGAAGGCCCAGTAGGACATATACGCCACTGTATTGTCAATATAACACAGCCAGAACATGTAGACCCTATTGATTCATTGAAGGATGTTCTTTATAAGCGGGAACGCCGGTGTTTAAACATCCTATGACCTTCCTAGTTGACGTTGTTGGTGTGCCATTGGTATGTGTTCCACTGGTCGCCCATGTGTTCCGCAGTATGGCAGCGAGTAATCCCCATGTTCTTGCTGGCAGATCGAGTGCTGTGTACGCCGGTATTCGCACGGCGGTCTGGATTTCTATGGGGAGTGTCTACTGTAGTTTCCATCTGCATTTCCTGTGTTATGCCTTACTGCAGCTGTGTAATTCCACCGGGCTTGCAGGTATGGGTGCCATCCTGGTCGTAGGCCTGTCCATCCATGGGGATTGCCTACTGGACACTATTATGGCCTGTACACATTCCACACCTGCATTTAGCATTATCCGGTGGATGCTTTGCATCATTAGTGGGGAGTAAGGCAGGTGCTACGCCCACATCCCTCCCACGGGGCGGGACAAAGGATTACCTGCCAAACGACACCGAGCCCTGTTTCTACATACCCAGGATCCCTTGACTGCAACAGTCCACAGTACCCATTACACATCCTTCATGTGTGCGGGACTGTGATGTGGACGCACTTCTATGGACTCGGAACTCTGGGGATTTCTGTGCATATGTGCTGCATTTCATGGACAGCTATCATCAACATTGAACACGCTTGAATGTCTAGCTGTGACGTGGTCACGACTATCGGTTCACGTGGGTGACCATGGAGGCTGGCACGCATTCCGTATGGGAAAATTTTTGGGTCCTACAATGGACACCAATGTGCATATGTAAAGTGTAGAGCTTGTCGGACTGTGTCCGTGTGGCCAGTGGGTTTGACTGCTGCTGTGTGTTCACCAATCGCGGATGTCTGCTTGACTAACCATAGTGTGTAGTGCTACGGAAACCATGTTTTCCGGGACCGGAAACAAATGGTGTACATCCAATGTTGCAGGTTAACAACCGCTTTAATTAATCCCCAGAGGTCCCGGTTGGGAAGTATCGCCACTTTATTGTCGGAACGACACCTCCAGCCTAGGTAAATCACGGGCACGTTGGCACGGTGTTAACGGCCATTTGAAAATGTAATTAGCAGACACGTGTCAATACATGTATAATAATACATATTGTCATGCCGAAGTTAATGTATGTTATTTGGACAATGGCTTCCGCTATTGACATCCGTTGCTGTGGGTGTTGGCGGTTACCATACACATGGCTTTCTCAAAGGCCGAATTCACAATTATGAACACTACTGTGGTCTCCTTTAAGGACCCTGAGCCAGTGGTCAACAGTACTGCAGCCACTGCATCACTTACATATGGCGTCTGCCGGTACCTACAGGACTGCATGGATCAGGCATTCCCTTACCCAACTGTGGTTCATTGTACCAATGCCAAGCATCCAGTGTAGTGTACCCCAGCCATACACAAGCTGTACAATGAGAGGAGGTGGCTACTACAAGGCAGAGCAGACACCTTGTGAGGTATGACACCCTTGGTCATTATATGTGTAGAGCTACAGGCTGTCATGACATGGTCCGGGGCACGTTCCACAGATATATCTCCATGCACCTGGCTGACAATCATACAGCCTTCATTTGCTATGCTGGACACCTGGGAGGTCACTCCCACATATGCTCTGACTGGGTTCATGGTGATGTGGAGTTTACTCAACATACACACATTGCCAACATACGGGCTGACAGGTTCAGTGAAGACATCTCCACACCCTCCCCCCACATGAAGGGATGTCTGTACCGACGGTTTGTGGTCCCCGAATGTTCTGTGACGCACGGATGGAACATGCTCTCTCCAGGGTAGTGAACATAGCATCCATGTGACCAGCTGGTGACCCGACTGTGTACTCCACGATCTCATTGAGGAATTGGACCCACAGTTAGGACAGCTGTTTATTTCTAGCCTCACCTCGGGTAACGTACCCGGGTTGTCGACTATAGTCCCACGTCACAGGGCCAATCCCTCCACTGACCCTGGTTATTACTGTCCCATTACCATGAGGAGACCTATCTGCAAAGACATGGGAAGGGATCATACTGCGGCCCGTAGATGAAGGCTTAGAGTTCCTGCATACTTTGGATGCAACCCGATTACCCTTGGTCAGGGGCGGTTCATGCTGTTGAAGCATGGGTGACGTTTTCGGGACAGTCACTGAGGCCATTGATGGGGCCTTGCAGTCCATACAGCCTACCTCGACCTGGCAAAGGCCTTCAACACAATACCCCCTTCGGGTATCATTGATAAACCCATCGGCTTGTATGTGAACACGTACATCGCAGGATGGGTTGTAAACTGGCTATGTGACACGGCCCACGCAGTCATAGTTGCTGGCAGCATGTCGGACCTACTGCCTGTCGCAGGCGGTGTCCCACGGGCTCTGCCCTGGGTCCACCTCTTCTACATCTACATTTCCACAGTACAGGCACACACAGGGGTGTTATGGGCGACATTGTTTGTAGATGACTGCGAACCGGGTGCCATAGTGGGATGGACATCTGACACAGATATCCTTCAAAGGGGCCTCCCAGATATGCATATCTGCTGTCAGGGACATAGCCTACAGCTAAATGCAAGGTAATGCAAAATCATACCCGTCGAGGAGAACGAGGTCACCCCTGTCCAGCATATGGGTGGCAGTCCAGTGAGCGCGGGGGTAATTACCAGGGATCAGGGGACACAGGTTGTCGGTCACCATTCGTTCAACACACACGTTGCTATCGTGGTTCGGTAGGACTTCTACATTGCCCACCTGTTTATGCAGGAATTCACATCTAGATCAGGGTAGGTCATTGTCTCCTTGTACTCATTACGTGTTACACCTATGATTGAGTACATTGCCCCATTCGGAGGGTATCTGACCCGACACCTACAGCAGCTGGGAAGGCCTCATAGGTTAATTGTCATACAGATGCAGGGTGTCAGGGATTTGTGTAATGCTGGCCCAGTGTTAGGACCCCTGCTCCATTCGGTCACATACCTCTTGTTCGGTGTTGACCTGTGCCTGACATACGAGGCCATGTCGACCCATATGTCATGTATATGCTTCACCTACTGTATCTACATCCCTCGGAACCACACCGGCAGGTGACGTGAACCTTGACGCGGTCATTAATAGGGTGTGTTGGAGCGACACATACGTCACCCAGACACTCACTATGCTGTGGATCTACATCACAGTACATGTGAGGCAGAGATCCTTGCTAGCCTTGTTCGAGGGGGATCTTGTCCGTTGGATGGGGGATTGCAGATATACCCCAGGGATTACATCATTATCACTGCTTGACAGAGATACGGCAATATCATAGGCATTTTATCTCCGGACAGGAAGGTTGGCAAAGGTATCCTAAATATGGACTAGGGTTATGGCTGACCTTGAGTAGATAGCCTACCCTGTACCTATGGACCTATGAACCTATGTTCATAGTCTGCCCCATTTACACTTGTCTATCCCCTATCCTCTTTCTCATGTGTATATTTCTGTGGCACGTGATTGTCCTCTGTATTACCTGCAGGTATGCTGTCTACAGTGCACATACGTCACGGTTGATTACAGTGTATCTGTGTCCCTACCACTGTGACACTGAGGACTACCACACATCCTTCACAACATTACATGCATATGTCCATTCTATTATTCTTTGGCCTATGGGGGGGTGTTAAGGCAACGGTTACACGTGTCCATGTTTGTGTGCACGTCATGGTGGTCTTTGACCAGCCTCCGTTGCGGTCGTGGGATGGACGGTAGTGTTGCTGTGTGTTTGGCATGTGTTCTCATTGCCGGTACATCTGTGGGAGGTGTGGTTGGCACATGTTCCTCTTTGCAGGGAGCCCCATCCTGGGGTTTTGTGTCATGCATCTACACTTGTCACGTGCCATATGTCCTGTGCTATTCCCACAGTCGTGTATGCCTTCATGCATTACTACTGTGTGTTACTGGCTGTTTGTATGTGGTACACATGGCGATTGTGGTGGTTGGCTTGGCCTATTCCCATGCTATGACATACACATCTGTCAATTAAGTTGTTAAAATCAGACTGTAACACTCATTAGGCTTTTCAAAATGACAGTCAATAACACAGGAAGCTCAGTTTCACAACGTTTTAATACTGTACACCAGGAGGCAAATAACTATGCAGTACAAGTATAGAGTTTGGTGTGACTCTATACAGGAAGCAGCTTTATGTGTATTGTGTTTACAATCAGCTTTTGCCCACCTTAATGACGTGGTCAGTCACAGGGCATTTACATCACTATAATCCACAATATTCTAGTCATACAACGGTGCTAAGGTAATGCTTATTAAATGTGTTCCCATGAGAATAGCACAGCCTTGCAAGGCACATGGTCAATTACAATGTCCTTCTGTAAATGTTGCTCTGTCAAGGTTCCAAGCCTGTTCGGATACAATAGTCAGTTCATTTCATACTAGGTTCCTTTGTCTGTCTGGTGAGCAGCTGTACTCTATCTTCGATAGAGCTCACAAGGCCATCCTCCTCAGTGGAAGGAAGAAAGATATACATGTACATACATTTATTATTCTCTAACCCAGCGGATAATTAATGCTGAATGACATACGCCTGCTGAACTGGTTACTGCCAGGGTCAGAGTTCAATCACACTGCAGCTACGCTTCAGGCAATTACATGCATGATAAGTTCTACTGCCATATTGTAAAATAGAATAAAAGGCATTATACACTATTTGCTTCTAAACTAGCACGTCATATATGTTTAGATATATCATTTTCTAACATTCTCCCTCCTTTTAATGCTTTTATTCTATCCAGAAACATATACAACATTATTTCATTCCCTAGCCTCGTCCTCTCTGGAACTTTTAACTAGGCAAATCATTTGTTTCACATTTCAGAAAGAATTTCATTTGGTATTAACAAATTCCACTCCAGGTCTTGATACATAGTCTCGGTTACAGATACGTCAACAGAGTCCCTAACTGATCCTTTCATACAAGTTATCCCGCAACAGACACATGCTCCCAATATGAGCAAAACAACACAAATGGCAATCAAGATATTCATTATGAGTGAACCCCATCCACCGAATGGTTTCTGGAAATAGTTCGTCAGTGGGTTTGGGCCTGGTTCCGCCATGGCTGATACCTGCTGTATTACCTCTAGGTGGTCGTTGATATCGGGCTTATTATGTGATATATACGCACAGCAGTCTTCTTTGATAAGCGCCAAGACGCATTCACCTCTCGCCGCCAGGGTGCAGTCAAGAGCCATTACATTTTGTAGCACAACAGTTCTCATTGCATTCAGTTCATCAGTCACATGTTCGTGAGCGGAAATGTGGCATTGCTCATTACTTCAAGAGGTTTTGACAACTTCCTCAGTTCCCTGATTGATTTCACTGGTCCATAAGCTGGGATTATTCCAGCCCAGGATATAACACTGTCACTGAAGTCCATGGGAGTCAATTTTCCTTTATCTCTTACAGAAGAATGATCTTTCCAAACAGCTTCCATGTCACCCACTGGATTAGTAGGTTTCTCGAATGAGTTCCCAGTTCTTCGAGCTATATCTCTTACATTTCGTATCGTACCCAGAGGCAATTCTGCAGTATGTCTTATGGCTGGAACCAGATAACCCAAAAAACAACTACCGGACCAATTCTCAGGTAACCATTGATATGCTTTCTTCCCCACAAACAAAATAACAATATTCTACTTTACTACTGATGCGGGTTAACTCTGCATGTAACATTTTCCTGTCTATAACAGACAACTGTTTATACAATTCAAGATGTTTCTGCACATCTTTCCACGTTGTTCTCATTAAGCTTAAATACGAATAATAAATCGTGCTACAACTACTACTGTGATCTTTGGCTTTTATATGACATTTGTAAGACACAGTTATGTTACAATTACTCCCACCAACTTGGACTGTATCATGTTTATAAAAACAAACAATTCCTTTTTGTGTAACAGGTAAGTACAGTGCCACTTTGTCCTGTGATCTCACAGAACCTGTATCAAAAGGTAGATATTCACAAGTCTCAATTTATCCCCGAGGGGACAGCAGACATCAAACGTCCTCCATATGCTGTAGGTATGGCAGTACAAACCCAGCAATGTGAAATGTTCATAGTCTCTACATGCACACGCTTCATGGCTAG
The DNA here is from genome assembly GCF_019279795.1 of Protopterus annectens. Classification (NCBI taxonomy): domain Eukaryota; kingdom Metazoa; phylum Chordata; order Ceratodontiformes; family Protopteridae; genus Protopterus; species Protopterus annectens. The sequence continues at coordinate 329,926,729 of NC_056735.1, forward strand.
ATATGTGTTGAGGTTTGGATGCCAATCTGTGGCCAGTTCATCACGTTTCATTATTTGTATCTGTGTAGTTATATGCAGGAAATATCCCAGCAAAAGAAATGTCACCACAAACATGGTTAATAGGTGTATGATCAGTAGGACAGTAAACCAATGTCTTTGGGGTTGCTTTGTATTGTTATACACCCTGCCCCTGGTCATTCTGTCTCTGTGGTATATCGGCTACGACATGTAAACCAGACTGGATATTCTTTACCGGTTTGCAAGGGGTCAGGTGAACCCAGGACGGCCTCTCCGCAACCTTTACTGCAGTAGGCGTTGCCAACAGTACCTGGTACGGTCCTTCCCACGTTGGACTCGTCCGGTTACTTGTATGGATAACATTCAACCACACCCGGGATCCTGGAGTCAGCTCAGTGTCCGCTTCATTTGTTCTTTATCTGAAAAAGAGTTTAACTGCAAAACAGTGTTATTGGTTAACAATCCTCTCATGTAACTGGCTAATGAGCCATCGACCTCCAGCTCTGCAGGCATGAGAGCTTTCCACTGTGGCACATAGTATGCCATTCCAAATACTACTTCAAAGGGGATCACACCCTTTACATTTGGAACTGTTGTCATGCTCAGCAATGCTAGAGGTAGACAGCACATCCAATTCATCTGGGTGTCACTCATCAACCTCCTCAACTTATTTCTCGAATCCCATTGTACCTCCACCAGTCATGCTGACTGTGGTGGTAATGCAATGATTCTTCAAGGAAATCCCAAAGAATCACCCAGGTTGCTGGATTGTCTGGTTCACAAAATGTGTTCTATTGTCACTGTAGCTTCTTTCCGGTATGCCAGATCTAGGGATACTTTATTTTACTGGGGCCTTTGCCGCTGTTGCTGCATCCGGATTCCTGGTTGGGAATGCTTCTACCCATTTTGAAAACATATCTATACTCACTAAACAGTATTTCTTCCCTTCACATTTATTCAGCTCTATAAACTCCATACAAATAGTATGGAACGGATATGGTGGTGTAGGGAAACCCCCTCGCTTCGGTTGGAATGCTCCCTGTGCATGATGTTTACTGCAAATATGACACGCTGCACAAAATGTTTGTATGTGGTTCCTAATTCCGTATGTTTGGAATATTCTGTTAACCAACTATACCATCCCCCCTGTTGAGACATGGCTCTGCCCATGGCTCAACAAAGCCGCATATGTAAATAAATTAGACGTTGGCTTTCTCACTTTGGAGATGTACAGTCCGTCTTCAAGGATTGCTCCCCGTCTTACCCACGTCTGCTTTTCTGCTTTCGTAGTTGATGTTTGCATTGTTTCTGACATTTCTAAATCTAGAATCTCTGAGGATTGTCATTCCTCATTCAGAAAGTAAGTTTCTGAGTGTGAGTTCGTTTGTTTTGCAGCTGCATCAGCTCGCATTACCTCGTAATCTTATCCTGTTGCTTTGTATGAGCTGCACATTTACAATTAGCTACTTTAGTAGGTAACTGAATGGAATCTAATAAATTCAAGATCAATTGCGCATGATTAATCGGTTTACCAGTGGATGTTATCATTCTCCTATTCTTCCACTGCTGCGCATAAACATGCACTGTAGAGACAGCATACTGACTATCGGTATATATGTCCACACATCTGTTTTTCGCTAGAGTGCAAGCACGTGTTAAAGCTATCAATTCTGCTGCTTGAGCAGACAAGTTATGCTGCAGGGTTGGGCTTCTACAATCTCAATATCAGTAACTACTGCATAACCTACTTGATTCTTTTCCTGTAGGACCCTTTCTACATGATCCGTACACATAAACTGTCACCTCTGCATCATGTAAGGGTATATCAGTAATATCCTGTCTGGGTAAAGTTATTTGCTCCATTTCCTGGAGGCAACTGTGTGGTGTGCCATACACAGGTGTCGGACGTGACGTTGATGGGTTTAATGTTGTACAACATTCAATCACCATATGAGGTTGACACAGGAGTATGGTCAAACAAGAAAGATGTCTAGCACGGGTCAGGGATGCTATTTTCTCTGCAGCTACATTATCGCTACTGCATGAGGCACTCTCACAATGAGAGGGTGGAATAATACCATTGATGCCAAGCCTGTACTGCCATGGCTGCTGCAACAACTGCCTGTACACAATGTGGCAATGACCGTGCACTGGGTCCAACTGCGAGTAGTAAGCTATGGGGTGTTGTTTACTTCCATGCTGTTGCGGCCATGAATGACGAATATATCCCTGCTTACAATCTACAGTCTGAAACTTTCTCTTACCCTTTTTACCTGACTGTACTACAAAGACTTCTGTCTTCTTCAGCTGTGAAGACCAAGGCCTTCCTTTTCTTCTTACTGTTAAGATGTCTTTCAGCAAGCATAGCATACCCAGTACGGCTTGTAGCCTACTCGCTCGGGTGATCTATCATATGCTTTGTAATATAGCTACCGATAGGGCAATGCAACCTTTGAAAAATGCATTATTCAACTGTTGTTCATATGCACTATCATTTTCAGATTTGCAGGAATATGCATGCCACTATGGTTATTGAGACATTCCAATAATCTACCATAGTATGCATCTACAGTTTCATTATCTTGTTGTATGCACTGATTAATACACGTCCAATCTGCTCTAGGTTTCCAAATTTCGTAATTCGTCCATAAGACCCTTCAACGTGGTGTCTACTTCAAGGCCACTATGTGGGAGTGGTTTAAGCGCTGTCACGAGCATTCCGGATGACACAAACATGTGCCAGTCTGGACCTATTATTTGTCTAATCACCTTCTACTTCTTCCCATTTAAGTGGTAACTCATTCACATACCTTGTAAATGTTGTATAAACTTTTCATGATTACTTTGTGGATGGGGAATTCTCTGTAACTTTCCGGATATCTTCCGGTGTCCACGGTCTATACACTAGGGGAGTTGTGTCCTGGCCTTCCTGTCCTGCCTGAGGGTTCAGTACTTCAATTAATTGACACATTTCCTCACTCTGTTCTACTGACTCTCTTCTTAGTTGGGTGTCCCTAGGTGTTTTACGTGTTCGGGATCTAGTTTCAATAGCTTCTCTTACAATTGGTTGTTGTGATACCTCTGTTGCCACAGGATAACGTGGGGGGGGACTAGCCTGCCCTCCCGCTTCATATCCCGGATGTGGTATCGGAGGGTGTGGAGGGGGAGGGGCCATTGCTACTACTGTATTATTATCTTCTTTGTCTACCTATGATGCTTTCGCATTTTTGGTCTTCTGTTCCCTTCGTTCACTACCTCAATCCACCTATGTGCTTGAGGGATACCCATATGTCGCTGTTTTTTCGCCTGAACATCTTACGGTTGCCACCTTTTCATATGCCCAAAGTGGGACATTTTTGGTAGGAACGTCAGATTTTGCAGGGCAAAACATACCCACGGCCAGTACAAAGGACAGAAATTCACTTTTTGCCAGAATAGAAACTTATTCTTGTATCATTTGAGTTGCTTATTCCGTTTATTATACTATTTTGGTGTTTCAGATACAAAATAACTGTTTTATGCAACTATTAAAGAATATATAGGAAATATTTTTGTCCTAAGATATCAGGACATTTGCCATTTGTTCAGTTGTTTTGCAGGACACAACTGCCCAAAGAGGGACTGTCCCGCGCAAAGTGGGACAGGTGGTAACCCTAGAACATCTGCCACATTTTAAGTGATTCCAATGTTTCACTAACGATATTTTGTCTAATATACCATCAAAGTCATATTTATTACCCCATTTTGCAAAATATCTCACATTATCTGCTCTCTGCAATTGCATATACTTCGTGATCATCCGTCAAAGGCGGATCTCACGATCTCTTAGTGCACTAATTTCCCATGTCTCTAAATGACTGTTACGTGACCCTTCTCTCTGTACCACGTGGTATCTCCTTCCTGTATCCACTGTAGTGTCTACAATGACTGTTTACTCTGCTCTGTGTTCCCTGATCTATGTCCAAATGTATAACTATTTGTATTGGTCTTCGACCCGCTATCACAAATGTTAACAAAAACACAATGTAGCCTGGTCCCTGATCTACAACAGAGACAAAGAGGCAAACTCTCCTTACCTGAGCCTCCCGCTTATGACTGCACGTTTTCTTCTTGGGATCCAGTTTTCCGCTTTTCAGCCACAGATCAGAAAGTGGACAGCCTCTTTACACACAACAATTCAGTCGGAGGTCTTTTCACTCAAGAAGAACCATTTAGGGCAACTTCTCCCATGCAGATTTCTTACCACCCATGCACTCTGACCTGCAGCTTACCAAGGGAATTCTGGCTAAGAAGGACCACAATGTCAAATAAGTTGTTAAAATCAGACTGTAGAAATCAGTAGGCTTTTCTAAATGACAGTCAATAACACAGGAAGCTCAGGTTCACAACGCTTTTAGTAGTGTACACCGGAGGCAAAACTATACAGTACAAGTATAAGAGTTTTGTCTGACTCTATACAGGAAGCAATTTGTTTATATAGTGTTTACAATCAGCTTTTGCCCACCTTACTGACGTGGTCAGTCACAGGGCATTTCCATCACTATGGTCCGCAATATTGTATTCATACGAGGGTGCTGAGGTAATGCTTTTAAAATGTTTTCCATGAGAATAACACAGCCTTGCAAGGCACCTGGTCAATTACAGTGTCCTTCTGTAATTGTTGCTCTTCAAGGACCCTGGACTGTTCGGATACAATAGTCAGTTCATTTCTTAATACGCCTTTGTCTCTGGTAAGGAGTTGTACCCTATCTTCGATACAGCTCACAAGGCCATGCTCCTCAGGGGGAGGGAGGAAGAGATACATGTACATACATTTATTTTCAATAACCCAGCACATTATTAATGCTGAAAGACTTAAGCCTGCTGAATTGGTTACTGCCATGGTCAGAGTTCAATCACACTGCAGCTAAGCTTCAGCCAATTACATGCAAGATCATTTCTACTGCCATATTGTAAAGTGGAATACAATGCATTATATACTATTTTGCTTCTAAAATGGCACTTCATATGTGTTTCCATATATTTTTCTAACAACATCCATCCGCCATATGCATGTTATTCCGCCCTTTGCCTTGGCCGTGGTGTGTCCGTCCGCAACGCTACTTCCACATGTGATGTCCCACCTTCCCTTCTGTGCCTGTGGCACCCTGTTAGACGCCCTGTTTGGTAGGCAGATGTTCCGCTATATGTGTTTGACATGTCTGCATAGCTAATCATCGGCACGTGTGGTTGAACATCACGACTTGTCCACATGTGTACAGTTATGTGCACCGTATGCAGTGCAAGCTTATGGGGTTTGGGCGGTCCGTGCCACATCGCGGATGTACACATTCTGCCGACACATTCACATGCAGCCATTTGCATATCTGTACCTGAGGTGGGTTGTTAACATGGGGTACATCTTTGCCCTGGCACTGCCTAAGTCAATACTTCTACCACATTTCAGGTATGCCCATTGTGTGTAGGGTGTAGCTGCTAAGGCTGCTAGCTGGGTTGGGTGCACGGTCGTACATGGGTGGGGGTTACATGCTATAATGGGGCTATTGTGTATTACATTTGCATGCATGGGTTCTGCTTCTGGATATTACGCTTAGACATACCGTCCTGTGTATGCGACTTGTTAGCTGTTGGGGTTTGGTACATGTTGCTATGCACATGTTTGCCTGTGTTTAGGATATCTTGGTTCCTTCTTGTTGTTATGTCGACACGGCTACCCGGCTGTGTACTCTCACTACTGCTGGTGACCATTACAGTTGCCACCTTTTCCAATGCCCAATGTGGGACATCTTTTATGGAAACCTCGGATTTTGCGGGACAACACATACCCACAGCTAGTAGAGATGACAGAACTTCACTTTTTGGCTAAAATATACGCTTATTCTAAATAGCATTTGGGTTGCTTATTCTGTTTCTTATGCCATGTATGTGTTTCATATACAAAATATATGTTTTATGCTACTATTAAAGGTATATTGAGGGAATCTTTTTGTCCGGAAATCTCAGGTCATTTGCCATTTTCCATTTCTGGCTACACAACTGTCAAATGAGGGACTGTCCATAGCAATGTGGGACAATTGGTAACCCTGGTGACCATGCCCATGTCGCTACTCCTATGTCGGGCGCGGCCTGACATGCTGCGGTACACCATCACTGGGTATGCCCACTGACAGTGCATTGCGACGAACACAATATTACGCGATCCTTTGTTCCTTGGACGGGTACACTTAGGGCTTCGTGGGTTGTGTTTGTTTCTCCGCTTTGTTGGGGACGGCACTATGTTGCATACTCTGGCGGCGCATTTTATTCTGCACGGCCCTGGCTGGTGCCATTACTATTATGGGCGGCCTGTGGAAATCAGCACTTTAGGTTGCTCATCGACCGCCGCTTTAGCCACGCCCGGACGATCCTACTTGGGCTCGCTTCACGCACTCCACGCACGTGTTCGTGGTTGCGGCGCCGCACTCATTACTATGCATATGGCGCTACCACGCCGACTATCCACTGCACCGCCAGCAGGCCTTTACACCGCCTTGCACCGAAGCTTCATGAATCCCGGGATTATAAAATAGAGATAATGGGCACCCTTGTCGGGTACCATTTTTAATTTGTATTCTTTTAGAGCATTCTTGATTGATAAATACATTTGTATATGCGTTGTTATATAATCCTGAGGTAAGCAATCAGTCTCTTGACATCTCTCATCTCTCCTAGAGCAGCCCACTTTTAATTCTCTCTCCAAATTAACTAGATGCATGGAAATATTTTTTGTCCTAAGATATCAGGATATGTTTCGCCATTTGTTCAGTTGTTTTGCAGGACACAACTGCCCAAAGAGGACTGTCCCTCAGTGAAGTGGGACAGGTGGTAAAATCTCTTGTGAACATCTGCATCACGATTTTAGAAATTGATTCCAATGTTTCACTAACGAAATGTTGTCTAATATACCATCAAAGTCATATGTATTACCCCATTATTTGCAAAATATCTCCACATTATCTGCTCTCTGCAATTGCATATACTTCCGCATCATCCGTCAAAGGAAGGATCTCACGATCTCTTAGTGCCACCAATTTTCCCATGTCTTCAAACTTTGACTGTTACGTGACCCTTCTTCTCGGTCGACTGGTGGAGTCCTTCCCTGTATCCACTGTAGTGTCTACAATGACAGTTTACTCTGCTCTTGTGTTCCCTGATCTATGTCCAAATGTATAACTACTTGTGGTAGTCTTCGACCTGCTATCACAAATGTTAACAAAACACAATGTAGCCTGGGTCCCTGATCTACAACAGAGACAAAGAGGCAAACTTCCTCCTACCTGAGCCTCCTGCTTATGACTGCGTTTCTTTCTCTTGGGATCCCAGTTTTCAAGCCAGCCACAGATCAGAAAGTGGACAGCCTCTTTACAGCAAACAATTCAGTCGGAGGTCCTTTTCACTCAAGAAGAACCATTAGGCAACTTCTCCTGCGCAGAGATTTCTTACCACCCATGCACTCTGACCTGCAGCCACCAAGGAATTTGGCCAAGAAGGACCACAATGTCAAATAAGTTGTTAAACTAGACTGCTTAGAAATCAGTAGGCTTTTCTAAATTTGACAGTCAATAACACAGGAAGCTCCAGGTTCACAACGCTTAGTAGTGTACAATCGGATGGCAAAAACTATACAGGTTACAAGTATAAGAGTTTTGTCTGACTCTATACAGGAAGCAATTTGTTTATATAGTGTTTACAATCAGCTTTTTGCTCCACCTTACTGACGGTGGTCCCAGTCACAGGGCATTTCCATCACTATGGTCCGCCCAATATTGTATTCATACGAGGGGTGCTGAGGTAATGCTTTAAAATGTTTTCCCATGAGAATAACACAGCCTCAGTACAGAGCACCTGGTCAATTACAATGTCCTTCTGTAATTGTTGCTCTTCAAGGACCCTGGACCGTTCAGATCAATAGTCAGTTCATTTCTTAACACGTTCCTTTGTCTCTCTCTGGTAAGGAGTTGTACTCTCATCTTCGATACAGCTCACAAGGCCATCCTCCTCAGTGGAAGGGAGGAAGATATACATGTACATACATTTATTTTTCTCTAACCCAGCAGATAATTAATGCTGAAAGACATAAGCCTGCTGAACTGAAGTTACTGCCGAGGGTCAGAAGTTCAATCACACTGCAGCAAAGCTTCAGCCAATTACACATGCAAGATCATTTCTACTGCCATATTGTAAAGTAGAATACAATGCATTATATACTATTTTGCTTCTAAAATGGCACTTGTTATGTGTTTCCATATATATTTTTCTAACAACATCCATCCGGCCATATGCATGTTATTCGTCCTTTGCCTTTGGGCTGCAGGGTGTTCGCCGTCCGCAACGCATTCTCCACATGTGATGTCCCACCTTCCCTTTCTTGTGCCTGTGGCACCCTGTTAGGATGCTTCCTTCTGGTTTGGTAGGCAGATGTTCCGCTGGTAAGCATGTGTTTGACATGTCTGCATAGCTAATCATCCGCACGGTGGTTGAACATCGCGCACTTGTTCACATGTGTACGTTGCCATGTAGCACCGTGGCGTGTACAAAGCCCTATGGGGTTTGGGCGGTCCGTACCGCATACGCGGATGTACATATTCTGGCCGACACATTCACATGCAGCCATTTGCATATTCTGTACCTGAGGTGGGTTGTTAACATGTGGGTACATCTTTGCCCGCGTGGCACTGCTTCACAATACTTCTTACCACATTTCAGGTATGCCCATTGTGGTGTAGGTGTGTAGCTCAGGCTGCTAGCTGGGTTGGGTGCACGGTCGCATTACATGGTGTGGGGTTACATGCTATAATGTGGGCTATTGTATGGTCACATTTGCATGCATGGGTTCTGCTTCTGGATATTACGCTTTGGACATACGCACCGTCCTGTGTATCGTATTTAGCTAACGTTGTTGGAGTTCTGGTACATGTTGCTATGTACATGTTTTGCCCGTGTTTAGGGTATCTTGGTTCCTTCTTTTGTTGCTTATGTCGACACGGGCTACCCGGCTGTGTACTCACTACTGCTGGTGCACCATTACAGCTGCCACCTTTTCCAATGCCCAATGGGACATCTTTTATGGAAACCTCGGATTTCGCGAGGACAACACATACCCACAGCAGAAGTAGAGATGACAGAACTTCACTTTTCCAGGATATACGCTATTCCTCATAGCATTCCGTGGGTTGCTTATTCTGTTTCTTATGCCATGTATGTGTTTCATATACAAAATATATGTTTTATGCTACTATTAAAGGTATATTGAGGGAATATTTTTGTCAGGACATCTCAGGTCATTTGCCATTTTTTCGGCATTTCTGGCGGGACACAACTGTCAAATGATGGACCGTCCATAGCAATGTGGGACAATTGGTAACCTGGTGACCATGCCCGGCGTCGCTATTCTCCTATCTACCGTGCTTGTGACGGCGCTGCCGTATGCGGTACACTTTCTCATAGGCATGCCCACTGACAGTGCATTACCGCGGACGAACACAATATTACGCCGCATATCCTTTGTTCTCTTGGACGCAAAAGCACTTAGGCTTCGTGGGTTGTGTTTGTTTCTCCGCTTTGTTGTGAAGCCGGATACTAGCGTGCTATACTCTGCTGTGCATTTTATTCACGGGCCCGCGGGCTCTGGCTACAGCGCCATTACAATTATTATGAAGCTGACCTGTGAAATCAGCACTTTAGTTGCTCACTCGACTGCCCGGCTTAGCCACGCCTCGACGCATCCCACGTTTGGGCTCGCGTCATGTAACCCATTACCGCATCGTGGCTCAAAGGTCAAGTGCGCGCACCTGGCTTACTATGCACATGCGCATGCCACGACTATCACCACAGGCCTTTTACACCGGGCTCCTGCAACCGAGCTTCGCGTGAATCCCGGGGATTATAAAATAGGAGATAATGGGCACCCTTGTCGGGTACCATTTTTAATTTGTATTCTTTTAGAGCATTCTTGATTGATAAATACATTTGTATATGCGTTGTTATATAATCCTGAGGTAAGCAATCAGTCTCTTGACATCTCTCATCTCTCCTAGAGCCGCCCACTCTAATTCTCTCTCCAAATTAACTAGATGCATGAAATATTTGTGACTGGGAATGGATTTATAAGGCTATGAGGCCTTCATGTGACTCCTCCTCCCATTTGCAAATGTAGTTAGTCAATTTCTAAAGGTCATTCTGAGCTGAAGTTGATGTTTCCACCAAAAAAATTCATCCAAGCTCATGTTGGAAAAGCTCTTTCTCTCTCTCTCTCTCTCTCTATATATATATATATATATAGATAGATAGATAGATACAATTTTTTGAAGCAATCATCTTGTACCTGTATGCTCCTGAGTATTATTTTTACTCCAAGGATAAAGCACCTTGGAGAAAGAGTGATTACTGATACGTACTGTAAACTCCATCTCATACTTTCACTGAAAGCTACACGAATGGACTACTCCTGACAAAATAGCATATGAGCACTCTGATCTTGTTTGTATGTGAAAACACCACCTTTGACAAAAGCAACTAACAGCTCAAACTGTTGTGCTTCAAAGATTTAGTACAAGCTTGGGCATTCTTGGCAAAAAACTGAAGGTAATTTTTACATTCCCTAAAAATGTCAAAAAATGTCAATATCTCTGTATTTCTTACATTATATTTGTTCTAAAAACAAATGTTTTGGATGCCTAGGCTTAAACAGGATATGGCATGAGCTAATAGCTTTAAGGACAATGAATCAGGACACCTTCAGATTGGAGCATATATATTTGAAAAAATAAATTGAGTGTTTTTATTATATTTATAATGGCAGACAATATCCATTTGTTCTGAGAAATAAATATTATTTTAATTGTGATTTTTAACATATGCAGTATTCTAATAATAATTATATTAATAATTATTATATTATAATATTTACTATGGCGGGCTAGCCACCTGTCAGTGCAAACTTTCGCTCTGGATGATTGTCACTGTTGAAGTGACACCCCAACCCCTTGTGCAAAATGTGAAAAAGGGGTTGTGGAGGGATGGATGTGTGGATGGATGGATTTTAAAGAATATTATAATAATGTAATTCAAGTATTATAGGTTTGTCAGCTAAAAAATGTCATATATATGTTTGCTGTGTATTAAAGGGTGAACACAGTCCAACCAAATGGCCATCTGGGCTTGCTTGGTTTCCCAGAAAAATAAAACTATAGCTCTGAAACTTTTTTTTTTAAATTTTCAGTTTCTCAGATAAAATACATACTGACTTTCAGACACAGAATGCAATTACTTAGTGATTTTTCGATATGAAATCTCAACGTTGTTTAGCAATTCAGCCAATTCATTACCTAAAGGACTTAGCATACCAGGCCTGTCTGTCAAGAACTGCTTCTTTCAATTCTGGCAGATTTGTCTTCACTATTGCAATAATGTTGTCTAGCCTTCTTAAATCCCTGTTGTCTCTTCTTCTTTTGCATTCAGTTTTTTCAAGCATCAGTGACTTCTATGTTGAATTCTGTTTTTGCATTATGTGGCCAAGGTATTTGAGTTTTAGTTCACTATTAGACCTTCAAATGAGCAGTCTGTGTTCATTTGCTTATTATTGACTGATTTGATATTATACATTTTATTTTTTTTTTATTTTCATGGCTGCAATCAGCATCTGCAGAGATCTTTGAGTCCAGGAAAATGTTGCTACTTCTACTGCTTCCCTATGAATTTGCAAATAATTAAAACTGGGCTAGATGACGCTATCTTATTTATTTATTTATTTATTTATGCATGTATGTATGTTGAGCTTTTGGAGTTTGCACTTTCACTTTCGTCAAGAGTCTCTCTACAAGTCCTCCTCATTTTCAGTCAGGACATTGGTATCATCTGCAGAGCTGAGGTTGTTAATACTTTTTCTGGTAACTTTGATTCCAGCATCTGATTAATCTAACCAAGCATTTTTACTAGACATATCTAACATATAAATGAATAAGGTAGTGTGACATTACACAGTCGTATTGCACTTCCCAATCTTAAACCAGCTGGTAATTCCATAGTCAGCTTTAACTGCTGCTTCTTGTTCTTCATTCCAATTCCTTGGGAGGCAAATAAGGAATCCAGTCTCCCCATTTTTCTAAGAGCTTGCTATACTTTTGTGTGGTCTGCACAAACTGCCTTAGAGCAGTAAATAAAGTAGAAGTAAATTGTTCACACTATTGCCCAGTGGATATTGATAATATGATCTCCCTATCACCTTGAAGATGCTCCCTCTTACCCTTCCAAGCCCAGCTTGTTCAGATGGCAGTTCTTGATCCATGCATTTCTAGAGTCCACCTTGCAGTATGTTGGTAAACACATTGCTAGCAAGCAATTGTTTGAAAAACTGAACCCACTTTGCCAGTGCCATTTTTGAGACTGGATTTTTTATTTATGTATTTATTGATTTATTTATTTATTTATTGTATTTGTTTACCGGGAATGTCTACTGGGCCCAAAAGAGCCCATTTTCAGTGGAGGCCCAGGGAGAAAAGTTCTGACAAGAACATAGATACAGAAAAAATAAACATTAATTGGTACAAAAGTAGAAGCAGTGTTAAACATAATTATTACAGTAATATATACAGGATATATACATAAAGGCAGGAATTTCATTGGTTGCCAGATGAATTCAGTCAGAGGGGTATAAACAGAGATATATTAATCAGTATTATTGTACCAGTATCAAAAAGTGATTAAAAATAATAATTATGGAGAAAATATCATCAGTCAGCAATAGCAAAAAGCACAGGAATTTAGTTATAATATAAGAAAAAGTAAGAGGTTAGGTTATAGAGCAGGTACATAGCCAGGAAGTGTTGAGATGATGTTTTAGTATTTGTTTGAAGGTGGTTGTGCTGCCTGTGTTTCTTATAGAAGGTAGAAGTGAGTTCCATAGTTTGGCAAAGGTGAAGGAGTAGAGGGGTTGACCATCAGGTAAGGTGGGCTTTTCTGCTTTTAGAAGTACTTGATTTTCAGATCTTTGTTGCCTGCTGGGTTGGTATTTTGCAAGTAGTGTCAAGAGAGCAGGACAGCCTGTGGGTCTGTAGATTATTTTGTGCACTGTAGTTAGTTGGGTGAATGAGAGATGGTAGGGGAGTTCCAGACAGCCTAATTGTTTCAGTGAGTTACAGTTGTGGGACAAGAATTTGGCCTTTGTGACAAATTTGGCTATTCCTTTGTAACACATATCAAGTTTGAATTTTGTAGAGTTTTGGATATTAGTGAGGAGAGGGGCACCATAAAGGAGAGAGGGTAATAAAAAGGTGGTTCCAAGGGTTTGTCTAGTAGAGAGGCTAAGAAAGATTTGGTGCCAGTAGAGCATACCAAGCTTTTGTTGTGATTTTTGATGTTATTATGTGCAGGTCAAAGTTAAGGGTTTCATCTATATTAATGCCTGGTGGTTTAGTGTGTGGACAACATCTATAGTGGTATTGTCTTGGACTTGTATAGTGAAGAGTTGTTTATCTAGGGAAGTGGTTTTCTTAGGGATAAAAAGTGCTAGTTTAGTTTTTTCGGATTTATGGCAAGATGATTGTTAAGCATCCAAGATTCAGTAGAGGTGAGGGCATTTTGGGTGATTTGCTAGAGTTCAGAGCTGAAATTTGCAGTGCATATTATTGTAGAGTCATCAGCATACTGGATTACTAAGCACTGTAGGTGAGTAGAGTGAAAGTTGTTAATAAAGATGCTCAATAAGAGAGGACCAAGTATGGAGTCTTGGGGTACCCCTGTGGAAGTATTGAGGAAGGGAGAGCAAGATTGTTGCCATTTGGTGGACTGCTGCCTATTGGAGAGATAGCTGTTGAACCATTGAAGAGTACGTGGGGAAATGTGGAGGGTGGATAGTTTAGAGAGGAGGATAGTGTAGGAAATGCTATCAAAAGCTTTGGAGAGGTCGAGGAAAATAGAAGTGATTATTTTGCCAGAATCCCATGCCCAGTTAATTGTACCAAGGAAGGAGAGGAGGGCAGTAGTAGTGCTGTGTCCTGGTCTGAAAACATGCTGAGTGGGTGATAGAATTTGGTTTTCATGCAAGTGGTTGAAGAGTTGGGCATGAATGCATTTTTCCAGTATTTTAGGGTGAGGGAATTGCTATGGGCTGAAAATTTGTGGTGTCTGTGTTGGTGCTGCCTTTGTGTAAGGGGAGAATGAATGTTTTTTCCAGATGTCTGGGACAAGGGATTCTTTAATCAATCTGTTAATGAGTATGCTGATGGGATAAGCTATAGAGTTTGCAGCTAACTGCAGGAAGTGTTGGGGTAGATTATCAGGGGCCAGAGTACAGGGTTTCACCTTAAGTAAAAGGTTTTTTTTATTGTGGTGGTGGGTATGGGGGAGAATTTTAGGTTGGATTCGAGGCTAGGATTGTTTTTTGGGATGATATTGTCATCAGCTGTCTTGGTGGTGGTGGTGTTAACTGCAGGAATGGTGGTGGTTAGGTTAACTATGGTGTCAATAAAGTAGGATTTGAAGAGGGTGGCAAGTTCAGTGGAGGTTTTGTGTGGGTCAGGGGATGGGTTGCTTTGAGAGCCCGGATGTAATAGATGGTTAATGGAGGACCAGAATTTTTTGGAATTATCTTTATGTTGGCTTTGTAGGTGGAGGTAGTGGGCTTTTTATCTCTGGTTATTAGACATTTTGCCTGGTTACAGAGTTGCTTGTATTGTAGTAGAGTTTAGGGGTCTTTGTTTTTCTGCCATGATTTCCAGATTTTATCCCTTGTGGACATGATTTCTTTAGTGGATTCTGAGAGCCAGCTTGCATGGTTATGTTTTATTCATTTTTGGCAGGTGGGTGCTTGCCTATTTAGAATGTCTAGGAATGTTGAGTTAAAGAATTCAACAGCTTCATTAAGTGGTAGGGATTTGAGTGGTTCCCAATGTACTTTAGCTAAGGTTTCATTAAATATGGATGGTTGGAAATTAGCCAAATTTCTGGTGGATTTGTATTGGTGTTGGCCTGGGGTTGGGGTAGATTTGTGTAAGATATATGCTGGGTTGTGGTCGCTAATGGTATTAGGTAGTATGCCTGCAGTGGTGATATTGTTAGGGTGGAACACTAATATCCAATATATTGTGAAGCCCCAATTATTTTTGTGGGGTCTGGTGATGTCCTGAATTAGTTGGGAGAAGATGTAAATGTTTATGTTTTTAAGGAGTTGTTTTGGCCAGTGTCTAGCCAATCAATGTTTACATCAACTAGGATGACAGTTTCATTATCTATATTTTGGAATGTCCAAGCAAGTTTGTTTTCTAATATTGGCATGTTGTTTCCTGGAGGAATATAAAGAGCAATTATGCAAATGTTTTTATGATTGTAAAATTTTAATATAGAGATTAGTACCTCAGCTGGGGAGAGGTTGGGTGTTGGTTTTGATCAGGGAATTAGAGTATATTTGCTAGGGAAGATTATTGATACTTCCCCTCCTCTATCTTGTGGAGCTGATCAGCTCTTAGGCATGGGTAGCCTGTGGGGAGAAATTCTGTGTCTTTTACATATGATTTTAACCAGGTTTTGGTAGCTGCTATAATATTAGGGTTGTTTTGTGAAATCTATGTCTGGAGTTCAGGTATCTTGTTTCTAAGGCTTTGGAGATTTATGGTTGATAGCATTAGAGATTTGCTAGGTTTCCTGGGGCTGGGGGGTTAGGCCTGAGTTGTGTTGCATATCACTGCACTGGAATATAATGCTTTAGCAAATTATGTGGGTTACATTTATCAGTTTTTTCCCTCTAGAAATGGTATAGTACCTGCTCTTGTGTGACAATGAGGGTATCTTTGGAGAGGCAGAATTTTTACTTTGGATAGTACAGTGGTATTAGCTGCGAATAAGCTAGGGTGGATGTCTGAGTAACTTGATAAATATGGGTTATGTGTGGTGGTTGTACAGGTGGATGTAGGAGGCATGTTGAATGTCTGGGAAGTTGTGATTTTGTTAGGAGAGAGAGTGTAAGTTATATAAGTGAGATCATAGTAATAGTATAAATGGACATGATGGTGGTTGAGTGCAGTGTGATAATAGAATGAATATGAGCAGGATAGTGATAGTTTGGGAGATGAAGCACTATATGGCCCTATTTAGAATGGGTGGGGAGGTAGAGTAGTTAAGAGGTATGGTATGACTGAGGGAATAATTAGGGGTGTTATGGGATAGGTGGAAGACTGGCATGGGAGGGTTCAAGTTAGGTATAACGTTAATGTTATGGAGGATGGGTGGGGATGGGGGCAGGGTGGGGAGCAGAGTGAGCATAGTGAATGGAATGGGCCTGGCCCCCGCAGGGAGAAGAGCTGAAAAAATCAGTTTATGGTGAGTAATAAGCTTAAAATATCAGTATCTAACAAAAGATTAATCTAGGTAGCTTTGGAATACTTTAAATCATTTTCACTCTAAGCACACAAGCAGGGCTGTTGGGCAATTATAGAAAGAGTTGCCATTAGTATAGAGATGATGCTGAGAGTAAAAGCAAAAGTTTACTTATTTAAACAGTAAATGCTTGAGACTGGAAGACTGTGTGTGTGTGTGTGTGTGTGTGTGTGTGTGTGTGTGTGTGTGTGTGTGTGTGTGTGTGTGTGTGTGTGTGTGTGTGTGTGTGTAAGGCTGATTCAAGGTATTATTGTGCTATCTAGTGGCAATTGGCTGGAATAATGGTGAGTAGAGAACAGGTCATTGTTGTTTTGCATATACCTTTTAAGCCTTAGAACTTTACAAAAACTAAGTTCTAATTTAGCTATTACAACAGAAAAAATGTAAGGTGTTAGGTTCTTGCTTCCCTGAGGTTTTATTTAGTTAAGACAGCCAGCTTCAGTGGACAAAGTACCTGTGCAAACTGAACAATAGTTAAATAAGGCAGAATTAGTGCGAAGGTTACAGGAATGCAAAGTGGAAAGCATGCAAGGGATACAGATAAAGAAGAAAATTGGTTATATTGCATACATTGTTTATCAGTTCTGTGAAACGACAGACTAACAGGATTAACATGCAGCCTTTAAGTCAACTGATAACAGCTATATGATTCAGCGGTGAATACATGCAGAATATATTGCACAAATTGTCCTTTATAATCAAATGACCACGACTGAGTTCTCACTAGTGCTGCCAAATTACAGGTAACATTGTTACATCACTTTGCAGGATTTTGAGAATTCTAGCAGTAATTCCATCACTTCATACAGTTTAGTTCTTAGCAAGGATTTCTAAAGCCTAATTCATTTCACTCTCTAGGATGGGTGATCAGACAGCATGGCATAGTATATACCAGTGTGGTTAGGGTTCTTCTCAAACATTTGTTCTGCTCATTCCTGTCACCTCTTCATAATATCTTCTGCTATGCCTCTACCATCTTTGTTTTTTTTTCAAAATTTCCATTTCTACCTCAAAGTCTCTTTTAATATCACCAGTTTTCTTCAGTAGATCTAACCCCCTTCCCATTATTTTACCATCTTCTGATTTTTGTGCTGCTCATTTAAATATGTTTTCTTTTCTTATGTTGCTATCCTCAGAAACTCTGCATTCAGTTTTACATATTTTCAGTATCACATTACTTTGTGTTATACTTCTTTTCCTATTCACTTCTAAACCTCCATAAACAGTCATTTTCCCTTCCCAATCTTCTTTCTTTTTGGAATATTTTTATTGCCGCTTCCAGGACAATATCACAGATTTCTGACCATTCCTTCTAGCCACCTTATCCACTAGGTCTAATCCCTTCAATATATTCTTCACCTCATCTACATATCTATATGGGATACGTCTGAGCTTGTATCAAGTTGGCCTGAAGTCTATTCTTCTTTTATTTGAGCTCACGTCTAGTAGACATGAAGGCTTTTATTGCTTTTGTTAATTTAATTGTAAACTTTGTGATAAGAAACTTATGGTCAAAACCACAGTCAACTGCATACCATATTTTTGATGACAATAAGGAGCTTCTATAAGTGCTTGCAGAGTAAATATTCTGTGAATATCCATGTGTAAAGCTTTTGCTTAAGCTATAAAAAGAAGATTTTGCTATGATCAGGAAATTATCTTAAAAAATGCAACTAATCAATCTTATGCTTCTTTTTCTACTGCAAGGTCTAATGTTTCTGTTGTTCTTTATCTACCAGCTTTAGTAGTCCAATTACCTATGATGAATGTATTATATTTTCAGTATTATATATGGAAGGGTATGTAGATCCTCATTAATCTGGTCAGCTTCCTCCTCTTCAGCATCTGCAGTAGGAATATAAACTTGAATTACTGCAAAGTTTAATACCTTATCTTGGAATCTGGTTGAAGTCATTCTGTCATTTTATTGGTTATAATCAAGCACCAATTTTGACATCATTTTATTAACTACAAGAGATGCTACATTTTTGAAATATTATTCTCAATAGTAGAAGTTCTTCTGATGGTTATCTGATATAAAATGGCCCATTCCATTCCACTGTATCATATATATTGATGTCATAACATATTTAACCAGGTCAAGTTTACCTTGCTTAATTCTTATTTATGTTTCAAGTTTCAGTGGTATATAGTTTGTTGCTGTATTGGACTTTATATTCAATAAGGTGAATTACCTTGTTCCATGGTGCAGAGAAATGAAGCTCCGAGTGTGACTGAGGTGATCAGCATTCAATTAGTTAATGGTCCTCGCACTGAATGAGCCTGGTAGGGGGACAGAGAGTGAAATAAAGAGATGTGATTAATTTGCCTCTCCTGAAGGGAGGGCAGGATTTGCATGCACTCAGAAGCAGAAAAGGAGGTGCAATCTCCCTAGTAGAGACTAGAGAGACCACTGTTCATGCCATGGGGCAAATACAGGATAACTTGAAGTAACTCTCCTTGTAGACGTGAGTAGATACCTGCCACTGATGCCCCATTTTATGTTCCCTCCCTGGTGTCTTACTTCATGTGGTTAAGACCAGAAAAAAATGGAAAAACCTTGAGCGACCCCTAATAGCTGTCACAGTGATGACCCATCTGAGATGGTAGTTGCCCAGTGAAGAGAACAAATGAGATTCCAGACTAAGGCAGAGTCTCATGCCAATCAGGCAGTGGGAACAAAAACTGCAAAAAAAGTAATGTGTGTTATTGCATATAAGTGTAAATTAGGAAGGGGTAATTATAAAGTAAGTTGCCAAAAACTTCCCTATCCCAAAAATATGTAAGATGTTAACTGAAGTAATCATAATTCATTACATTGCATTACTCACACTGAAAAATTGTCACATACTCATCCAAAGTAAAAGCTAAGTGTAATACAGAATGCTAAGACATCACTGTTAAGTACTTGTAAAGTCCTGCAGACATAAAGTATGTAGAAAAGAACATATCTATATCCCCCTTTAAGTGATCAAAGTAAACCTTTTAGAGAGTTATACCTGAAAACTAAGGTGTGAAATAGACCCAAGGCTTCAAATAAGTAGATTCATCAGTAGATACTAGGCTTTCAGTCCAGGCGACTATTAAGACACATAACCCAAATTCCCTAAGCACTGCTGGGTTAAGCAGCTTGCTCAAGGTCACACAGTAGACAAATAAGGTCTGAGGGAATCAAACCTTATACCACAAGAACTACAGCTCACAACCTTAACCCACAGTGCCAACTGCCAAACATAAGAAGTTCAATGCAGTACACTGATGAATAGGTTCTCATCACACTCAGCCCTCCCCGAGAAGGATTATTGGGTCTGGCAATTTTCGGTGAGAAACAAGTTCCCTTTTCTGGAAAAGTATGTTTGATTTTTACTTTTTACTTCTAACAGTACAGTATAGATAGATTTTGGACACATTACTTTCTTTACCATGAAAATAATTCATATATGTATCACCACTGAAACCTGAATATAATTCATTATAGTAATCTGACACATTCTAATGGTAATACAGATGACTGATGGTGCCTATAAGTACAGGGTCATATATTTGAAACTGATATTTTATAGTAATTCTATGGACAACAAATTAGAATATTCAGTTTTAATCTGTTGGTTGTTTGTGCTTTTTGTTGCAGAAATAATGGACCATCCATATGTTGACTGAGTACACAGTTAAAGAAATAACTACATGTTGATCTTCTGTCTGCCAGATCACAATTCGCTGTATTTTTTTCTATGAGCATTTTACATGCTAAAATGCATATTTTTAGTGGGTTTACTTATGTTATAAAGGTATAATGTATTGATTTGATCTATTTGTTTATCTTTATTTGTTTATTTATTTTTCATTTATACTTGTTCACCAGAGCAGTGTACTGATCAAAAATGATAATTTACCACACAGCCCAAAATGAATGAAAACATTCACAATTGAACCAAAGCGCAGATTTTTGCAAAAACAGTAACAGATGCAAGTATATACTTCACAAGTAAACAGTGGTGTAAACAATGGTGTGCATTACATAAAGGTGTGCTTTTGAAAGGAAGGAAAAGTCTAAAGAAAGACAGTAAGTGCAGCCTGTTTGTGTTGATTTGGCATTTAAGTAGTGGGGCAAGAAGGTTAAGTGATTTGTTCTTTCTCTGGGTATGAGTATTTGAATTGTTGTATAAGGAAGGATTTAAGATCCTTTGTAAAGCTGGACAGGCTGGATTTTTGGGGGAGATTGCTAGAGGGAAAAAGAAAGGCTAGAGAAAGTGTCTGGTGGGGTGGAGGGAGCATCTTGGAATAAAAAGTACAAAAGCAGCTTGCAAGTCATTGCAAAGGTCATATGTTGATGTTTTTATGCAGTTTAGTCATGAGTGGAATAAATGATTGTAGGTGCAGCAGTTTAAATAGGTGAGTAACTAGGAGAAGGTCCAATCTCTGTTTGATGGGGAGCCATCTTGCTTCACTGAGTATTAGACAGTGGTGGAGAGTTGGCAATGAAATGACATATGGAGTTACAAAAGGATTGGAGGCTGTTGGTGTTTTGTTTAGAGGCAGAGACAGTAATGAAAACTATATTTACGCTCATTTCCTTGTAGCTGCTCTGGCAGCTGGGAAGTGAAAAGGAGATATTTTTTTGCATCAGACCAGTGTAAATTTATTTCTAATCAAGTTTTTTTCTTTGTGAAAGTGGAAGCTAATGGTTTGATCTAGCCAGATAACCAGCTAATTGAAATAAACTATGGTTCTGATGCTATAGTTGTTGAAGTCTGAGACAGATAAGTCTGAACCTCTTAGCACAAGAAATCTTGACAAAGCCAAAAATAATGGGGGTACATATTTAAATATTGGTCTTATAAACTTAGAAAGTGGCTAGAATAAAGTGTTTTCTGTTAACACACATTTTCTGAAGGATACGAATTCTGAAACTCAAATGTGTGACATTATTTAGTGAATTCCATAGTCACCAAATTTCCAGACAATCCCAATTTTTCTGAGGAACAGACCAAAATATGAGGCAAAATAATGGACATTCTGGAAAACTCTGGACATTTGAGAAGTATACAGATAGGGGATTTGGACATTTGGTTAGTTTACTGTATGTGCCAAAAACCATTTTTTTTTATTTTATTTTAGAGTGGTTCAGGAGTAAGTTGTTTTGGAAAAGCCATTTGTGAAGCGTATGCAGATAACAGAATAGATTAGAATAGAATTAGGCTGGATCTACATATGATCATGTCATTGTCAAAGAGAAAGAAAGGAAGTTGGGAATGGTCAAAAACTAGTTTGTTAATGATGGCAGATAAAAGTAAAGATGAGAGAATGGAGACTATGGGACATCTTTAAGACGTTTGGTGGCTGAACTGGAGGTACCTGTTTTTACTTTGAAGTTTCTGTTTGCTAAACACATTTTAAAGGAACCACTCTTGTAAAATGTGATACACTATCCTCTTGCTCCAATGTTGAGAAACCCTTGACTGAAATTCTGCAGAATATGAGATAAATCTAAGTAGAGGACACTGAAAAGTAGCATTGAAGATCATCTGGTAGAACAATTATTCTTTTGAACTGATGCATCTATATAAAGAGAGGTATTAATACTAGCATACCAGCAAGCAAGAATAAGAGTTTTTTTAATTATGTAACAGAGTGATTTTGACTTTTACTAACCTGCTTCACAACTTTTATTAAAGCATAAAACCTTTGCTAATTTGAGATACAAATTATGCATGACATGCCATTTCTTTCTTTCTTACTTTTTTTTTTGTTTTCCAACTAAACTCAATGACTTCTACAATAACACTTCCTTTGTTATTTTTTTTGAATTTTTGACAGAGGTATAGACAGATTTAGAAGCCATAAGTGCTTCTAAATGCTGCAGCTGAACCAGGCTTGCAGGGTGCTCAGTCCTTTAGGATTTTATTGTATTACTGTATTAATGGGGGTGGGTTGTTTTATCTTTCTCAAGCACCTTTTCTTAAACTGAGTTGAAAGTCACTAGAAACAAATTGTTTAATATTTTACTAAACAGTCATTTTTCTGATCAGTGTGCTTTATTAATAATACAAATGATCTTTTACCAACTGGTTAAGGAATTAAATATTTTGTTTCCCCTATTCACAATTAATTATTTAAATGAATGTGTATTAATTCTGCTGATTGTACTTATAGAGGCATTGCAGGAAGAATTCTTCATATTAATCTGAACACGTTAGAGCAGAATATATAAAATGGTCTTAACATGCATCTGTGATGTCAGCTGTAGAGTTATAGGACTTGAATCCTGCACCAATATCACCAATTATGCCAGACGTTACGACCCTTGCATCTAGCTCTACTGTAAAAAAATGTATATGTGGCAGGTAGAGTCTTATGATCCACACTGCTGACCACCAAGCATGTATGTGACCAGTCTTAAGAGAACGTGGCAACTGTGTTCTACTTCCTTGAGTTATGATCCCTACCTGTCACCCTCAGATAAAGTCTTACGCTTATCTAATGACTGGCTCCCAACAATATCACTCACATTGGTATGAGCTCAGAACCTTCAACTTCAGTCTTACCAACAGTAACTGATACTTAGCCAAGCACACACACACACACACACACACACACACACACACACACACACACACACACACACACACACACACACACACACACACACACACACACACACACACACACACACACACACACACACACACACACACACACACACACACAAAAGATACCTGATGCCTCTCAATAAATGACAGTAACTTATAGCCAGGTCTTCAAAACCAGTAGCATGCTAATTTATTGAAGTTACTCTTAGAAAGTAATAAGATGATAGCTGCATGCCATTATAGTTAAATAATATTTTACTTAGTAGAAAATCAGGTAAATGGCACTTAAATACGTGAGCCTGAAACTGATTGCACAAGGAAGAAGTAAAAGACATTGTGCAATGGAATAACTTTAACTGCGTCTAAATAATTGTCTTCCTACCACTTTCTACAGAATGATGTAGTCTAATTACTACTAAGCCAATAAAATATTCAGTTGCTGAAGATGACGTACAGGCAGATTATTAAAGTTGTAGCTTATTGTCTTTTTGAAGGGAGGCTATATTTTTCTCCTCAGCAGTCCTTATAAAAATGTTTTGCCATTTCCACATTTTACTAGACTTCATCAAATCTATAGTTCAGAATAAAGAAAATGCAGAACTCAAGTTCAGCTTTCTCTGCAAGTTAGATGTTTCCTAAATTCAAACAGCTGTACAAAGATGAGAAAAAAAGCAATACTCCTGGTTCAGTACTTCTGGGAGGTTAGCATTATTTCAAAACAAACA
The DNA here is from genome assembly GCF_019279795.1 of Protopterus annectens. Lineage (NCBI taxonomy): Eukaryota > Metazoa > Chordata > Ceratodontiformes > Protopteridae > Protopterus > Protopterus annectens. Next base: position 329,950,472 of record NC_056735.1, read on the forward strand.
GATTCTTTTTCTCTATTTAACCAGTCTGCTTAGAATATACAGAGAGCTCCTTTCCAGTATGTAGTCATGCAAATTTTGATAAGGAAAGAGAAAGTAGTTTGATTCTTTCTGTATAAATGCATCATTACTAAAAATAAAAGGTATAAAGTTCACTCATCTAATAAAATACAACTGTTGAAACCTCCACATCTAAGAAAATATGCAACTTTTGACAGCCTCTTTCATTAGCTCTTAACCCTGCTGCATGATATAGTTAGGAATATAATAAAGTTATGATCAGCTCCTATGATGCTATTTTTTTCTGGATCCCTTTTACCCTTTCTGCCTGCTGACTATCAAACCCTCTCTAGCCTTGTGATATTTATTTCCCTGTACTAAACATCTCAGGCATAGTTCTGAGAGATAACAGGAGGGGCTGTCATCCAGACAGCCAAGAGGAGTTAATTTGCTCACATGTGCATCCACTGAGGAAGGCAACAGAGGCATCTCTAATGGCTTTAACCAAATCATTGGGTAGGTGTCACTGACATCCATGCTACCACAAGGGTCTACTACATCCTCCCTCTATATGCGCATGTCTTCACACAAACAGACACACACACAGACACACACACACAGACACACACACAGACACACACACACACACACACACACACACACACACACACACACACACACACACACACACACACACACACAGTAATGAAGATATCACCACCTGCTTTGTAGAACCAAGCACATGTCTCATGGTAGTATGTCTTCTTTGCCTCCAAAGCCCCCACTTGCAGGAAGCAGACTAGGAGACTGCAGTCACCTTCTTCCTTCAGGAAGAGTGAGCTGGCATTGGGTATTCACTCTCATCCCTCACACCTAGGTAGTCTCATACCTCATACTGCTGCTTGAACTTAGGTTGCCCGAGTTATAATAAGGGATTTAGCTTTCTGTGCATTGAGTGTGGACAAATGGGGGAGTTTAAATACATTTATTAAAACTAGATTGATAAAACAAATAAATGTAACCCACTTATATGAAGCTGTATTTTAGTTTGTTGAATAACTTTCTGAAGAAGTCTTCAGTTAATCATTATAGGTTCATAGATGAATAATAGACTAGCTGCCCTTGTGGCCATTTTAAGGCTTGACCATTTCCCTTCTAAAGGTGAGAATCAAGCCCTGTACTTCATAGCTGTGAGGTAAACACCTTAATCAGGATACCAGAAAGAATAGGCCATGATAATAAAAAGGAGTTCATTATGATATTAGAAAGCAGTAACTTAGCACCCAATAAAATGTGCTTATAAGTTTTCTACAGAAAATTAGACATTTTCATATAACTTTATACAGGTATACTTCTTAAAATACATTAAATGAAAGTAGCTAGACTAGTTTTAGGCATTTATTTGGAAATAGTTCATTGATTCATAGTTTACTAGGCTAATGACCACCAGGATTGGTATGTTAGAATGTTTCTAGATGTTATGTGGGGGGAGGTATGTTAGTTTGGGCATTACTGTTTGCCTCTGACAATCAGAGAAATGGGGGCCAGACCCAGGGAGAATTTCCAATTGTCCATCCTTTGGTCAAGGTTATGCTTAAATAGGGTTAGGTATGGACTCTGCTTTACATAGATGTGGAGCCTGTTCCAGAGTATGGGGAACCTCTGAGACACATATCTGTCTTGTTGACATGTCTTATTTATATCACAAACAAAATTTAAATCCTTGGTACTAGTGGTTCTGATGCTGATCATTTTGCAGATGTGCTAATGGTCCATCAGAGTTGAATCCAAAGATGCTTTGTATACCAAGCATATATCACCTCTTAGTAACCTGTAGGAGACAGTACAGAGGTAGGGCTTTAAGGCAATCTGTTTAGGATAATGTGTTTACACCCTGGATTCTCACAGTAAGGAACCATTGCAGGCATTCCAACTGTTGCATATGCTTGGTCAGATACATGATGAAGGAGACGTTATACTAAATGATGTGTCTGATAAGGGCCGAATAAAGTAGCACTATAATTTCTTTGAACCTGGATGCCATGCCCTTACTTATCAGTTGCGCAACATAGAATGATTTTCTTAGTACTGTGCCCACGTGTTGGTCAGAGGCTAGATTCCTGTATACATATGTTCCCAAATCCCTGGTCACTGGGTTAAGTGTTAGGGGTGTCTTATTGACAAAGTAATTAGCCTGGGTGGCAGTTTTCCCAAAATGCACTATAATGCATTCTTTAGCACTGAGTTTTAGTCCATGACTTTGGCACCAGTCATTTGTTTGTGTTAGACCTTCTTGTAAGGCATTTGTTTCATAGGGCAATCTATGATAGCTCACAATTTGCAGTCATCTTTGAACTTGGTCAGCCAGAGGCCCTCAAAATTAGCCTTTACCACAGAAAAGTAGATGCCAAATAGGAGGTATCCCAGCACAGAGCCATGAGGTACCCCATTGGTGATCGATCTCTTAGTAGAGGTGGTATTGCCAATCCTGACTTCCTGGGCCCTGTTTGTGAGCCAGCTGACAATCCAGTGAATTATGTGTGGGTTTATGCCCAGGTCAGTGAGTTTGTTAACTATACCAGAGTGCGGTATTGTATCAAATGCCTTAGCCAGGTTGAGGTAGGCAGCATGTACCATTTTTCCCTCATCTGTTGCCTTGGTGATCTTTTCAAAGAAGTCCACCAGGTTTAGTAGGCATGATCTTCCCTTGACAGAGGCAAACTGAGTTGGGTCCAGTGTCTGAAGGTTCCTTGTGTCTTTGCTGATCATTTCCATGATATTTTGTTCCATGGCTTTGCATATTAGACTAGTCAGACTAATAATTCTGTAGTCTCCAGGGTTGGTTGATGATCTACCTTTATGAAGTGGAATTCTCATGGTACAAAAACCTGTTCTGAGGATATTGTCAAAAAGTGACTCAGGTGGTCATGATAGGTCAAGTTTCCAGCTATTTTGGAGATATCAGGATATTATTGGAGACCACTGAGGCTGTGTTTTTGGCTTAAGTGAGTGCCACCAAGACTTACTCCCTGTTAATAGTTGGTGGCTTATATTTGTAGGCATTTCATAGAGGCACGGGGAGTGGGGGTGAAATTTGAGCTGAATTTGTCAGCTAGAAAATTTGCTAAGTCAGCCTGCTCAGTGAAGGTGGCACCACTGACCACCAGTCCAGCACACTGATGCGTGCTGCCTTTGAGGTTTTGGAACATAGTTGTAGAAGGCCTCATAGGTGTCTTTAGCCTGTGTGGCTACTTTGACATCATAATTGACCTTTGTTGGACTTAATTAGCCCTCTTAGTTAGCAGTCTGACATATCAGTACCTCATAATTATCATGTTTTACACTGTGGACCTTTTTTCCTCAGGCCTGCTCTGAAAATGGGCAAATAGCCAGTTGGACCTTCCCAGTAAAAAAATATCAATAAATAAACAAATATATAGTATATCCCGTGATTTGTAAACCAAACACCACAATCCTACAGTACTATATATTTTTATATATCATTCAAAGCACACACCTTTATATGTTCCATTTACTATTGTGTCTTTCTGTCTTTTTTTTCCAGTTTGGATTTCTGTTTCTTATTTTTCTTGATAACGTGGGTATGGCATCAGTTGTACAATAAGTAGATTTTTTTAATGCATTTGAATACCAAGTAACCCCATTCACACAAGTCTCCCTTTTCAGAAGCTGTGTCTGGTCAAGTGACTTGCTCACAGTCCTGCAGTGGCAATTGAAGTTGGAAGGAATCAAACTTTGTATCTTTGACTATAACAGCTCATTAGTCTTACTGCAGGCACGGTGGGTTGTATAGATATTTATGAAGAGGCTGTCTTGTTGGTGTCTGTTCTACTGTAGATCTGAGGTCAACTTTAATTAATTTTTGTAACATCAGCTAAGTGTGAGGTATTATTTTAGTAGTGTAGAGAGAGTTTTACTGGCATTTATTGGTTTCATAGCTGTTTTAACTTTCTAATGAAACTATTATTTTTTTATTTTTGTAATATATTTTTTGGTATATTTTTTTAATTTTAATTATGGAAAGCTTCATGTCTATGTGGCGAATCTGTGTTTTTGTGTGTGCATATGTGTGTGTGTTTCTGTGTGTGTGTATGTATATATGTATATACTTATATTTGTATGTGTGCGTGTTTCTGTGCATGTGTGTGTGTGTGTGTGTGTGTGTATGTATGTATATACTTATACATGTGTGTGTGTGTGTGTGTGTGTGTGTGTGTGTGTGTGTGTGTGTGTGTGTGTGTGTGTATATATCTATATACTTATATATGTGTGTGTGTGTGTGTGTGTGTGTATACTTATGTGTGTGCATGTGTGTATATGTATATATATACTTATATATGTGTGTGTGTCTGTGTGTTTCTGTGTGTGTGTGTATTTCTGTGTGCGTGTGTGTGTGTGTGTGTGTGTGTGTGTGTGTGTGTGTGTGTGTGTGTGTATACATATATATGTGTGTGTTTCTGTGTGTATATGTGTGTGTGTGCATATGTATATATGTTGTTGTTGTTGTGTCTTTCGGCTTTTCCCGGTTAAGGGTCGCCACAGCGGAACTCCGGTCCGTAATGATTGGCAGCAGATTTTTACATGCCGAGTTGCCGGCCCTGACGCACAACCTTCAACGAAGGTACGCTCATTCACGCATGTCTCCACACAGAAGACGCTCTAGCTGAGAATCAAACAGGACAACGTCCTACTGTGAGGCGACAACGCTACCGCAGCACCACCACTGCAGTGTATATGTATATACTTATATATGTGTGTGTGTGTGTGTGTGTGTGTGTGTGTGTGTGTGTGTGTGTGTGTGTGTGTGTGTGTTCAGTTTCACTTTTTCTTCAATTATTGAGGCTGATCAATAAAAACTGGTAATTTCTGATGAGGTATATAACACTGACAAAATTATCTCCACTCAGCACCTGATAGTCACAACTATCATACCACTTCGTCAGTCTCCATGGGTGCATAAATTAGATTATCAAGTTTTCGCCCTACTGACCTTGAGAAACTTGACTTCCATAACCACTTATATTGTTACTTTCTGTATATATACATCAAATTCAGTTTTTAGAGGTAAGTCAATGACTGATTTCTAGTGATTTAAGGAAAAGCATATCCAGTGACATATTGTATCTGGAAGTTATTTATCTATTACTGATATTTTTTTTTTTTAGTATTAAGTTTCAAGGTGTGATGTTAGCCCCCCACCCCCATAGTGCATTAAGGCTTTTTAAACAAAAGTGGATTAGATATTGCCTAACCATGCAGAATTCACCTGTCAGTCACCTGTAAGGAAATGAATATAATGGCAATTTTTCAAGCCTTTCTGAATAGTCCATCCTTATGATTTCTCTGGTAAGGAATTGTATTTTTCAAAATACTTCAGGTACCTTGTTCAAAGATCTAAAAATCATCATTCCATTCAATAATTGATTAGATCACTGAGTTAAAAAGTGGTTATGTTATCTTTTCAAAATGAATAGACAATACCCACCAAACCCAGTTAACTCCACTGAATACACATAAATGTACACCACCACACTATACCAGCATGTGAACAAATGCAGGGCAAACCCCAGAAACAAGCCCGTGTCAACAAGCTTTATAATAAAAAGAAAATAATTTTAACCAAAAGTATGTAGGGTAATTCCCAGAATGCTGTCACTAAAATAAATAAACAATTCAAGAGCTTAATAAAATCCATGAAAGCCAAGTTTGAGGTTAAAATAACTACCCAAGCCAAAGACAATCACAAGGCATTTTTTAGTTATGTTCATAATCTCAAAAGCACAAAACAGCAATGCCTTGAGCTGACTGTGAATGATGTTACCTACACTGAGGCTGAAGATATAGTGAACCTACTGGCTGATAAATTTAGTTTTAACTTTACTTCTCTCTCCTATCCATCTGTCCCACAAGATATACCTGAAACTGGCGTATCTCCAGCATTCACACAAGACCAAGTCCTAAAAGTGCTACCCAAAGCTAAAAATACTGTGTCTATGGGTCCTGACAATATCTTTGGATGCATCTTGAATAGCATGAAACATGATTTAGCCACACCCTTAACAACACCGTTTAATCTCAGCCTCCATACAGGTTTTGTAACAAGTGAATGGAGAACAGCTACAGTTATTCCCCTGCATAAGGAAGGATCTTCCACAGACCCAGGCAATTACAGACCCATAGGTTTCACCAGCCTAATATGCAAACCCATGGAAAGACTTATCATGTAATCAGTCAATCTGGAAGTAGGGAACCTCCAAACAGTGGGTCTGTCTTAGTTTGGATTCATCAAGGACAGGTCATGCTTACTCAGCCTGTTTGAAAAAGTCACCAAACCAATGGGTTAAGGCAAAATGGTACATACCACATACCTCAACCTGGCCAAAACTTTTCATGTGATTCTCTGCTCAGGCATAGTAGAAAAGCTAAATAAACTGTGAATAAACTCCTATGTCACTAGGTATATTGTCAACTGGTTCACAGATAAAATGCAGATAATCAAAAGAGGAGAAGTTACCTCCACATAGATAACAGTCATCACTGGAGTCCCCCAGGTTGTTGTGCTGTGACCTCTCCTGTTTGGCATCTACTTTTCTGATGTTACAGCCAATATGAAATGGCTCTGGCTGACCAAGTTTTCCAATGACCAAAAACTAGGAGCAGTCATTGAATCCCCAAATGACTTAGTCATCCTGCAGGAAGGTTTGTTTCAAATAAATAACTGATGCTAAAATCATGTACTGAAATCAGATGGTAAAAATGTATTACTGTATCCTTTGGGAAGTTATCTACCCCAGGGAACTACCACATTAGCAATATGCCACTACGAGTTGGCCCAGTTGTTTGGGATTTAAGAACTTATGTGGACAGTGACTTAACTTTTGACCAACATGTGCCTATTGTTGTAAAAAAGTCCTTTTATATTGCACAGCTTATAAACAAACATATTATGTCTAGATCTAGGGATGCAACTGTCCCCTTTACTCAGCCCTCATTATGCCAGTCATTGAATATAATCCCCCCTTTGGCATGTGACCAGACACGCAACAACTGGAATGCCCAAACTGAATCCTTACTAAAAGGATACAAAGCCTAAACAACATGTCATATGGACCAACTCATAGCCTTGTCACTATGCTCGGTATCCTACAGACTGCTAAGAGGTGACCTGTGTCTGACATACAAGGTGTCCTTTGACCCATTATTGATGGATTTACTGCACATCAGCAAGTCAAATGGCACCAGAAATACTTGGTGTAGGGATCTAAACCTCTTCTGCAATGCCAACAGAACAGTTTGGAGGGGCAGGTATATCTCACAGAGGATACCACTGCTATGGAACAGACTTCCCATTCACATAAAACAAAGTTCATCCCTGTCCATATTTAAATGCAACTTAGATCTGTGGATTGGAAAGAAGATTTACCCCATGACTGTCCCCCGTACTAATGGACAGAGAAAGCTCCTAAATGCTTTATCCCATGCATGGGTCCTCTCAAATTATCTATGGTATGATCCCAGTTATTCTCATCAGGGGTAATATATAATTATTGACCATGGGATGGGTAAAGCCAATCTATAATCAAATGATATAGGTTAAGTCAAGCATCAAAATAGAAATTTGCTAGGCTTAAAATGGCATGCAAGGGCAGCTAGCCGAGTACCTACCAATGAACCTCTGAATCTATACCCTTTAGAAGCAGACGGGCAACAGAATTTGCTTTCCTGACATTGGTAAACAAACACTAATGAAAGATGAAATAGTTAACTACCAAATTCATAAGTTCTTTAATGATTGTGTCATTTATTATTATTTTATAATCATAACGTATGTATTTTATTTTTATTTTGGCCAGCACCACAGGCCATTAAGATTCTCTCGGCCTGCCCTATGGATGCAGTGTTTGTCTAATTATGTGGGCTCAATTTATATTTACTTAGTCTGGTAACAAGAGTTGAGCATCCAGGAGTGGTATTAACATCCCTGAGGGCCAGTATTTTTACACTAAGACTACTCCCCTTTCCCATGTGCAAGAATCCTTGTTAGACTAGGTAGTCAATGTGGAGTAGCCAGAATGTGTGCTCCATTCCATCTCCATATCGTAGTCATGTCTGCCCTTATGTCCTTCTTCAACTGTGTGGACTCATCTCTCTGAGTTTCAGCTTCCACAAGTGAGGGACACCAGCATGGGCCCACAAGTTAGGCACTGCCATCTTCCTTGCCAGTGTACCCGAACCTTTAAGAGAACTTCGTTTGCATAGGTCTTTGTCAGGACTTCATTCCTCTGTACCACCAATGAAACTCTTACTTATTTTGTCAGGTAGTTACTATTATACCAGGTGTGTATTTCTGCAAACCACTTTGAAGAATTTCCATATCTTGTTTTGAAATCATTATGGTGCCTAGTTTGCAATCATTAGCATATTTAATCATTCACAAATTTTTTTTACTTGTTTAGCTGAGAAAAAAATAGTTCAATTTTCATTGCTAGTATAAAGTGTGTGTCTGTGTGTGTGTGTGTGTGTGTGTGTGTGTGTGTGTGTGTGTGTGTGTGTGTGTGTGTGTGTGTGTGTGTGTGTGTGTGTGTGTGTGTGTGTGTGTCCTGCATTTAATTGACAATTTACTTTGTCAAAAAGTGAAAAAGTTGGCACAGCTAATTGAAAATCAGCATACTGAAAAAGTATCTGGTTTTTTTTCTGTGGGTTAATATGAGCTTTCTCCATTGTAGTATGGTCTTGGACTTTGTATATGTAATTAACAGGAGATGTGGGGGGGGTGCAGGTAGAGAGATGCAGAAAAGTTTTTTTTATGTGCGTGTGTGTGTGTGTGTGTGTGTGTGTGTGTGTGTGTGTGTGTGTGTGTGTGTGTGTGTGTGTGTGTGTGTGTGTGTGTGTGTGTGTGTGTGTGTGTGTGCGTGTGTGTTAAACTTTTGAACTTCTGTGTTCGATTATTTGAGGATCAATGTTTTGACTGTTTTGAGGAATGGGAACACTTCACAATGCCGAAATCCTGAAAGATCGAATTTCATATGGTGGAGACCATATGATCAAACTTTCAGAATCCCGACATTGTGAATGGAAATCTGCATACAGTGCAGAATGAGACATTTCCCTTTTCCTCGCTGTAGTGCTTATCTCGGAGTTGGAATATTTAAGTAGTGGGGGTGTGGGGGGTGCAGGCGGGCCCTGCAGAAATATTTAAATTGTTGTTTTTTGGGGTTTTTTTGGATTTGTTTTGGAATTTTAATATTCCAAAACATTGATCATACGGTCTCAGTCATATGAAATTCGATGTTTTGGAATTTTGAGATTCTGAAGTGGCTCCATATATATAAAACAAAAGAGAGCTGAACTTTATTTTCCCTTGTTAGGGAAGGGTTCTTTAGAGACTTCTACTACTGAAAAAGTGGATGATGGTAAATTGATTAATAGGATTTTCCCAATGGATTTTGGAGGTAATGTCCCTTTGGTGAGACATACCATAAACAGGGAATGGGAGAAATTCCTTAATTTTACAGATTTGAACACTTTGGGGAAAAAACCCTTGAATTTTGTATATAGGAAGGGTAGAAACCTCAAGTACCATTTTGAGTGCCACACCTCATGCTTTGGGAGACTGGAGGTAAGAAAAAAGGTACCTATAAGTGTGGAGCTTGTGCTAAATGTGTGCACATTGCTGATTGTGACAAAGTATATTTTGTTAGCAGAGGGAGGGACATTATTAGTAGTGCCTTTTCCAACTTCAATACTAGTGGTGTCATGTATTTGGCTTCCTGTTTGCTATGCCAGGCATTTTATATAGGATAAACAGAGCATGGGTTGAGGAAGCATGTATACGAGCACTACTATGACATCAGGACATCTAGTGAGAAAAATGCCTTGTACAAGCACACTTTGACTTGTATAGGTGCCAGTTTTGCGTTTTTTGTGGTTGAGCAAGTTCCTATGGACATTAAAGGTGGCCCTTGGGAGGCCATTCTAGAATATCAGGAACTCTTTTGGCAGGTCACCTTTGATTCTGGGACACCACCTGGGCTTAATGAACATATTAGTATTGTTCCCTTTTTAAAGCTCAACGCAGCTAAACAGTGACTCACTATTTACCATTTATTATGTTATAAAGTAACCTATCTAAAATTTACATTTTAGTATCTCTCTATTGGATATCTATTTATCTTACTTTTCATTGTCCTTTTGAATATACTTTATTTTTGGCCACTAAAAAAATAAATAAATAAATAAATAAAATGTTATTCAATAAAGCTTTCTGGACTATATTGTGCAGCTTCTCCAGTTGTGTGCTTTTTGTATGGTTCTTGGTCTTACTGGTACACTTTCCTAGGATTCATGTTGATAGACAATGTGATAGACAAGCCGACCATTATGCATGGCTTCCATAACTTTTTCAAAGAAGTCAACTGGGTTGAAAAAACAAAATCTGAACTGCAGTTATAATGAGGTGTAAGATAACATCTTTTCTTTGGGGCATAGTAAGAATCAATGGAATGCCCTGGTGAGCAATTAAAATATGGTATAAACATGCCTGTGGGAATGCCCATCAGACTAGTTATTCAGGAAGAGTAGTCAAAACATAGCTTTTATTCTAAAAATGTAGATTTAAAGATAGCGATGTAAAGAAAAAATACTTCAACAGCAATGATATGAAGAAAGAATCCTTTTTCTGTACCCTAATACAGTATTTTAGATTCAGAAAACAAACAGTTTTAGCAGATATGAAATACCATTTTCACAGTGTGTTGATAATATTAACTGGCCTTTCTCAGTCTTAAACTATGTAACAAAAATCTATTATTTAGACTATTTAGGCACTAGACAATATTTAAAGCTCTGATAACTAGTCTCTCTCATTATGTAAGTACTATGTAATGAATAGGACTCTGTCTTTATTATGTGACATGCACAAAATGTCATCTTAATGCATAGTTGTAGTACAAGTCAACAAAACTTTAAAGCACTTTCATCAAACTCATTTAACTAAAAGCGTAGAAAGAATGGAAATTCTGAATTCCTTTTCATTATTAGACTGTTGTAACACAAGGATAATTCTTCTTTTGACCAAGATGGTGAAAAGGATATGTTGACTACATCCCAGCATAAAAAAAAATATTCTCTGATGTCTAACTAAAACTGCTATTCATTTAGCTGAACAGCTGTCTCAGTCAATAACACTTGACAACAGTATGCTCGTTAACATGACTTTTATAAAACATTTCCTTTTTCTGTGCTATCTAAGTGAATGAACATTAATGTTTGAACAAATGAGGAGGAAAAATAAAATGAACAGAATGCTCTTCGGGGCATTCATAAATAAGTTCTGTAAACACATTCATAAATAAGTTCTGTAAACATTGTTTGACAATTTCTTCATCTCTTGATATCAGCTAAGTTTCTGTCAGGGGCCATCGTTTCGTAATGGCTCAGAATTGTCAAGAAGAGAACAACAGAATAAGTTTAGCTAGAGAGTCATGTTATAGAAAGGGTCTGAGTGATGCATTAAATTTAATTCCTTTTATGACTAACACAGAGGCATGCATACTGCCCTATAACAAGTCAGAGCAAATATAAACTAATGTATTTTTTATGCAAAGATATTAGCAAATGCCTGATATGCTGGTTAATATAAAAGAAAACAGTATGTATGGTAAGCTATATTAATTTCTGATGTTTAATTGCAGGGCAATTCATATACGAAAGTTAGTTGTGTGACCTACTTTTGTAAAACAGAAACATTGAAAATGAAACATGAATTAGGTGAAACAGATGATTTCCTAATTCTGAGAGCCTTTGGAATGGTAAAATGCTTTGCATGTTCCACTATAGTTTGGTCAAACTGACTCTGAATGGCTGAAAAAATGAACATACATATAGTAAGTCTGAGACGGCCATTTCTCTGAATATTCCCTTTTCTAAGAGGTATGGCAATCTTGGAATTGTTATATATAATTTCAGGGCATATAGGGGGCTTGAGTTTAATGGAGAAGAGTGATCTTTGAGAGTCGCTCTTTTCCTGGATTTTCATTCTTCTGTTTTTTTCAGCTTGCCAACACTCAGCATTTGGAATGCTGACATTTTAATAAGAAGCCACTTCAGGATGCAGGCACGCATTTTGCATAGGTGATATTTAATTGTTATAGACATTGAAATAAAATAACTATCCAGATGTGAAAGAAAAGTGTTTGATTTCTGGATGAACTGAATTGACCTGATGTGCCTATAGCTGTGTTTACCACTGCCAACCTTATTTATATACTTTAAAAGTTATTCTATGGTTCTTCTTCCAGTGAGAATTTAATGAAAGTTAATTGTTTTTCTGTATCACTTATGTCCATTTTAGCTTGCACAGTCATGGCATTTAACCCAACTGTTTTGCCTATACATTATAGTTTGCCAGTTACCAGGTAGATTTGGCTGATATTTTTATTGTCTGACATTGTCAGCTATGCAGCTATATAGGTTCCATGCAACTGTAAACTATCTTCAGTATCCAGACTATCATAACACCTGCCAGTGCTAAAACTGTGCTCCTCTGCTAAAGAGTTTTACAACTGTTTTTTCAAGAGTGACATGTCTTCTGAATGTAGCTTCTGGGGCAGGATTAGTTGCAATATTTTAATTTTTAACCATATATTACTTTTACAATAGATCACTGCAGTGTGATTTTAGCCCTAATTTTGTCAATGGTAATGCACTTGGGGGCCTTCACACAGTTAGTGTAATTTTTCCCTCAGGGTAGAGTTAATTTCTGAATCTTTGGTGAACTTTGTTTATTTTTAACTTATATTGGTCAAGATAGTATTTCCGCAGCAGGGCTAGCCACCTGGCAGTATAAACCTTGGCTCGAGATGATTGTCACTGTTGAAGTGACACCCTGACCCCGTGTGCAAAACTGGGAAAGGGGTTAAGGATGGATGGATGTTCAAGATGGTATTTCATAAAGGTGTCTTGAACTATGAACTATGTTTTGGATATTGACTTTAAATGTGCAGCCATGGTCATTTTTTTCATAGATAAAATATATGTTTATATGACTGCTTTCTCAGGAATGTCTGCAACATTTACCTCACAAATCATTCAAACAAGTCATCTGGATTGAGAAGACAAGCCCCCGGATTCACGAATCCTCCATGTAAGACTAAATAAGTCTTACTCAGAGGCTGCAGTTGAACGGTATGATGTCAGCATGCCATGAATATTCATGAGGGCACTCTGACTCAACCCCAAGTCCAACATGGACCGTGCAGGCAAGCAGGGGGTGTGTCCGACTGCCGAGCAGTGTAAAGGTCTACGCCTCTGCAAGTGTCTGAAAAAACAAAATGTCAACAGACAAGAGCGAGTCCGCTCAAATGTCCATGTACCCAACACCACACTCCCTGACATTGTAAACCCCCAGCACAGTTATAAAAAGTAAAACATTATTTTTTTTTTCTAATTCCCAATATAGCTGCCCATATTTGCACGTGTGTGCGCGGGTGTGCCCATTGCTTAGCTGCAGTTAGCAATCACGACATGGAAGAGCATAATAAGGAATGTTTATGCAAATTATGCCAAATAGTAATAGCATCGTGGTAGAGCGTTCGTACAAAGAGGAGGCATTCACAGTTCGAGTCCCACCACTCCCCTTCCTATTTTATGTTCCAAATTAGTATATTAAATAATTCCATACCTATATGATTAAACTTTTACTAAAAAGCATTGAAATGGCTTATGTATCAGTGAACAAAATGTATATTTATAAAGGAACCTGACATATAATTGCCCGCAGTTAAGCAACGCTTAACCCAGCGCAATATAGTTGCCCATATCTAACTCGCACTTTACCCAGCACAATGTAGCTGCCCATAGCTAAATCGCGCTTTACCCAGCACAATATAGTTGCCCATAGCTAAATAGCGCTTTACCCAGCGCAATTGGTTTGTGCAGAGGTGCGCGCCAAGCCAACCAGCGCACCATCAGGCAACATGGAGCAATGTAGAGCAAAGTTGCTTAAACACAGCCATGCCCCCCTAACCTGTCTAGACAGTAGTAAAATAAAAAACAATGATAAGGTTTGAACCCAGGATACTGGGCACCATAATCAAAGTACTGAACCACTAAGCCATGACAGCTTAGGTTAAACATCCACTGTTGACATATATATATAGTAATAAATGTTAGATTAACCATTGCTAAGCAGGTCTGCAGTCAGCCGAGAATATTCAAAAATGGCCAATCACAGAATAGTGTGGGAAATGTGGCATATTTAAGCTGCATAGGCAGGAATACTCGCCATAACTGATTGTAGCTCCCATCTACAGTTAGAATGTCTGGTGCTGGAGAGGGTACATGCTTTCGAGTGGAATGCTGGGGCATCGAGGAGTCAAGATACATGGTTTGACTCCTAGTCCATCGGCATGAGACTTGACTCCTGCAGGGCCAGTTCCAAGGAATGGAGTATAAGGCAGAGGCTTGGAACTGGTTGGCTCATGAACTCACCAGTGCCACAGGCATCCCTCGGACTGGTGAGCAGGTCTGTCACCACCACGCAGACCTGAAGAGGCAGAAGCAGGACCTTCTAAACCAGTGGATCCAGGAGGCCCGTCAAATGCATGATGCCCCACTACTAAGTAGGTAGCCATGGAATGCAGTATGTAAGACAAGCTAATATAGTCTAAATAATGGATAGGTATGTCTCAATATCCCTTTATTTACTCCACAGCTGCAGGTGCTCATGCTATGAATCAGCAAGCCTATGCAGATAGGCTGCTAAGGCTGCGCCACCAGGCAGGTTAGTAAATATTCTGCATGTATTGTTACATGATATATGTGAGTGAGTATGACAAAAGTGTTTCAGCCCAATAATACAGCAATAAAATGTCCTGAATAAATTATCTGCATGTACTGTTATATAACAAATGTTAGTGAGCCAGAAATAGAGTGTACTAACCCACCAATCAAGGTAAAATAAGTCTGGAATACTATCCCTGCATGTACTGTCATAACATATAAGTGAGCAGGCCTGAAAAAAAGTGTTGTAACCTATCAAGAAAGGTATAATATGTCCTGAATATGTCTTCTGTATGCACTGTAATAACAAGTAAAGGAGAGAGCCTGTAGAAAAGAGTGTTCAATGTAATTAGTAAAGGTATAAAACTTGTAGTGTGTCTGTGTCACTTACTTTGAAATGTTGTACCCTTGCAATAAATAAATAGTACTGTTGTATTAGGTGCTGTCAACCCACAGCTGTGCAGTCCCATAGGAAGTGGATGAAGGAAGTGGCAGTAGCTGTGAAGCATAAAACATTCATTCCCTGAATAAACCCTCTGCATGTACTGTTACATATCATAAGTCAGATAACCAGGAATAGAGTGTAGTAACCCATGAATAAAGCAAAAACATGTCTGGAATACTCTCTCTGCATGTACTGTCATATAAAAAAGTGAGTGAGCCTGAAAAACAGTCTTGTAACCTATCAATAAAGGTATAATATGTCCTGAATAGGTCTACTGTATGCAGTGTAATGTCAAATAAAGGAGAGAGCCTGTAGAAAAGAGTTTTAATGTAAATAAGAAAGGTATAATACTTGCAGTGTGTATCTGCCAGTTACTCAGAAATGTTGTTGTACCCTTGCAGTGAAGAAATGTTACTGTTGTATTAAGTGCTGACAACCCCCAGTAGTGCAGTCCCATATAAAGTGGATGAAGGAAGTGCCAGTAGCTGTGAAGTATGTAACAGTCCTCAACAGTTGTGAAATAGCTGACCTGCATAGGTAAATCTGGCACACGAGTAGCCTGTCAAGGTGTTCCCCAGAAATGTTAGTGTGCTACCTGAAAAGTAGGGTTGTGTAGAAAACAAGTGAAAAAGGCACGTGAACACATCCAGATGTGCAGATACATAAACAAGTACATTTAATACAAGTATGTAGCAGTAACATCTGCATCTTGGACAGTTACTATGTCAGATATAGGTTAGGTATATAATGAACTAGCCAAACCCATAACACAATCAAATGCATGT
This sequence comes from Protopterus annectens, assembly GCF_019279795.1. Taxonomy (NCBI): domain Eukaryota; kingdom Metazoa; phylum Chordata; order Ceratodontiformes; family Protopteridae; genus Protopterus; species Protopterus annectens. Next base: position 329,966,501 of record NC_056735.1, read on the forward strand.
TGCCTAGTGTAATAATACATGTAGGGGATATACACCTGCAGTCAATAGGAATGTAGTGTACAGTTAAAGTACTAATAAGATGTTAATGGAGGTTTCTTTTTACACCCTACTCCATGTGCATAAACAATGCAATTCCACACCTCAATGGGTATGTCTAATCTCATAACATTTGTTGGGACATATGTCCTACTGTTATATAAAATCTACATTTACTTTGATACATGTCCCCTGTTAAAACACCACAATCTTGGTGGCCTGTTGCCACCAATCATCCCTGCGTGCTGTTGTAATGTCCACTGTCGTTCAATACATGCATGTGTTATGCTTGCTGTTCAACTGTTGTAACCCTGGTGTGTTGGGTTAATGGGACTATTACTGCATGCTGTTACAACTAACTTGGAATGCTGTTGTCTATGTTGTAATTAAACACACCTAATCACAGAACGTATGGGAAGGCCGGTCCCAGTGGACCCACCTGTCCCTCCTCAGCTGGCAGTTGCACCTGGCACCAGCAGGTCCGGTGCCCAGCCTGGACAACCCTCCTCCATTTGTCCTGTGCCACATTTGGGTGGAAGCGCTGCAGGGGATGGGGCTCGCCCCCCCTGCAAGTGTGGACAAGGGCCTCCTGTCACCCTCTGAAGGGTCTGGGTTGTGGTGCGTAGGGAGATCCAGCGTTAAGTCACTGATCCCCTATGCCAGCTCGAGGCAAGAGTGGTGTGACTCACGGGTGAGCCTGCCCCCCCTACACAGCCCCCAGCACAGCGACCCTTGGGTCTGTGAAGGCCCAGTGGTGACTGCCCTTGAGTGGGGATCTCATTCCCACTGTTACCATCTGTGGGCTCATGGGCTTGCGATTTCCAAACATCCGTCCACGTCAATTGTGTTCACCCACCCCATGTGTCATACTCTGCCCCAGTATGCATCTTGTTTGTCTTGTCTGTTTACCTACCCAACCTACCTCCCCAAATATACCTACTTCCTCTACCTCACTTTCCACTCTCCCCTGGAAAAAAAAAAAAGGGCAATCTGTACCTGCAAAAAAATTACGCCCAATACATAGCTGCCCATTTCGCACACATGTCCACTGGACATGAAAACTGATAATTATAATTGGCAGTACAACAAACTTTGTTGTCCTCACCCCTCTCTCAGGGGTGGAAGGTTTCAAATTTTACTCCAAATTTGCAACATATGCACAGCTGTTGCTGGTAAAGAAATGGGCAGCTATGGACCTTCCCTACACCCGTCCTGCACATCCCGAGCTTGTTTTCCTACTGTCTTTCCCTCTTTGTGCCCCCTTTTTCACCACTTTCCTATCTCCCCATTTTCTTTTCTTTCAAAGAAATTAGCATGGGGGTTAGCGGGAGTAAGCACTTTTAAGCAGTAGTAAGCGGGTTTAAGCGAGTGTGCGCATGTGTGCACTAAGCTAAGCATTGCTAAGTGTCACGTAAACCAACTTACAACTGCTTAAAAGTGCCTTAGCCACTCTATGTCAGGGCCCTTGTTCTGCTCAGCAGCAAAATAAAATACCGTTGTCAGTCACGAACCCCAGACCTTGGACACATAAGACTGCATGAAGTACCACTAAGCCACAACAGACATACAATAATTTGGTGCTGCAAAAAATATATCATGCATTGCAATGAGTGAATGTAAAGGAAAAATAGTAAGGCCATAACACAAAGCCTGTTCTGTGAATCTTTACCAGCAATTGTTGTGGGATTGCATTACATGAGTGTGATGTGAGAAGCAGCCAATCAAGCAGAAAATAATGTTGCAGAGGCACTTTACAACCCCACACAGTTTCATAGCAGCACAAACACTGGCATATCTGAATAGGGCAGAGGCCATACCTCCTAACTCAGTCAACTTTCCAGGGATGTCCCTGTTTGTGAAACATATTTTAGCTGTGCCCCTCAGAATCCCTCAGAAAAGTACTGACATCAGTCAGAAAGGTGGGCTATTACACAATGAATACTGACAATAATAACAGTAGACACCGCTCATATGTCATGAAAGGAGTACTAATCCATATGCACTGCTTCACTGAAGTATACACCTACTGTTCCTATTATGTGTAAGGTGTACCTCACTTTCAACTACCTATCCATGACACCATGCAAAGATGTATCTGACTGTTCCATAGGCCCGACAGAGACCTAAACACACAGGCATATAGGCTATACTGCTGTTACACACTCTGCAAATAGCTTTCTTAGGACCTCCCCAAGCATACCCTTATGTAGGAGTATAACACAGAAATACCAATGTAGCAACTGACTGTAACAATGCCATTGCAACAGTGCTGAAAACACCTGTGAGTTGCACAGACAAAGAATGACAGTGTAACCTCTGGCTACCATCTGGGTAGGTTCACAGGTGGGAACCATGCAGGCAGACAACCTGTCCTGATAAACCAACAGGTACACACCAATCCTGCAAGTCCAGTAAGATAATATTCACACATTAATGCATAATGCTCTCAGTACGGAAGCCCCTCCCCCAATAAAAAGATACTTGTGCGTTTAGGTTCTACCAAGTGTGTAGGTAGGCATACTCAGTACAGGAATTGTCCAGTTGTCCTGCAAACCCTGTGTTAATGTCAACAGTAAAAAACATAAACCCTGCAGAAGTCAGCACATTAATATTCCCAGTATAGGCACATAAATGTTGTGTAAGCATTTGTAGTGGTGAGTAAAGCTCTACACTGATAGCTCAGTATTGGAAGTGGCAACAGTTAGGTCTGAGTACATGTACATCACAGTCTACACCTCTACCTTCATTTATAAGATGTATACCAACCTTCTGACTTACACAACCATCTCCACAGCAAACAAGCATGGGCCCCACTCTGGATATCTGAAAGGGCTATGCCTACATACCTTAGCAATTTATAGCATTGGGTTGCTATGAAGTGAGTACTGCAATTACCACTCAGCAGGCTGTATGCATTTACCAAATGCTGGGCAACAACTGGTGCAGAGGGCATCACATGCACATGTGCAGATACCTATAAAAGCAGATAGTACTTGTTATCCCCACATGCAATCATTACATTGCAAGTTCCACATAGTGAACAACCCCAAGCAGGAAAAAAAAAAACAGTACTTTTCTGTACCAAAAAAAAAGAAAAAAAAAAACATACACAGACGAACCTGGAAGGGACATACAGGTATGTAACAGTTTGTAGTTACCGGCATGTAGTAGATGGTTATGGTTAGCACTCTTGATCCTCTGATACATGCATATGTGGCAGCAGTAGGTATGTATGCACTGATGCCATGCATAAGTATTGCCATGGAGAAATCATTGGGTAGCTGTGTGCAGTGGGACATAAGTGTAACATTTGTAGCTCAGCAGTACATGTCAAACATCTGAACATGTTATCTATGGTTTGTACAATACTGCATTTAATGGCAGTTTTGGGGAGTATTGCAAACACCTAGATAAACTTGGATGGCACAGAGTAAGACATGCATGATAGTCACATAATGTGTAGCTTAGCATTGGCAACCGCTGTAGCAGGCTAGCATAGTAATGTATCATTTGCAGCTATGTATACCCTTGTACTATTACTGTATGCACACATGTGACAACTGTCTGTGTTGTAGCAAGGCTCAACAGGTCATCCGTGAGGTGTATGGACTTACAACAGTGTGGACCTTATGTCTGTATGGCGCACACGTATGTCGAGATACATGTGTGTCTGATTTATGAGCATCTGAACATGTGCATAGAGCAAGGGACATACTGCAACTGTTTGGAAGGGTGGACATTTATATGTTGGTGCAGGTTGTTATGTGCATATATATATGTAGGTTGTAGTGTGTGTCAAACAAGACAGCATACAGTGCTGGCATATGACATGTGTTGTTCAAATGCCGTGGGTATGCTTTGTTAGGTATATAGTCTCCCAGATATGGGGTCCTGCTAAACATATGTGGGCTGAGAACACCTTCCATGCATTTTGCACAAGACTGTGCAATATCATTACATAACTGTATCCCCCTCAACCTTTGCATAATTGATATTCCGACCATGAAAGGTGGGCAGTATATGTGCTGATATGCATATCAATGTGCACACCAGTGGATGTTGAAATGTACGCTCCAGCTGAATGTTGTACATGTATTGCCATCCCTGTTGTTAAAAGCCCTGTACCCATGAACTAACACATAGGTGGTAGTGTACTCAACACCGAAGGTGTGATAAGAGACTACGGGACACAGGTGGACAGTAGTGTCCCTAATGATGATCACTGTGCCACACTAGTCATGTAAACCTAGTACAGTCCACATGTTGCCAGTAAATGTGTCATCCATGGAAACAGAGGTCAGGGTTCCACTCCACTCATCAGTCATAACACCCATCATAGAGTACAATGTCCCTGTTGGTATGTACCTCAGAAGACATACACAGCAACAGTAGATGCCAGACATATACCTCACAAAGATTATTACCGGATTCCAACAGATGCCCTATGCTGACTGTCTTACAAAACCACAGCTACACTGTGTCTGTCGCATACCGCCTACCCAGAGGCTACCCCTGCCCAACATACCAAGCTATGGCAAACCCACAGGTGTTGGACGTGCTCCATGTAAACAGATGGAACACCAGACAATATACACAGTCTACTGATCAATACCTTGCAATGTAAAAAGCAGAACATGCTCAACTGGCACATCATCATCACAGACACATACCATACTGTGGAACCAACTACCTACCAACAGCATATGAAGGTCCTCATTAGCAGTTGCCATCAATAACCATGATGATTGCATGTGAGATAGGAAACACAACCCTGTAATCACCCCTGTGGCTCTGCATGACAGGGGCACAGGAACCTACATTACATGTGTGTTGCAGTGCAGGGTACCATATGTGTAGGCTTCCATAGGCCCTATGGATAACAGCCTATCAGCTACCTAGGACACGATACACACACGCATGTACCTGTTGCAACACATGCTATGTGATTTTGATTGTATGTGATAGAGAATGTGTATGTGAATGTATCAATGATGTGTATATGTGTGATAGCCTAGTGGGAATCTGTGTAGACCATGGTATGTAGTATTGTAGCTCTAATCCCATCAAAAGGTCCGTATGCTATTGCCAGGCAGGGAAATCAGTATGGCATACGTTGTGACGTAGTCCCATGTTGTCGTATGGAGTGTGCCTTTGTAGGCTAAAGCAGTACATGTAAGCTTATTGATTGTTAACACTAGTGAATACAAGTCACGTATGGACTGTAGTACTACCTGAAGCTGTATGCCTAAACTGCACAGTATGGTTTATATCCACATGGCTTGGTAACACACTTTTGTTTGTTACCTGTAGTCCTCACATGTCACATACCTCAGGCATGAGGTTATGCATGTGCTGACACACAGTAATGTATGGTACACAGGTAACTGTAATCTGGGTTGCCATACCCTTGTGTCTTGTAGGTATGTCTGATGTGTGTGTGGGTATGCCTGTAACATGGCCTCTGTGGTATGTGTGTCACAGGATATAGGTGTAGTGTAAAGTGTAGTACAACAGTATTCCACCTATAGTGGTGAATGTGCACATATGTTACTGAGGGGTTTGCTATCAACAAGTAGTGTGGTGTTCTGCTAGTACCATAACCGTACTGTACATAGATTTAAATGGATGACAAATGTCTGTATGCATTAGCTTCATATACACCTCCTGTGGCTAGGTGTTGCATTGTGTCACATACAGTGTACCATGTACTGTTGTATAGTCCTACGTACTGGTTTCACTTTGTGGCTGTGCAGAACATGGTTTGGTATATAGCATGTGCCAGGCACTGTCAGGCAGTTGTGGTCTTAGCAGTCATATGTGTTATTAAAAGTGTGTATCTGCTGACAGCCAATAGGTTGCTATATATGGCATTTCAATGATGTCTGTACATTAGAATGTTGAGTGTACAACATGGCTTTTTCACAATTACTGTTTAATTGTCTTCCAGGGTTATGGCAGACAACAGAAAGCCATCCTATACCCCTGAGGAGGAAGAAGTTATCAGAGATGCACTCATCCAACATTATAATCTACTGTTTTCAAGATCCTGCCAGGACCAGCATGGTCGCACTGCACTGTGGCAGGATGTTGTCCATCGGGTGAATGATGTAGGCATGTATAACTGGACTTATGAGCAGGTACATCATCACTGCATTGATTTAATCAGACATGTCCGGCAGCATGCCTCCGATGTCCACAGACAACAGCTTGCCACAAGTGGTCATGCTGCTATACATCCCCCCCCTACCAGAGTGGAAAAGCTGCTCCTCAGTGTGGTGGCTGCTGGCCAACTGGTACAACACACCTGTGTCATCATGGAGGCCGGAGTCACCCAGCACAGCGACAACAAGCATGCAGGTAACATGGCATATCCATAGATCACTGTTATCCCAAGTGTTATAATATGCATTAATCAAATGTGTACTGTGTATGAAGAATATGTGGAGCCTAGTGTCATGCAATACTGATAATTCGGGACATTATCTGCATGCCTGTGACTGTCACCCCATGTACTACTGTATAGTTGCAGACTCACAGCAGCAATGCCATAGTTGTTGACACTGACATACTGTCTCATATCCTTGCAGGTCCCTCTGGTGTGATAGCAAGACAGGAAACCCATGCTGGTGAGTGGGCTACGGTCAATATAGCATATAACATGTGCATGTCATAGGAGAGTTGTAGGCCATATACACATGTTAAAAACCTACGCATAGTGCATGCACTGCATGTTCTCTGTGTGACTATGCACTTCCCAATGACATGAGTAGCTGACTCATACACATGCAACAGACAGAGCATCACAAAAAACTGGGGTGCACTGTAGTGGATATTGTATAGGCATAGTCAATACACATGCACACAACATACACCACTTTGTCATATGCAGTATGTGTTAATATGATACACATGGCATATGTAGACATCTGCTGTAAGGTCATACTCCAGTATCCCATATGTCATCAACACAGCACACATACTATACCTGGGGGTAGAGGCCTATCATGGGGCAGTGTGACTTGCGTCAACACACAATACAGTCATGTTAGGCAATGCTTCCTATTGAACACCTGACATGCCCATGCAATGACTGTCTGTGAACTGTTTAATGTAGCCTAACTGGTGCAGGTCAGGTACAGCAAGATAGTTGCAAGTGTGACATGCATCAGTGTCCTTGAGTGACCACATGATGCTGCCTGATGATGGCTCATAGCACTACACTACATCCAGTTACAGTACCTGCAGTACTACATATATCATTCATTGTTAGACACCTGACAGTTGTATGCATCCGGACATGGCTTGTATACCTATGTGTGATGGGGCACATGACATTGGAAAGGGTTTCAGACTTACAGTGCAATGCCATGTCCATGTACACATTGTCTACCAGGGTGAGGCCAATCAGTGAACAACACACATGCATCAACAACATGTATACTGTTAACTACAAGGACTCTCTACACTCGCACTGCATGCTGTCGAGCAACACACATCCTGCATACTGACACGTGTGAGAGGACTCTTTGGCTTGTGATACTGTACTCTACCATCAACCACTAATGACTATGTTCCGTATTGCTGTTGGTGTGTGTGTGTGTGTGTGTGTGTGTGTGTGTGTGTGTGTGTGTGTGTGTGTGTGTGTGTGTGTGTGTGTGTGTGTGTCAACTTGAATATGTAGTGTGCATGTGTGCATGTGTGCATGTGTTCATGTGTGCATGTGTTCATGTGTTCATGTGTGCATGTATTCATGTGTGCATGTGTGCATGTGTGCATGTGTTCATGTGTGCATGTGTTCATGTGTGCATGTGTGCATGTGTTCATGTGTGCATGTGTGCATGTGTGCATGTGTCCATGAGTGCATGTGTGCATGTGTGCATGTGTTCATGTGTTCATGTGTGCATGTGTGCATGAGTGCATGTGTGCATGTGTGCGAACATCCTGTACAGATGGTAAAGTGTGCTTCCTGTCTCCCTCTCACAGGTGCTGAGGTAATGTTGGATGGGTGCAGCGGGGAACCTGAGGTCACTGCCACTAATAGTGACCATGATGATACATGTGTAGTGGCACAGGCATGTTTGACAGGGTCTGTCAGTGGTCCACCAATCGACAGTACACAGCTTTCCACCTCATCTATGCGGACATACGTACTGCCATTACATCTCTCAACACCAATGGCCTTAGGTGAGGAACAGCATACGGTAGGCATTGACCCAGAAAGTGTGGTATCCATGGCACATGCAATCCCACACAGCAGCCATGCCCAGACACACGGAGCAGTACCACATAGGTATATGTCCAGGGGTTCTCGTGGGAGCATCGCTGGACGTAATGCCCCTGGCAGGCATGCCCGCACAGGTCTCACAACCTCAGGTATGTTCCGGGTTGTGATGCAAGCACAGGCATGTATGGAACGGTACACCAGGCAGGGACTTAGGGCACAGAGGGCTCATAACACCACGGTCAATGACAGTATCCGTGACCTTGCCGGTGTCATCCGCAATTACACCAATGTCATTGATAGACGTTGGGAGGAGACATTAGATGTCCTCCGCAATGTTATGTCCATGTGCCAGGACAGTGCAGGATGGCTGGGATGTCAATGTGGACATATGCCAGCAACATCCTCAGCTGGCAGCCATCGTGGACGACACCCAAGTGCCAGCCGCTCGTGTAGTGCCAGTACCAGCCCCAGCAATGTTGTGGCTGGGCTGTCGGTAGACCGTCCGAGACCACCATGTGCATGTGGCTCTGGCCAGTCCCAGCAGGGACATGGGTCCAGTCAACATCCGTCTGCTGCCTCTGACGATAGTACTCAGTCTGGCTTAGTACCTGATACAGTCCGTGTCACCCTTGGCAGGTACAGGTACTGTGTCCGTGGCCGGAGACAATGATCTGTACAGCCTAGCAGGTACAGTCTGTGGCTGTCCCACAAACAACCGTATTTGGCAGCCACAAGGGGGTACTGTGTGTATGCAGACACACACACATACTACCAACACATAGGGCTAACACATACACACACACATCACATCAACACTGACCCATACTGTACTGTTGTCCCTCACACACACACACACACACACACACACACACACACACACACACACACACACACACACACACACACACACGCACACTCACACACATACATGTTGATTGGATGGGTCATTGTCGGGCTCTGGAAAACAATCACACACCCTGTGCATATGATGAAACTGTGCCACCTCCTGTCATCTGTGACATTGATGCAGGAACAGGATAACATGGTGCTGATGCACAGGGTGACCTACTAGCAGTGTAGCAATGTTAGCATGTTGTGAACAGTAATGGGTAATGATATCCTTGTAGGTGTATCTGAGCAGGCATGATGCATCATAGCAGTGATTATCAATTTCGTATTGTATACACCAGTGTTAATTCCAAACATGGATTGTCCACACATGTGCCAGTTGGCTGATGTGTGTGGTACTGGTAGCATGTGCCATTGAGTGGATGTAATGTCTATGATGTGTGCTGTACAGATTCCAAGGTGTACATTTGTGAACATGGTGGAGGTGCACTGTTTGTATGTATGTGCATGGTGGGCACATGTGAAGGGTGACATGCCCTGTATTACACAGTGTTAATACTTCATATTTCCTATTGGTGTCCAATATGCATGTCACTACACATATGTCACAACTTGGGTAGACATGTGTGTATGACATGGTATGACACTATGCTGTGGGTGATACTGTTGATATCGGTCATTGGTTAGCATTCTGGTAGTGTACATAACCTCAACAGCCTGATTTTAACCAATCGTTACATGATGTCTTGATAACTGACACACAGCTGTAGGATACACAGTAGCATTAGAATCTTTCTGGTTTTGTACTATACCAGTTACCAGTGGTAATGACCACCACACATTCCCATGACCACTCCTGTTTGGCATGTGTCCATCCTAGTTACACGCAGACACACTAGGGATATGTACATCCACAGCTGGTGATGCATACAGTGGCCTACAAAGCATTCCCCGGATTAGACACCTATCTTCCACAAGGGTATCATACAGACACATACCTGTTGACAAACCCATGTTGTGAAGCTATGATCCAACAACAGCATAGTCATCCACATTTGCTACATATAGTATCCTGATTGTACCACATTGGTAGTAGCACACAACGTGTAGCAGGGGTACCGATGTGTACAGACAGCCACATGTGATTTCATCTGTCCTTTGATATCCACATCCCGAAATCTATGCTGATGTCCCTCAGTGTATCACATAAGTAATAAGGTGTCTGTATGCATATACACAGGGTTGTTGTATACCTACCATGAATGGCCATTATTGACAGACTGTGTTGTGTTTGGGCATGTCTGTTATATACCACAGGCATACACCCATGCTCACACTATTCTATAACAACTGTCATGTGTGTGTGTGACACAGATGACCTAGGGCACAGCTCACTACAGTGGCTGGACTTATCACATACATACATATGTGAGCTACGGTCCAAGAAGCAGCAGCAAAAACTGTCAATGGTAACAGATGTAGTTGTGTTGACAGCAGGCTTCACACCTATGATGTGAATGAGGTCACATGTACATATATGTCTTGTCCACATAGTTACCAATTTAGGTCACATGTACATATGTGTATTTGCCACACAGATACCTGCAGTATGCAATGCACATACTGTTGTTTTACTGATATGTCATACAGTAGTAGAAGCAAAACACACAACACTTTGCTCAACAGTGTCACACACACACACTCAACAACTGCAGGATTCAAAACCCTACCTACTTATGTCATGGCACTCGACACATATGCATTACCACGATGCACCGTATGCTTTACTGGGAGTTTTCATTTCCACTGCTGTATTTGTGGGATACTGACATCATCAAACCTGCCAAAGGGGTATTCACCTCTTTCAATGTGTTTTCACAGTCTCAAAAAAGGCCACTCCTCTCATAGGATTACACACACACAGCATTTGTAGGATTTAAACCCCTTATCTAACTATGTTATGACACTAGGGAGATATGCATTAACACAACACACTATATGCTTTACTGCGAACATTCATTTCCAAAGCTGTATTTGTGGGATGCTGACATCATCACACTTGGCAAAGAGGTATTCACTTCTCCTAATGTGTTTCCACAGTCTCCAAAAAGGCCACTCCTCTCAAAGGCAATCACACACACATTCACAGGATTCAAAACCCTACCTAACTATGTTATGACACTAGGGAGATACACATTAATATGATGCGCTATATACTTTACTGGGAGCATTTATTTCCAAAGCTGTATTTGTGGGATGCTGACATCATCACACTTGTCAAAGAGGTATTCACCTCTCCTAATGTGTTTCCACAGTCTCCAAAATGGCCACTCTTCTCAAAGGAATTTTCACACACACACACATCCACAGGATTCAAACCCCTACTTAACCATGTTATGGCACTAGGGAGATACGCATTAATACAAAACGCTATATGCTTTACTGAGAGTATCCATTTCCAAAGCTGTATTTGTGGGATGCTGACATCATCACACTTGACAAAGAGGTATTCACCTCTCCTAATGTGTTTCCACAGTCTCCAAAAAGGCAACTCCTCTCAAAGGCAAACTCACACACCCACATGATTCAAACCCCTACTTAACTATGTTATGGCACTAGAGAAGATAAGCATTAACACGACACACTATCTGCTTTACTAAGAGCATTCATTTCCAAAGCTGTATTTGTGGGATGCTGACATCATCACACTTGGCAAAGAGGTATTCACCTCTCCTAATGTGTTTCCACAATCTCCAAAAAGGCCACTCCTCTCAAAGGAAATTTCACACATACACATTCATACTCAGCAGGATTCAAACTCCTACCTAACTATGTTATGACACTAGGGTGATAAGCATTAACACGATGCACTATATGCTTTACTGGGAGTATTAGTTTCCAAAGCTGTATTTGTGGGATGCTGACATCATCACACTTGGCAAAGAGGTATTCACCTCTCCTAATGTGTTTCCACAGTCTCCAAAAAGGCCACTCCTCTCAAAGGCAATCTCACACACCACAATTGCAGGATTCAAACCCCTACCTAACTATATTATGATGCTAGTGAGATACGCATTAACATGACGAGCTATATGCTTTATAGGGAGCATTAGTTTCCAAAGCTGTATTTGTGGGATGCTGACATCATCACACTTGGCAAAGAGGTATTCACCTCTCCTAATGTGTTTCCACAGTCTCCAGAAAGGCAACTCCTCTCAAAGGCAAACTCACACACCCACATTCACAGGATTCAAACCCCTACCTAACTATATGATACTAGTGAAATATGCATTAACACAACACACTATGTGCTCTACTGTGTGGTTTCTATTCCCATGCTATGTTTGTAGGATGCTGACATCATCAGACTGGGCATGGTAATGTGTGTGCACTTGTTATGCAATCCCAGGAATTAACCTTGTGGGTCAGCAGGTGTGAACATCTTGAACAAGAATCCACAATTCATAGCTTGTGTGATCTATCTGTGGACAAATTACCATTCCTTCATATGACAATACATATTCATGCACGGATTGTTGGTTTTATGGATACAACATGTGTCTGTGATGTTGGTAAAGGGCTATTCAAAGTATATGTGGGACCTGTGTTGCTCCTTTCAGTGATGTATGTCCTGAGTGGCTGCCTTGCAAGAAATCTAACAGGTTTGAGGAACATGATGTGCTCATTAACATACCACAGATGTTTGGGTTGTGTGTTTGTCGGTTTACAATAGCTCTGCTCCTGACTGCAATCATGATGGACTCCATGGACTAGCAGTTCGGACTTCATAGGCTCATAGGACTATAGTCCCCATGGTCTGTTGTGCACCAACACTTGTGGGGTGTGCCAAATGTTGCTGTAACACATTCAACAGTGTAAGATCCTGTAGAGAGTGTGAGGCTCAACAGACTGTTCAGGTGCAGAGTCTGTTTGTTCTGTTGTTCACTTATAACACATATGGGGAAACAATGTTATCCACGTGATGGGATACAGTTGGCTTTGGGAGGACCAGTTTATACATTCTACATGTGATATCTCCTGGTATGATGATAGGGACATTTGTCACTGGGAGATGGGTATGTATGTATGGGCCTGTCTGACAGGATGTCGACATTGTCCGTCAGGTACAGTTGACCCTGACTCAGGACATATATGACTGTACATTGATATTTCTGACATAGCTGATGGGCTTCCCCTCCATCAACTGCCAGGTCATGTGTGATGCCCAGGGCATAATAATGAATGTGTGTGCTGGCTGTCCTGGAAGCTACCATGATTCCCATATCTGGCATCTGACACAGCTGTACCAGACATTTGCCAATGGGGACATCCCACATGGTCACTTAGTGGGGGATGCTGGCTATGCACTGGAGCTGTGGCTGATGGCACCCATCAGAAATGCACACACACCTGAACAGGGATGCCATAATGAGGCACACGCACAAACACGAAATGTAATCAAGCATGTGTTTGGGTTGCTCAAGTCACAGTTCCGGTGCCTGAACACATCTGGTGGAGCCTTGCAATACTCACCAACTACATGTACCCAAATTGTCATGGTATGTGCTATGCTACATAATATGATTTTGTGAAAACAGCTGCAGCAGGACCAGCATAGGCCTGGGCCAAACAGCCCCCCACCAGTGCCAAGGCCATCACAGGCAGAGCGTGACTCGGAGGAGGAACAACCTGAGCCTGCCCCAGTAGGCAGAAGGAGGCATGCCCAGTATGCCTTGGCCTTGGCAAAGAGGCAACGTATAGTACATACACTGGCTCAGTAGGAACCCTGGAAGTGATACCTCTCTCTGACTCGCACATATAGTAAAATGGATGCCTAACTTGACACTACCTGTTTCCAAACATGTATAGGGAGTGCAGTATGTGCATCTGACATAGGCAGCCCTGCAGCAGCACCTGAGGCATGATTGCCATGTGTTAAGCAATGTAAGGTAGTGCTAAACAGCATTTACCACCATGTAGTATATGCAAACTTGATGACCTTGAGTATCATCCTACCCTCACCAAACATGAGGCCACAATATGAAGACAAGATGATCAATTACAACAATTGGCTTAAGTATTGGTGTCAGTGAAAGGGGATACAATGCCTGTCAGCCTGGGATGACATGCTCGACAAGACATGATGCTTCGCTAGGGATGGATTTCACCTATCACCTGTGGCCTTTTGGATATTGCCAAAGGCTCTTGTCACCCCCATAGTGCCTTTTAAGGTAAGGCTCAAAACACAAACTCACCTCCATAGGTATCACAAGGGATAAGAAACTATAAGTAATGCTACGCAATGCCAGAAGTCTAAACTGCAAGATGCATGCACTCCCAACTCTCCTCAGCATGGAGAATGTTGATATCTGTGCAGTAACAGAAACCTGGTTCAAGGCTCCCAACAGCACCCTAGCATTAACAGGTTACACCTCATACCATGCTTTACAGCTGCAAAACATGGAATAAACTACAAAAGGAGGGTGAGTATCAATATTTTTCAAAGATACCCACACCCCCAGGTTGGTGGCACAGCATGAAGCATCGGAGACTATCCATGTGCAACTAACAGTGGCTAAAACCACCTTCCAGTTCATAGCCTGCTACAGACCACCCTCCTAAACCCAGGAACCACACTTGGCCGACTGGAAAACACATGAAAATATGAAGGTCTCCCCAAACACCATTATATTGGGCAACTTCAACTACCCAAACATAGACTGGGAGCATTACCCTAGCCCCAACACCCTAGCCCAAAGGTTCCCAGAATTTATAAGCCAAAATGCTATGGAACAACTTGCTACCACTCCCACAACAGGGGAAAACATACTGGACCTGATCATCACCAACATGGGGACTCTATGCCCAAGACCAGAAGTGTATCCCTCACTGGTAAGACCAGACCAGAGAGCAATCTCACTCTCACATGTGAGTAATCTTGACATCCCGATCCCAGCCCATGGCCAGAAAAAGAAAGTGAAAATTATTCACTAAAGCAAATGTCACACTCCTCAAAACTGAGGTGGAATCCTTCACAGCCCCTGTGCCTGTGAAAAATATGGCCCAGACCTCATAACCCTTTATAAACGCATTATATGAACACCTTCAGGAATGCATGGATCTTGCAATCCCAAATAAAACCAACACCCAATCCTCCAAAGCCAGGCATCCTGTCCGGTGGACCCCAGCCATAAACAAACCATACAATACAAGGAGGAAGCTACTATATAATAGATCAAAATCCCAAAAAGGGAAGGCATCTCTGATCAGTATTATTGAAAAAGTACGGCCACACATAAGATCGTCTGAGGCTATCTTTGAGATAAAAATTGTACAGAACACCAAGGATAATCACAAGGCATTCTTTACTTATGGTAGGAACCTATGTGGGAATCCCCAGATATGCTCAGAAGTAGTCCAAAATGACAAACAATACACCAACCCACAGACATTGCCAACATCTGAGCTGACAGGTTCAGTGCAAACTTCTCCCCCCCTCCCCAAAAAAGGGCAAATATCTATCCCAGCAGAGTGCTGGCCCCCTGACAATGCAGATGCTCAGGTAACAGCCAGCCTCTCCAAAGCAAAACACACAGCATCAATGGGACCAGATGATGTCCTGGGCTGTGTCCAACATGAACCCCAAGAAGAATTGAACGCAAACATAAAACCACTGTTCAGTCTCAGCCTTACCACAGGATATGTACCCAAAGAGCAGTGTACAGCAACAGTGGCCCCTCTCCACAAAGGTGGTGCCTCAATGGATACTGCAAACTATCACCCCAGAAGCCTGACTAGCTTGGTCTGCAAAGCTATGGAAAGATCATCATGGACCTCAGAAATAAACATATTGGAGAGCTACAGACACTGGATCCTACCTAGTTTGGCTTTGTTAAGGGCAGATCCTGCCTCTTAAACCTGGTTGAGTCATTTGAAATAGTCACCAAGGCCATTGACGAGGGGAAGGTGGTCCACACAGCCTACCTGGACCTCGCAAAAACCTTCCATACAGTACGCCACTTGGTCATCATAGATAAAATCACCAGCTTCAATATAAACCCCTATGTCACTAGATGGGTTGCACACAGGCTCAAGGACAGAACCCACATGGTCAGAAATGCTGGAGCCATGTCAGACCCCAAACCAGCTACAAGTGGCATCCCACAAGGCTCAGTCCTGGGACCTTCCTTGTTTGGTATATATTTCTCAGAGGTACAGGCCAACACAGAAGGACTGTTGGTGAACATGTTTGCAGATGACTGCAAACTGGGCACCATAATTGACCCTCCAGCTGACACAAGCATCCTACAAAAGGGCCTCATAGAAACAGACAATTGGTGCCAGAGCCATGTCCTCAAGCTAAATGCAAAACAGTGTATAGTCCTCCCCTTTGTCAAAAACTAATTGCCCACAAATTACCACATAGGTGGTAACCCATTAAGTATGGAAGAAGTGATAAGGGACCTGGGGACCCAAGCTGATAGCAATCTCTCATTCGATAACCACATGGCCAAAGTGTTTAGAAAAACATTTCATATAGCCCACCTAATCATGAAGGTATTCACATCTACATCAGGGGAGGTCATCGTCCCTCATCAGGCCCATAATTGAGTACAATGCCCCTTGTGGGATGTACCTTATCAGACACCTGCAGCAGCTGGAAAGACCACAAAAGTACCTCACCAGGAGGATCAAAGGGCTCAAACACATGCCATTCGCTGCCCGGTTAAAGAAACTGCAGCTCCACTCAGTGGCATACCGCCTGCCCAGAGGCAATCTGTGTCTGATGTATAAAGCCATGTCCAACCTGGAATCAATGGACATGCTACACCTCAGAAATTCAGAATCCCATCAAGCTACGTGCTCAAGAGACTTGAACCTCAGGACTGAAATAAATAGGACATGCTGGAGTGACAGATTCATAACCCAGAGGCTCTCCCCCACTCTTGAGTAAACCCGTACTCCAGGTTAGCCAGAGTTGACTCTCTTCAAGAGGAATCTTGATGAGTGGATGGGAGATTGTAGGTTTACCCTGGGTATCACTTCTATGTCACTGTTAGACAGAGGCACAGTATACTAACCTTGAAAAATGTCATGGCAAACTCCACTTAAAATGTGTGTTGAAAGCCAAACACACTCTGGCTAGGATTATAAATGCCCTAGGGCAGATAGCCTAGTATGAACCTATGAACAGAATCACACACACCAACTAGTACAACTGTGGTCAATGTGGAGTAATGTTTGGCAATGTCCACCCAAGTCTGGTGAATACACAGCAATGTTGGACAAGCCTGGTTTAAGTAGGCCATAGCTGAACAAAATGCAACATGCTCATAGTTGCCCAACTGGCCCTTAACCAGTCTGGTCTGCTCAGTATGAACATTTAAAGCAGTGATAGGACTCAAACCCATGCTACTGTACACCATAGTTAAAGCACTGAACCACTACACCAAGACAGCATTGCAGTGTTCAGCCAGTATGAGAGAATGTTGCCAAGTCTTTGCAAACTATCACATGGAAACCCTGCAGGCACAGCATAATCCCTGTTGAGTTATGACACAAAGGAGTCTGGCAATAAGAACACAACATGACTTCCAGCAAACACAGTATAAATGTCAATATTGGTCATGTTCACACACAACCAGAAATGTAGTGGACTCCAGATCATAACATATGGAAAGGTCACACTGGGCATACTCACACACTTGGATAAATGAGACATATGTCAGGCAACAAACCATGGAAAGCCTGGGCATGCTCACACACAGGCCATGTCTGAGTATAGCAGTCAGTCACACATATCTGGCAGTTGTATGTGTTAAGCCAGGAACCTCCCATGATCCAGCAATCCACCCTGTGCACACATTTAAATGACAATAGACACATATATTAATATACTGGAACCCTGTCATGATCAAACATGTTACGCAGATACACAAGTTGTTCATAGAAACTGGGAAAGCTACGCCAATAAAGACCTGCAAACAGTAGCAGCAACAAATATTGTGCATCCCGAACATAAACATAGGTGCAGAGGTCAATACTAGGCTGTCTGCCCTAGGGAATTCATAAGCCTAGGCAGAGTGTATTTGGCGTCCACCTCCCCAGTAGAGTAGCCTGCCATGCCTCTGTAAAGTAGGTCACAAAAGGCACCCTTTAAGGCTAGTTTGCTGTGCCTCTGTCAAGCAGAGACACAGTGGAGATCCCAGGGGTGAAATTGCAATTTCCCATCCATGCGGCTGGATTTCGCTGGAAGAGGGTTAGCGAGGGGCTATGTCTAACTTTAATCAGGATTCAATTCCAGAGTGAGGGGAGCCTCTGGGTAATGAATCTGTCCCTGCATCATGTCCTATTTATTTTTTTGCTGAGGTTTAAGTCTCCGGAGTGTGTAGCTCTAAGGGTTTTGGATGTTATGAGGTGGAGCATGTCCATTACTTCTGGGTTTGAAATGGCTGCATACGTCAGGCATAGATCACCTCTGAGTAGGCGTTAAGCAACTGAGTAGAGCTGGAGATCCTTTAGTTGAGCTGCATAGGACATCTGTGTGTAGCCCATGATCCTCTTGGGGAGGTACTGTTGTGTTCACTGTAGTTACCGCAGGTGTTGGGTAAGGTACACCCCAAAAGGGGCATTGTAGTCAAACATGGGCCTGATGAGTGACTAGTAGAGGGCCACAAAGACCTCCCATGAGCTACATGCAAATACCCATGTGATAAGGAGGGCTTTTGCAATGACTCTGTCAATGTGATTAGCAAAGGAGAGGTTATGATCTATGTGGGTCTGTGGGATATTGCTCTGTTATGTAGTAGCTTCCTCCTTCTGTTGTACAGCTTATATATGGCTGGGGTCAACCAGACAGGTCTTCTGTTTTGGAGGAGTCATGGTTTTATTTGGGATAGCATGATCAATGCATACCTGCAGGTGCTCATACAATGCGTTTGTAAAGGATTCTGAAGATTGGGCTGTATTATCCTCCAGCAAAGTCTGCTTTTGAGAAATTCTTTATAGTGATTTCCTTGGCTGGGGGTGGGGACGGGATATGGATGTCCATGGAAAGTTGTTTATGGTCTGATCTTAACAATGACGGTTCTACCTCTGGTGTGGAACATAGAGTCCCCATGTTGGTGATGATCAGGTCCAATATGTATTCCCCCTTGTGGGTGTGGTGACTGGTTGTGCCATAGCACATGGATTCACAAATTGTAGTGGCTGTAGGGTGATGTTGTTGAGGGCCTGAGTAGTATCCCCAGTCAATATTTGTGTACCTGAAGTCAACCACTATAATGGTGTGTGTGAAGACCTGCATATCCTACACTGTTCCCAGGAAAGCCAAGTGTGGTTACTGGGTATGGGGGGGGGGGTCTGAACTACACACCAAACCAAAAGGCAGTTTTGCACAATGGTAGTTGTATATGTATGGCCTGCCATGCTTAGTGCAGTGGTACCAACCCAGAGGTGTGTGTATCTGTGATGTATATGGATACACCCCCTACTTGTGTTGTGTGTTACAAGTCCTGTGGTCACAAAGCATGCTATAGAACATAATCTGGCAGTGCCAGTGTGCATATATAACCCTGAACTAGGCGTCTGTTAATGCACAGATATTGTTATCCCCCATACTGAGGGATAGTTAAAGATGTACATTCTTTTTTGGAAAGACTGATGATGTCAGCACCCTATAAATACAGCAGGAGAAAGGAAGCCATCCAGTAATGTGAACAGCATGCTGCGCTAATGCGTCTCTCTCAAGTATCATAACATAATTAGGTAGGGGTTTGAATTCTGCACATGCTGTGTGTGTGTGGGAGGGCAGGCGGGTGTGTGTGTGTATGCAATTCTCTGTGAAAGGAATGGTCTTTTTGAAGACTGGGATAACACACTAAAAGATGTACATTCCTCTTTGGAAAGACTGATGATGTCAGCACCCTATAAATACAGCAGGAGAAGGGAAATCATCCAGGAATGCGAATAGTGCACTGCGCTAATGCGTCTTTCTCAAGTATCATAACATAGTTAGGTAGGGGCTTGAATCCTGCAAATGCTGTGTGTGCGTTTGTCAATGTGTTGTGTGTTTTGCTTTTATTATTGTATGACATATTATTATAACAATAATTTCAATGCACACATCAGGTATGTGTGTGCCACATACAGATATGTACCTGTGACCTTTAATAGTTCCTATGTGTGAAGCCTGCCCCATATGAATACAGTTGTTACCTTTGCCAGCATGTGCCGCAGCTTACCAGACCTTAGGCCATACATGTATGTTGGTGACAATGCAGGCTACTGCAGTGATCTGTGTCCTAGGCCAACTATGTGACACACACCCATGAAAGCTTTGATAGATTAATGTGGGTGAGGGTTCATGTCTGGAGTGTATGTCAGACATGTTAAAACACAGCAAAGTCTGTGAGTGATGGGCACCCAGTGTAGGTGTATGGCAATTGTTGCCAATATGCATACAGACACCTTCTTGCTTAGGTGATACACTGAGGGACTGCAGAATACCTTTGAAAATGTGAATATCACAGGAAAGACAAGATAACACTTGTCCACATGTACACACCATTACCCGTTCTACATGATTGGTGCTACCACCTACATGGTACTGCTGGAATACTATGTTAACTACATGCCGATGCCAATCCCACAGTTGTGTTACAGCAATACAGCATGGATTGGAAAACATGTATCTGTCCATATGATACCCTTGTGGTGGTTAGGTGTGTCATGTGTAGAATGCATTGTAGGCCACTGTATGTATTTGCAGTCATGGATGGATATAGCCATAGTGTGTTGGCATGTACGTGAGACTGCTATATGCCAAAGAGTATTGTTCCCAGGGATGTGTGTGGCTCTGTAAGAATGGCTACTGGTATAGTGTAGTACTGCAGGGATATCACTGACACCAGGTTCCTACATCTGTGTATCATTGGAGGAGACACCATGCAATGACCACTGAATGGCAGGCTATGTAAGCTGTGTATACTACCAGAATGCAGACCATTGACATTTGGAAACCGTATCACCCACAGCGTATTGTCAAACCATGTCATGTTCCATGCTAACCATGTTCACAAATGTACACCTGCAACTCAGTGCTGCAAACATCACACATGTACTGTCCACACCCCAACACATGCAGGCACAGGTACACACAACGGCCATGTGGCACATGTGCAGACAGTACACTTTGGGAGTTAACACTGGTGTATACAAAACTGCAGTGACAAACATAAGTAATGCATCATGCATACTCGAATATACCCACAACAATATCATTACACTGCACTGTTAACAACATGATATTACTACAGTACAATGTAGTCACCCTGTGCATCAGCACCATGCTACCCTGTTCCTGCATCAGTGTTACAGATGGCAGGTGGTGGCACAGTTTCATCATATGCACAGGGTGTGTACTTGGTTTGCCACAGTCTGCCATTGACACATCCAATTGACATGTGTGTGTGTGTGTGTGTGTGTGTGTGTGTGTGTGTGTGTGTGTGTGTGTGTGTGTGTGTGTGTGTGTGTGTGTGTGTCAAGTGAGGGACAACAGTACAACATGGGGCAATGTTGCTGCAATGTGTGTGTGTATGTGTTAGCCCTAGGTGTTAGCATTATGTGTGTGTGTATGCATGCACACAGTTCCACCACGTGGCTGCCATATACAGGTGTTTGTGGACAGCCACAGACTGTACCTGCCAGGTCATACAGATCACTGTCTCTGGCCACGGACACGGTACCTGTGCCTGGCAGGGGTGCTACGGACAGTATCAGGTACTAAGCCAGACTGGGTACTGTCATCAGAAGCAGTGGGTTGTTGACTGGACACATGTCCCTGCTGGGACTGTCCAGAGCCACGTGCACGTGGTCTTCTCATATGGTCTAATGACAGCACAGACCCAGCATTGCTGGGGCTGGTACTGCACTATGGGAGCAGCTGCGGGTTTGTTGTCGTCCGCGACGACTGCCAGCTGATAATGTTGCTGGCATACATCCACGTCGACGCCTCAACTGTCCTGCACTGTCTTGGCTCCTGGACATGTAGTTGTGGAAGAGATCTAATGTGTCCCCCCCAACGTCTATCAATGACCTTGCTGATGTTACGGATGGCAGATGCAACGTCACACATAGTATCATTCATAGCGGTGCGATGTGCTCTAAGCTCCCTCAGACCCTGTCTGGTGTACCGTTCCATACGTGCCTGCGCCTGCATTACAGCCCAGAACATAGCTGAGGTTGAAAGACCTCTGTGGGCATGTCTGACAGGGGCAGTACGACCACGGATGCTCCCACAAGAACCCCTGGACATCTGCCTGTGTGGTACCACGTCAGGAATCTTGCCATGACTGCTGTGAGGGGATGCATGTGCCAATGATACCACACTACCCTGGTCAATGCCCACTGTATGCTGTCCCTCAGCTAAGGACATTGGTGACAATGGATGTATAGGCAGGATGACTGTGTGCATTGATGGGATTGACTGTTGTGTAGTGTCAATTGGCTGACCAACGACAGACCCTGTCACACCTCCCTGTGCCATTACACATGTATCATCATAATCACTATCCTCAGCAGTGGCTTCAGGTTCCCTGCTGCACTCCACCAGAGCAACATCAGAACCTGTGAGAAGAAGATAGGAAACACAGTTTACAAATGTGCACACGATATTAGCACACAGGCGCACATGCACACATGCACACATGCGCACACGCACACATGCGCACAGGCGCACATGTGCACATGCACACATGCACACATGCACACAGGCGCACATGCACACAGGCGCACAAGCACACATGCACACATGCACACATGCACACAAGCACACAGGCACACAAGCACACAGGCACACAAGCACACAGGCACACAGCTCAGTACAGCAGATACAAACACAGACACACCTGCAATCCAACACATGTACAATACTGTTTTAGGGTGGGTGACAGTATCACAAGGAAAAACATCACTGCACATGTGTCAGCATGCAGATTATGTGTTGCACAGGAACATGCAGTGCAAGTGTAGACAGCCCTTGTTAATAACAGTATACATGTACTTGATGCTTGTGTGCAGTTGTTCAGTGATTGTCTCCACCCTGGGTCACAATGTGTACAAGGACATAACAATGTTGTGCAAGTTTTACAAGCTGTGGGTGCATATATTTGCACACACACACACAACACATGACGGTGCTATGCAATGACTGCTATGTGTACTTTTGTGGTCGGCGGAACTAGATGTGGTGTAGTAACGTGAGCCATGATCATCATGCTTCTTGTGGTTAGTCAACAATAATAATGTGTGCCAGACAGGCAGCTAGCATGCTGTACCTGACATTCAGTAACATGACTACATCCACAATTACACAGCCACTTGTTACATGGGTTTGTAAGGTGGCAAATAGTGAGCATTGCCTAACATGAATGTATTATTTGTTCAAGACTGTTGCACAAAGACATGATAGGTCTCTACCCCTCAGGTATATTATGTGTGCTGCGTAGATGACAAGTGGGATACTGAAGGTGGCCATACAGCAGGTGTCATAATTGGACATGTGTAGCAGGCTAAGGTGTAGTGTGTATGCCAAACATGTGTGTTGTGTACATGTGTATCAGGTATGCCTATACAATGTCCAGTACTGTGTTGCCACACATGTGTCATGCTCTGTGTATTGCATGTGAGTGAGGCAGCTATTGAGAATAATGGGATATGCATAGTCTCACAGCAAACATGCACAGCATGCATTATGCGTAGGTGTGTTACATGTGCACAGACTACACCTCCATATGACATGCACATGTCACCAGCAATAGTATTGTTATTACACACTCACCAGCATGGATTGGCTGCCTTGCTGTCACTCCAGAGGGACCTGCAAAAATATGAGAGTGATTGCCAGTGGCCACAACTGTACCATTGATACTGTGAGTATGATAAAGTACAGTAGTACAACAGGTGGCTTTCACAGGTGTACAGATTATGCTCAGAATATCAGTCTTGCAGAAGAATAGGCAGGTTAACAGCTACACAAACAGTACACATCTCACACACGCATAAACCACCAGTACAGAGAACAGTCAACTACAGATATGGCATGTTACCTGCACGCACCATTTCAACATGCTGGGTGGCTCCGGCCTCCATGATGACACATGTTTGTGGATGTTGCTGTTGTTGGCCTGGAGCCACAACACTTAGGAGGTGCTCTTCCACACTGGTGAGGGGTGGGTGGATAGGTACCCCACCGCCTGTGGCAAGCTGTTGTCGGTGGATATCAGACGCACGCTGCCGGATATGTCAAATTAAATCACTGCAGTGATGGTGTACCTGCTCATATGTCTGGTTATGCATGCCTATGTCATTTACCTGATGGCCAAGATCTTGCCACAGTGCAGCCCTCTCATGCTGGTTCTGGCTGGTCCTGGAAAACAGCACACTGTAATTTTGCACCAGGCTCTGGAGGATCTCCTGATCCTCTGCTGCTGTATAAAGTGGGTTTCGCTGATGCACCATCACCCTGGAAGGAAAAGAAAAATATGTGAGCAAGTCATGTGGCACACTTAATATTCTAATGTACTGATATCACTTAACTGCCATATATAGCATCTGTCTGTCTATCAGGGGATACACATGTTTGATATAGCTTATCAGTGGTCAGCCCACAACTGTCTGACAGTGCCTGCCACACTCCATACAACAAACTAGTATACACAAGCACTTGGCACACTGTGTGGGATACAATGCACAACCTCACACTGGGGGTATGTATCAAGCTAATGGATGAAGAATATTGTCATCCCGTGCAATGAATGCAATGCACATTTACAGTTTCAAGGGTAATCCACCCTAGTCTTTGATGCCATACCCCTACCTGACATATGTGCACAGTTGTTACTATAGCCAGCATACTGCTGTCACAGAGTATACATGCTGCCAGGTACACACACATACCCTGTAACACACATGTGATTGCAGCCATGGTACAGGCATAATTACACACACATTACAAATACATACAACACACAAATGTATGACAACACAAATGAGCATTAACTGTGTACCTTATAGTACTGTGTGCCCCTACTTACAGATACCCATGCATGAGGTATGTAATCTGTGCAGACTACAGGAAACACACCAGACAGTGTTACCAGGGAATGTGAACATACACCATACTGTAGTGTTTAGGCCTACAACATCAGGTAGTACAACAGTTCATATGTGAGCTGGATTCAACAGCAGTACCACTTACTGAGCATACATGTATTGCTTCTGCCTGCGATGGGACACCGCAGTCGTACAC
>NC_056735.1:329994418-330099418 GCF_019279795.1 Protopterus annectens
ATTGGTGGCCAGCATTTAGTAATTGCATGCAGCCTGCTGTGTGGCAATTGCAGTTCTCACTGTGATTTCAGGACACTGCTATAAAATGATATGTTAGGCAGGCGTAGGCCTTTCAGTTTTACAAGGTGGGGACCATGCTGGTCTGCTGTGGACACTGTTGTGTGTGTCAGAAGGTTGGTATAGCTCTCATATCTAATGCTGTGTTGTAGCCACTGAAATGCATGTTGCACTGAAACCTGACTGTTGCTTCTTCCAGTTCACTCTTCTCAGTGTGTATGTTAACTCACACCTGCTAATGCTAACACTGTTTACATGGGAGTATGTACTTACCTGTGGGATTTGAGGATTAACTGGCATACAACAGTAGTTCCTGCAATGTGTTGCTATGGCTTTTGTATTTTCCCTTTACATTCACTCCTTGAATGCCTGATATTTGTCTTTAGGAATGTGTTGCTATAGCTTTCCTATTTTCCATTTACATTCACTCCTTGTAATGCATGATATATTTCTTTCAGCACTAAGTTTTTATATGTTTGCTGTGGCTTGGTGGCACTTCATGCAGTCTGGTGAGCCTAAGGTCTGGGGTTTGACACTTACAGGGGTATTTTATTTTGCTGCTGAGCAGTACTAGGGCCTTGTCATACAGAGTGAATAAGGCACTTTTAAACAGTTGTAAGCGGGAAGCAGAAAGTCAGTGGGGACACCAGCTAGGGATGTGCAGGCTGGGTGTAGGGAAGGTCCATAGCTGCACATTTCTTTAACTGCAATAGCTGTACATATGTTTGACATTTGCTGTGACATTTGAAACCTTCCACCCCTGAGAGAGGGGTGAGGACAACTAAGTATATTGTACTAACAATTATGAATATCAGGCACATGCAGTGCTTGTGAACTGCTATACTGTCATCAGTATGTTAGATGGCTACATCCTTTGATATTTCTGTGTTGTACTCCTACATAACGGCATGCTTGTGGAAGTAATTCTACGGCTATTCGCAGAGTATGTAAGAGCAGACAGGCTGATATGCCTGTGTGTTTCTGACACTTCCATGCCTCAGATACTCTCAGGTATATATTTGACCAGCCTCAGGGAAAGGTACATAGTGGGATAAACCTGTGATATATTTCAGATATTCTGCAGTTGTGACTGTGGGGTATTTTGAGCCTATGTATTACTACACCAGTTCTGACATGCAAGTAGTGTCTACTTTAACTTATTGACAGTTACCATGATGTGGGATTCCCCACCTTTCTGCCTACTGTTAGTACATTTCACAGGGAGTCAGTGGGGCACAGGTAACAGTTGTTTGCAAATCAGGGACATCCATGTAAATCAGTCACACTTGGGAGGTCTGGCCTCTTACCTATTCAAATATGGTGGTGTTTATCCTGCTCTGATACTGTGTGGGGTTTGTAAGGTGCTACTGTAACATTATTACCTACTAGCATGGCTGTTTCTCTTCTCACACTAATGTAATGCAGTTCCACAAGAATTGCCAGTAAAGATACACAGAACAAGCTTTGTGTAATGGCCTTCCTATTTTCCCTTTACATTCACTCCTTGTATTTCATGATATATTTCTTTCAGCACCAAGTTCTTGTATATCTGCTGTGGCTCAGTGGTTATTCGTGCAGGCTAGTGTTTCCAAGGTCCGGGATTCGAGACTGACAGGGGTGTTTTATTTTTCTGATGAGCAGACTACAGGCCTTGTCATACAGAGTGACTAAGGCACTTTTAAGCAGTTGTAAGCGGATTTGCGTGAGTTTGCGCGACACTTAGCTACGCGTATCTACGCTTAGCTAAGCGCACACAAGCGCACACCCGCTGACTACTGCTTAAAAGTGCTTACTCCCGCTTACACCCGCGCTAATTTCTTTTAAAGAAAAGAAAATGGGGAAATAGGAAAGTGGTGAAAAAGGGGGCACAAAGAGGGAAAGACAGTAGGGAAACCAGCTCGGGATGTGCAGGATGGGTGAAGGGAAGGTCCATAGATGCCCATTTCATTATCAGCAACAGCTGTGCATATGTTTGAAATTTGGTGTGAAATTTGAAACCTGCCACCCCTGAGAGAGGGGTGAGGACAACAAAATATGTTGTACTGCCAATTAGAATTATCAGTTTACATGTCCAGCGGACATGTGTGCAAATTGGGCAGCTATGTATGGGGTGTAATTTTTTTGTGGGAACAGAGTGCCCTTTTTTTTATTTTTTTTCAGGTGAGAGTGGAATGTGAGGTACAGGAAGTAGGTATATTTAGGGAGGTAGGTTGGGGAGGTTAACAGACAAGACAAACAAGATGCATACAGGGGCGGAGTATGACACATGTGGGGGGTAAACACAATTGACGGGGACGGATGTTTGGATATCGCGAGCTCATGAGCCCACAGATGGCAACAGTGGAACTGAGATCCCCACCCATGGGCAGTTACCACTGCGCCTTCACAGCCCAGGCTGTGGCTGTGCTGGGGGCTGGATAGGATGGGCAGGCACACCTGTGAGTTGCGCCACTCTCACCTCAAGCTGGCATAGGGGATCAGTCACAGAATGCCTGATCTCATTACGCACCACAGACCGGACCCTATGGAGGGTGAGTGGAGGCTCTCCTCTGGCCACGCTTGCAGAGGGGGGATGAGCCCCATCCCCTGCAGCGCTTCCACCCAAAGGTGGCACAGGGCCACCGGAGGAGGAGGTCCCGGCCTGGGCACTGGTGCCAGGTGCACTCACCAGCTGAGGTGGGAGAGGTGGGTCCGCTGGAACCCACCTTCCCTGTTGTCCAAAGTTTAGCAGTATTTTATGGCATTTTGGGTTAGTAACAAACAACACCATTCAAAATTAGTTGTAACAGCATGCATCAGTATTCCCATTAACCAAACACCCATGAATTCCGAACATTGAGCAGCAAGCATAACACATGCATATTTAGAACAACAGTGCACATTCCAACAGCATGCAGGGTTGATTGGTGGCAACAAGCCATCAGGTGTGGATATGTGAACAGGGCACATGCATCAGCGTACATGCAGATATGTATGAACCAACAGGACAAATGTCCATGGGAATTCATTGTGAATACACATACCCAGTTTGGTGTGGAATGGCATAATTTGCGAAAATAAGGTAGGGTGGAGAAATATTACATTAACAACTTACACTACCTATACATATACTGTACATTCCTAGTAAATGCAGATATATATCCCCTACATGTATTAGTACAGTTTCCTGTATGTAACCTTAGGAATGTTGGTGATGGGGATGTTACTGCTACATTAATATACATTCCATTTTTATTCATATATGTTCATATCTGGCTGTGTTCAGGTACAGTATCCTGATACATTTGATTTATATGGGTCTAGACAACTGTGGATGTTCAGCATTTCATACAACCATACTATCTCCATAATGCAAGGGTACAGCAACATATCCAAATTGTGGGACGGACACAGTCCAGGTTCTGTACTTTATTTAAGACATTACACTCTTTGGTTGTGGCTGTCTCATTCATTTCATTATGTAGTGACTGCAGTATACCTTTATTCCAGACTTATTACAGCTTTCTTGGTAGCTTCAAACTGTCTTTCACACGCTCTCTCACTTATTTTATATTTACATTTCAGAATGGTACTTCATTCTAGGCTTTATTAACATTTATTCCTGGGTTACAACAATCCTTTCCAGCTGACTCACTTATTTCATATGGCAGAATTTACAAGGATGTATTCAACACTTGTCTATCCTTTGTTGATTGATTACCACTCATTTTCAGGCTGAAGCAGTTATCTGATATTACAATACAGGTGGAAACTCTATTTGAAACTTGTTTCATATTTATTACTGGATTGCAATACACTCTTTTTCAGGCTGCATCACTTATATAATCTTACAATACTAGCAGAATCTTTATTCTAGGCTCATTTCACCTTTATTACTGGGTTACAACAATGAACTCTTTTACAATCTGTCTCACTTATATTCTCTAACAATACCAGCTAAATAATTACTAATCTGCCTGGTGGTGCAACCTCAGCAGCCTATCAGCATAGGCTCACCGATTTGTGGAACGGACACCTGCAGCTGTAATATAAATGAAGGAATATTGGAACATACCTCTCCATACTATAGGCTAGGATAGCATTTCTTACATACGTAATTACATGGATACTTACTCAGTAGTGGGGCATTGGGCATTTGGCGGGCCTCCTGGATCCAATGGTTCTGTTGGTCCTCCTTACTTCGCTTCAGGTTTGCATGGTGGTGACAGACCTGTTCACCAGTCCTCGGAATGCCTGTGGCACTGGTGAGATCATTTGCCAACTGGTTCCACGCCTCTGCCTTATACGCTCCCCATTGAACCTGGCCCTGCATGAGTTGTGCTTCATGATCATGGACTAGGAGCCAAACCATATATTTTGACTCCTCAACACCCCACCTTTGTGCTCTAAAGTGATTTCCCTCTCCTGCACCTGCCAACCTGACTGCAAATGGGTACCACAATCAGTTATGGTGTGTATTCCTGCCTATGGGGCTTATATATGTCGGTTTTCCCGCACTTATCTGTGATTGGCCATTTTGGATATTTATCAGCTTAAAGCAAACCTGCTTTGTCATGGTTCTATTTTCATTCATTCCTATATATATGCTAATACTGTATTGCTCAGTACAACTGTCATGGCTTAGTGGCTCAGTACTTTGACTATGGTGCACGGTATCCCGGGTTCGACCCTTGGTATTGCTTTTTTTATTTTACTACTGTCTAGACAGGCTAGGATGTGTGCCTGTGTAAAGGTGGCTTTGATACAGCTTGCCCAGTGTTGCCCACCGGTAAGCTGGTTGGGGCGCTGCGCAGCTCTGCACAAACGGCTTACGCTGGGTAACACGTTATTTAGCTATGAGCACTCATATTACACTGGGTGAAGCGCTGCTGAGCTATGGGCACTCATATTAAGCTTGTTAAACTGTTGCTCACCTCCGGGCACTCATATGCAGCTTGTTAAAGCGCTGCTCACCTACGGGTACTCATATGCAGCTTGTTAAAGAGCTGCTCACCTACGGGCACTCATATGCAGCTTGTTAAAGTGCTGCTCACCTACGGGCACTCATATTCAGCTTGCTAAAGCATTGCTCAGCTATATGCAATTATAGTCCTTTTTTTATAAATTATTCTGTCGGATTTCTTCACAAATACATGATCCATTTCATTACATTTTACTTAAATTATAGCTATATATATATATATATATATATATATATATACATATATGTCAGGGGATTGTTTCATACTTATTTAAATAACAATGGTAAATGATGTTGTGGGGGCTCGAACCGTGACTACCTCCTCTTTGGCCAACGTCTCTACCGCTATGCTATTGCTACTTGGCTTAATTTGCATATGTAGATCTTATATGCTTTTCATTGCCTGCTAACTGTGGCTGAGCGAAGGGCATACACGGGCAAACAAGCGCAAATGCGGGCAAACATTTTTGAAATTATAAAAAAAAAAATGAAACTGCTATTTTTACATTTTGCACATTTTCAGTAGGGTTTAGTCTGTGGGGATGTGTGGTGTTGTGTTCCTTGACATTTCTAAGGACTCGCTCATGGGTGTTTACTTTCAGGCTGCTGACTCTTCTGGGGGCGTGTCCCTTTGCAGTACTCGGCATTCAGACACACACCCTACTTTCCTTCACGGACTGTGTTAGCCTAGGGTATGATTCAGCATGCCCTCATGAATATGTATGGCATGCAGATGTCATACCGTTCAACTGCAGCCTCCGAGTAAGACATATTAAGCCTTACACGAAGGTTTCGTGAATCCGGCCCATTATTTTAGTTGTTTTATTTATTTATTTTTTTTCACTTTTTAATTTCGAGATTCCAAAATCTTGACTTTCTGGGATCGGTATTTTGAAAGTCAAGATTTTGGTCTTTCAAAATTAAAAAATGGACCCAAGAAAACAGTATATGTTGCAAGGAATTATATTAATGTTTAACGTTAATTACTGGGTAATTTAGATATAAAGGTTAGTTTCATGACCTGTTATCGTAAAAGAAAAATATTAATTGAAGGAATGAAATAGCACTTAAGTGTATTAGATGATTTTCTAAATCTGTGAGACCCTTTGGAATGACTGAATGCTTCATGTGTTCCATTACACTTTGATCAAACTGACTTTAATGAACTGAAGTAAGTTAAGTGTTTTACAGCACAGGCATGCATTTTACATAAGTGATATTTAATTGACAGAGGGAATTAAACTAAGAGAGAGTTTCCAAGCTGTAAAGGGTAGTTTTCTGTCCAGTCCCGGAAGAACTGTGTTAGCCTGAGGTGTCAGTAACTGTCTTTTCCATTGTCTGCCTAATTTTTGCACTATTAAAAACAGTTTGTACTTCCAAGTCTAAAGAAAGTTAATTGGTTTTCTAAATCACTTCATATTGTACAGTTATGGCATTTATCCTGATTATTTAGCATTCAGAGTGCAGGTTATAGTTTGCCATCTATCAGCTGGGCTTGATTTTGATTTGGTTTTACTGTCTGACTACATGAACCCTGCATCTGTAGAGATTTCATGGACCTACTAACTATGCTCAGTGCCCATAATACTGTAGGCCCTATTAGTGTTAAAACTGTGGTCTTCTGCTTTGAGGTTTTACAGCTGTGCTAAGCCGGAGGGACATATCTTCAGAGCATAGCCCCTGGCGCAGGATCAGTGGGGTATTTTCAATTATAATACAGCACATTATTTGCCTCAGTGAGTTTCATATTTTTCTCAGGGTAGAATTAATTTCTGAATCTTTAGCGAGTTTTATTCAGTTTGACTTAGTGCTGTGCATAAAATTTTATAAAATATTTTATAAAAATGAATTAAACTAAGATCTATACCTATACCTTAGATATTGACTTTAGATGTGTATCCATGTACAAACTTTCAAGGATAAAATACATATTAAACATGACTGTTTTTCCAGAAACATGTTCAACATTTATGTCATAAATCATTAAGTAGTTTCATGTCATATTTTGTTATATGAATAATGCTCATTCATTCTCTAGGAATTGTCACTTTACTTTAGGTCTGCGCAGTACTGCTGACCTAACAGTAAAGTGTGATTTGGGGAGTTAGATTTACCCAACAGACTTATGTCAACTAGTGCACAACCTCTATCAAGTGACAAGTAGATGCAGCAGATTACTTGCTGCAGATAGACCGCAAGCTCTGGCAGTCAGAACCCATCCCCACAAACAAAAAAAAAATGCATGGTATTGTTTGAGGAGGAGATGGCAGCACATACACACACAAACATACACACACAAATTTATACACACCCATGCAGAATCACACAAGCACATATTGGCAATATTGGTTGGTTCAGTGTATTTTGTGCCATTCTGCACTAACTCTGAGCAGATCTGAGTATTGCCACTTAGATTCTTGAAACAGCTAAAGAATGCCTTGTGGTTATCTTTGGAGTCCTTGGCAAGTTTTATTTCAAAGCACGCCTTGGACGATTTTATGAGGGATCATAGTTTCTTGCTGATACTGATCAGGGATGTCTTCCCTTCTTGGGATTTTACTCTGTTCTGCACTAGTTTCCACCTTCTATTGTATAGCTTGTTTATGGCAGGGGTCCACCAGACTGGTTTCCTTTTCTTGGAGGTGTGAGTGTTGTTTTTTCTTGGGATAGCACAATCCATGCATTCTTGTAGGTGCCTGTAGAATGCATTAGTAAAGGATTTTGCAGATTGGACAGCGTTATCCTTTAGCATGAGGGCTTTTGGACAGCGTTATCCTTTAGCATGAGGGCTTTTAAACTTTCCACCTCTGTCTTAAGTAATGTGAAGTTTACTTTTGAAACGTTTTTCATGGTGGTTCCCTTGTCCAGGGGTGGGGGCGGAATGTGGATATCCAACGTGATTTGTTTATGTTCAGATCTCACCAGCAGGGGGTTGACCTCCGGTGTGGAACACTGGTCATCCATGTTGGTGATGACCAGGTCCAATATGTTGTCACCTCTGGTGGGAATGTTGAGCAGTTGTTCCAGGGCATTTGAATTTATAAATTCTAGGAAATGATGGGCAAGAGAGTTAGTACTTGAGTAGTTCTCCCAGTTAATGTTTGGGTAGTTGAAATCACCCAATATTAGGGTGTTTGGTAGGACCTTTATGTTACCCAATTTTTTCAGAAATGTGGAATAGGGGTCCTGGGACATGGTGGTTGATCTGTAGCAAGCTACAATTTGAATTGCAGTTTTGCCCGTTGTTAGTTGCACGTGGATAATCTCTGAAGCATTGTGCTGTGCCACTAACCTGCAGGTGTGGGTATCCTTGATGAATATGGTATGAGTTGTAGCCTGGCAGTGCTGGGGTGCTCTCTGGAGCCTTAAACCAGGTTTCTGTTACTGCACATATATCAATTTTCTCCATACTGAGGAGTGCCTCGAGTGCGTGCATTTTGAGGTTTAGACTTCTGGCATTGAGTAATATTACCCTCAGATTTTTGTTACTTGTGCTATTTACGGTGGTGGGTTTGTCTTTTGAGGCTTGCCTAAGAAAGGCTTTGAAAGCCTAAGGGTGACAGGTGCAAGCGGTCTCTAGGGAAGCAGGAGGTATGGCTCAGGTCATTCACACCAACATGGACAATGACAGAGTCGTATTTGTACTTGTTCTGGAGTGACCTGAGTGCTTGTGTTATGTGGCGGATCCTTGCAACTAACAGGCAGCTAACAGGAACTTTCTCCTTATTCAGCCTAGTGAGTGGGACGTCAGTGTGCCTGACTATAGAGTAACCTATTACTAGTATGTTGGGTGTGTTATTTTGCCTTGAGGGCTGTGATTGCATGACATACTGGTTTTGTGAACTATGCGTTTCATGGTTTGTGTTGGGGGGTGGAGGTTGCCTGGATGTCTGCTTTGGAGGGTTCTGTTGCTTTTGCAGATTTTTATTTAGAACCTCCGAGTATGTTTTCATGTATTTGCATGTGTTTTTTGCCAGTGCTGGTTTAATGGGTCTATGTGAGACTGGTGGTGTAATGCCAGTATTTCCCTTCTCCTCTTGACTGTCTGATCCAGTCTTGGGTTGAGAGAGCTTAGCCTCCAGTTTGGCTGTATAATTGCATCTCTCGCATGTATTAGTGTTTGGTGGTAGAAGGAGAGGGTTGTCTGTGTACATGAGGCAGTTATAACATTGCCTCAAAATGCCCAGATTCACCAGTTGGACTGGAGAGTACACATGAAACTGCCCTTTGGACATGCCTGGATAGGTACAGTAAACTGTTTTACTGAAGGGCTGGTAAGGTCGAATAGAGAGTCTTGTTCTTCTGTAGTGCTAGGGTTTATAAGTGCTTGCTATGAGTTTTGAGCAAGTGCCGGGCTGAGAAATGAATGACTTGAGTGCTTAAGTTGAAAGTTTGTATAGTTCCAAGGGAAAAATTGAAGAGAAGACTTTGTGGAGCCAGGAATAGATATACCCTTGCTAACCGGCGCTGCCTGGCATGCAAAACCGGGCAAATGCGGTTTTTATAGCAGGAAAATGAAAGAGAGAAATTAGCCCAAAATGGCCAATAAACTACTACTTTCTGGGCTGAAACCACTTCTCCAGGGACAGATAGGCTTCTCAAAGCTCCCCTCTCTCACAGGTGAACAGAGAAACTTCCTTCTATCCAAGTAAGGTATGGGCAAACACGGAGATTTGTAACACAGCCCTGAATTCAGCACTAACCTGAAAACTAGACTATACTAGCTTAGAAAGGTGGGAAACACGTATATATATATATATATATATATATATATATATATATATATATATTTATTTATTTTTTTTTTCAGAAAATAAAGCAAATACAATCAAAAAAAATACTTTAAATGCGCATATAAAGATGCTTATTGTTATATATCTCAGGTCAGAGTTGTAGTCAATGCCCCTAGTAATAAAGTAGGAAGAAACACAAATATAGTAAAAGCAGATGAATAAAGTGCAATATATATATATATATACATATATATATATATATATATATATATATATATATATATATATATAAAAAAGAATAGAACACAAACAATCTGATTTAAACAAGTTACCCAATTAACCAGAAAAAAACTCAAAACTGAGCCCTGTTCCAGCAGTCATCAATCAGACAAGTTCTAACTGCACACTCCCGCTATTAGGGTGCAGGGAACCTTCTCCAAAAAAGATGGCCTGGGTTAGTGCTCAAGTTAAACAAACAAAGCTAGATTCAGCAGGCCTGAATCTGGTCCTATGCTACAGCAACAAGGGGCACCAATTTCAGAAAGAAACAGTTCGAATAAACAGGCACAATAAGCCTGTGACCAGAAATTCCTAGCTCAGAAGAGCAGAATTCAGCCTCTCCTCCCACAAGAGTGCAGACCACAAACTTTCTTAATGTAGAATAACTGGCCTGAAGCCCACGTGCTTAAACCAGAACTAATACGCTTTTAAAATAGCAGACACTGAGCTTTCAATCAGCAATTACCAGCTTAGAAGGATGTAAGCTACCACTCCTGCCACAACAGTGCAGACCACAAACCTTCTTAATGTAAAACAACTGGTATGAAGCCCAAGTGCTTAAACCAAAAGACTTAGAATAACAGTTACAATTTAATCAGGCTACTACCAAGCAGCAATAAGTGCAGCAGAATAAATAAAATTGAGTACTTTTAAGAAGAGGCAAAAGCAAAATAAAGTAGGAGGAAACACAAATACAGTAAAAGCAGATGATTTTTTTTTTTTTGTTAATAAAGTGCAAGGAGAGAGGAAGGAAGAACCTAAGTGGGTTGGCCTTCTCAAATCTTCTCTCTGTATTATGTAGAGTGAACACTAGACTCAGAATATGATCTCACTGTATGCGGTTAAATGAGCAAATGAGATGGACTCAGGAGAAGTGTTCAAGTACAGACTTACAGGAGGGGCGGGCAATTCGAGAGACACTAACACCAAAACAAGAACAGAGAGGGTGGGTGGGGACAAACAAGAAGAAGAATAAGTACAGTTGTACAGATTACAGAGATATTAAATCAAAATTCAGACAAAAATGAGAATAAACACTTATCTTTTCTCAATATCACAGCTGGCAGTAGGTCAATCTCTCTGCAGCAGCCTGAGTAACAGGTATATCTGATTTAAAACACAGGACAGAAACCAAACAATACAGATGCAGGAATACTTTGGCCGGATGAAACTAGTTCTGAAAACTTGCTGCCACTAAGTAAACAGACAAGGCCTCCAGACAAAGGATTTCACTACAACTGAGGTCAACACTAAGATATACAGCTATAACACACAATAAGAAGAATAAGTACAGTTGTACAGATTACAGAGATATTAAATCAAAATGCAGACAAAAATGAGAACAAACTCTTATCTTTTCTCAATATCACAGCTGGCAGTAGGACAATCTCTCTGCAGAAGCCTGAGCAACAGGTATATCTGAATTAAAACACAGGACAGAAACCAAACAATACAGATGCAGGAATACTTTGGCCGGATGAAACTAGTTCTGAAAACATACTGCCACTAAGAAAACAGACAAGGCCTCCAGACAAAGGATTTCACTACAACTGAGGTCAACACTACCCTTTGGAATAGGAACTCACTTCTTTCATTACATTTCTTACCTTAGTTTACCTCTTATGTTAAGGTTTTAGGGTTGAGAAACTATTTTTGTTTTTACACAGTACTCTGAACTGTTCCAATGTATTATAACTAATAGCATTTATATCAGAACCTGTCATTATACTGTAAGTTTTATTTTTATTTTTTAATACTCTAACCTAATGGAAGACATTAGCTATGGTTCAGAAAAGGAATCATATAATGCTTTAGTCAAACCTGCATGATAACTGGTGGCATGTAAAGTGTGACTGATTCAGAGACACAGAAAGTGCTATTGCACAACCGTCTGACACTGCATGGTTAGCATTATATGCAAATTACCTTACAATGATATGGAAATGAGCAGCATTGTGTTAATGATCCTAATTGGTAATGCAAATGATGGTAAACTACATGGTGGAGTGATTCAAAAATATACAAAATTTGCATGACCAACTGCAGCCACCAGTGAGTTTGTATACTGTGATTTCTTGATGAACAAAGATCTCAGTAACTTGCTAAAAGCAGCTGCAGTATTAGCTCAATAGTATATGTTAGACAACAGTCTTGCAGCCACTGTTTATGATTGTGAGTATCACTGCCCAGTGCCGTCCATGTCACAGAAAGATCTGATCATGTGTAATATACCATCACCTCCATCACAGGGACATAGTTGAACACTATTGCGTGGACAGAAACACCGTAAGGGAGCTTGTAGAAATGTGCTGCCTTATAGAATCCTGTGGGCTATCTAGTGTACCAACCCCTGTAGACACTGAGGTATGTGTAGCATAGACTGTCCCTACTGCAGGGATCTTAGAGTAACCATCAGGGAATATGCTGGGTGTATTACAAGCACCCACCACATGAATACTACACCAGTCCATTGATGTTATGCTTCAGCATGTGGAGGAGCATATGTTGTTCTCAAGGACTACAGAAGAGAGAACAGGCATTCTATGAACTAGCCCATTTCCCTGATGTTCTAGGGGTGAGTCATTTCACCCATATGACCATCATTTCCTGCCTTGCCCATGCAGATACTGGTACTTCAACCAGAAGGATTTCTGCTCCATCAACTTTCAGCTGGTGTGCAACCCACACAGGGTATTATACACAATATGTTGGTGTACCATCCAGGTCATTGTCATGATTTCAGCATCTGACACGTCAGAATTGTATCAGCAATTTGTAGAGGATGACTTCCCACAGGAACATCTTACTGCCAGTCCCAGATATGCCTTGGGGTTGTGGCTCACAACACTAACATGTAACCCACTGAACATGGCTAAGATGTAATACAAAACCATACTGTCAAAAGGCACATCATTAAGCATATATTCAGACTGAGAAAGGCAGATTCCTCCGCTAGCATGCTGCAATATAATCCAGAGACCTGTAACAAGATATTTGCTGTCTGAACAGTTTCATACAATGTTACCACAGACAGCAAGAACAAGGACTGCCATCAGATGACTAGACTCAATGGGTCCAGAAGTGCAGGAAGAGCTATTTAAAGAGCACTCAGAGAAGATGGCTGCAGGAGAAGGCATGCAATGCAGAGGTGGATGCAAAGTTATGTGTCACTGGCAAAAAGAAGGCATCTGGTCAACAACCATGTGCCAGATTAGACACAACAAACATTAAAACTCATGCATGCAATACTACACCCAGGTTATGTTGTACAGTGCATTAACTGTCACACTGTGCATTATATATTACCTACCCATGTGACACTGAATTAAGGGCAGGGCAGATTTGCCAACACATGCATAGGTAGGGAGGTGCACAGTGACAGGATTCAGCAATGGGCACATTGGTATAAGTGAGCTACTAAGGATGTGGAAGAGAGTATGTATGACATAGCCAGGTGACTGGGGGAGCTGAGTATACTGTGTAGGTATGGGGTGGGGTGTTTTTTGATGATGAAAGTGTCCATATGTAGTGAGTACTTGTTCAGTATGGGCTCCAGGTAATACAGTTCCTGTAGGTGTTGTTGCTTAGTGTATATGTTTCTGTAACATGTTTTATGAGATCCCAGGTGGGGAGACCACACTGTGAATGCCACTGGCCATAAGTGTGGCTCTCTGAAAAAATAACACTGACAGCAAATCCCAAAACCAGTGATGAAAGCAACCTGTAAAATCATAATAACCTGGCCATGTCATGAACCTAACCACAGCATAAGCAATGTCTGTGTAGGAAGCAATACTATGTCATATCATTCTTACCACTGGGGGTGATGTGGAGGACATAGATGTAGTGAACATAACCCACCTGTTGTTTGGAGTTTGAATACAGTGGAGATGGCTATAGCAGCAGTGTCAACACTAGTGCCCAGAGGCTAATGGCACTAAGAAGACAGTGGAGGCCTCTATGTGACTGTACAACATGTCAATCACTTGGAAAAAGGTTCTGCTGTATGTATATTCACTCAAACCATGCATTATGCCTTTCACATCTGACATGGCCATGGTGGCCTATGCCTGGATGACAATCCTATATATCCATTTTGTAATATCCATTGTGACTCCTATTTCGGGCAATAAGTAAGAGCTATATAGCATTGACAGTCATTAGCCAACTGTTCCTGACCTATTTTCCCATGTTCTGTGGTGGTACCACTGTCCACTGCTAGTGCACAGGTAGTGGGTTAGAGTTCTCCTTCTGTAGTGGTGGTAGGCATAACATGCACTGGAGAGGCTGAGTGGATTTTGTTGTATTTGCATTTGTTAGCAAGAGTACAGCATGGATTTGCATGGACCTTTTTCAGGCTTACTCTGGGAGCATTGCTTGCTTAAATTACTTGCTTAGAGTCACACACAAGCAAAGGAAGGCTGAAAGAATCAAATCCTAGATCAAAGGAAGCACCTTGTTGACAGCTCACATCTTTAAGTCTCTATGCCAGCTGTCAGACAGGGTTTCACAGGCAACAGAACTGTGTCACTGGATGTGGGTGGTATTGTGCCAACACAGTTCCCATTGCTGAGAGTGGCAAAACAATTTCAGACTGTGGTAGTGTGATTCCACCATTATCACCAGTGTTTGATACAATGCTGGCATTAGGCATGCCCTTTTCCATAGTAAAAGACTGCATGACTATAGAACTGTGAAAGCAGGCAAATTTACACCCATATTTAGCAATGTTAATGTGTAACAATTAAATTTTTCAGTGCTGCAATAACAACACAGATAACATTTACACACAAAATGTAAACAAACATACTTTCTGTGGTTTGTCTTTGTGCCTGTATTCCAGATGTGCCTGTAAAGGAGATATGACAATGATGAACATCCCTGAGCTCATTGCTCAGGCATGCCATAAAATGCATTTTACAGACATAAGAAAATTCCAGCTTGCTGCATCCCCAATAGAGATGCAGGATGGCATATCTAGTTCAGTTCCTACAGTCAGGCCTTCACCAGCTATTAAGGACCTTTCAGTCCCATATACAGGGACACAGAAGCCCCTGTGTGATGGTGAGGATGATCAGTGACTGCAGAACCCAACCCCTGGACATCACCTCCAATGCAGCGGACTGGACCCTTATATGACTGGTGGTTGTTTATACATGTCATTACACCTTGTCATACCATTGACCTTGTTATGGACCTGATGGTCTCCCTAGTTGCTGCCACTGACAAGATCACACCACATGGTTGATCTTGTCTGTGCTTAGTTTCCACCATCCATGCTCATAGACGGTCTGCAGTAACACATCAGTCCCTACCTGAGTAAATATCTTGAGATACTTCTGCTCTGTAGACACTATGTAACTTCCTATAAATGGCTACTTACTCCCATGGTCATTGAGCAGGCACAGAATTTATGCAGCATCATCTGTAATGATCATACACCCATGCTGCACTGGCTGCACTGCCATAAGGGAGCATGCCTACTGCACTCCATTATCACAGGACACTTCTTTATAGTGGCTCAGTATGGTAGAATGGTGGACTGTGTTATGACATGCACCCTATCATCACCCTGCAAATACTTGTGCCCAACAAAGCACATCCATCATATGCCCCATATATTCACCCAAGTCTTTATTGACTATCTAGTGCCCCTCTCCCCAGCCATCATCTGTGTACTCTCCATGTGAACTAGTCCACCCCACATAACCCCTCTGCATCTGGTGAACTGGTTCTACCTGCACCTGTGCCCAATATTTCATTCATTACTGCAATCTCACCTGTGCTCCCCATTCCCCTGTCATCAACCTTAGTTGGAGCAACTCCACACAATAAAAGAACCCTACAATTATGACCTCCTTCTCCCTGGATGAGATACCGTTATTTATGAGGTGGGCCATGTAGAAAGCTTTCTGTACAATGGAAGCAACATGGTGGTCAAAAGTCAGGTTGCTATCAGCCGAGGTGCCCAAACACTTCAGAACTGATTGCATGCTTAAGATGTTGTTATTAATGTGATAATATGTGAGGACATCACTCTCCCCAAAGGGGATCGATGCATTTTTTAGCATTTTAGCTTGAGGCTAGGTTTCTGGCACCAATCACTTGTTTGGGTGAGACCCTCTTGGAGAATGTCTACATCACTTGGGGAACTGATGACCACACCTAGCTTGCAGTCATCTGCAAACTTGGTCAGCCATAGTACACTGGTTTTGGCCTGCATCTCAGAGAAGTATATCCGGAATAACAGAGGTCCCAGTACCGACCCCTGTGGTACACTGCACATTACGGGTCTACTGCTTGAGGTGGCTTCCCCTATTTTGATTAGGTGGGTTCTATAAGTGAGCCAGTTTGCTACCCATCTGAT
Organism: Protopterus annectens; assembly: GCF_019279795.1. Classification (NCBI taxonomy): domain Eukaryota; kingdom Metazoa; phylum Chordata; order Ceratodontiformes; family Protopteridae; genus Protopterus; species Protopterus annectens. Next base: position 330,010,815 of record NC_056735.1, read on the forward strand.
AACATATGGATTGAAGGCTAGTTGAGAGAGTTTATCTATTATGTCTGAGTGGGGAATAGTGTTGAAGGCTTTGGCCAGGTCAAGGTAGGTGGTGTGCACCATCTTCCCTTCGTCTGTGGCTTTGGTGACTGTCTCAAAGAAGTTGACCAGATTTAACAAGCATGACCTCCCCTTGACAAAGCCAAACTGTGTGGGGTTGAGTGTTTGGATGTTGCAAATGTCCCTGTTAATAAGGTCCATGATAATCTGTTCCATGGCCTTGCAGATCAGGCTAGTTAAGCTGAAAGGTCTATAATTTCCCTGACTGGTGGGCGCTCCACCTTTGTGTAAAGGGATGACAGTGGCTGTGCTCCACTCAGCTGGGACAAAGCCAGGTCTCAGGCTCTGGCTGAATAGAGAGACTAATGGTGCTGCAGGTTTATGCATGAGTTCATGTAGGATGTAGCCTGGGCTAGTATCGGGTCCCATGGAGGCTGTATTTTTTGCCTTTGAGAGAGCAGTAATGACTTGTTCCATAGAGATAAGGGGAGGGGTGTAGGTACTGGGGATGTCCTGATTTACTGATGGGGAGACAGATTGGTGAAGTGTTCACTGAATCTGTCAGCCAATAGGTTGGCTATATCTACAGCATTTGTGTATATGGTATCCTTGACCACCAGTTCTGAACAGATCTGGGTGCTTCCTTTGAGACTGTGGACATATGTGAAGAAGGCCTTATGATTGTCTCTAGTAGATATGGACAATTTGGACTCAAAGTTGGCTTTAGAGGACTTCACTAGTGTTCTTATTTGCTTGTTCAGGCAAAGGAGATATTGCCTCCAATTGAGCACCTGCTCTTTCTTGGTCCTGGACACCAATTTTTTTTCCCTTTGTTATATAGTTTATTTATTGCAGATGTCCACCAGACAGGTTTACTCTTCCTTGCGCAGGATGATTTTGTCCTGTCAAGTATTCCTGATTCCATGCATCTATATAAGTACTCATATAGTGTTCCAACAGAGCAGGAGGGGGCTGTGATGCTGTTTATACCATCCCTCAGAAGGTTGTAATCAGCTTTGGAGAAGTTTTTTATTTGACCCTATCTAGAGGGAGGTCGGGGGGATGCTGACTTTGAAAGTGACCGCATTATGGTCAGATCTTACCAGGGAGGATGATACTGAAGGGGTGCTGCAGTGGTTACTCATGTTGGTTAATACCTAGTCCAAGATATTATCACCTCTTGTGGGGGTATCAGCTGTTCCAAGGCATTTACATTGATAAATTTGAGGAATCTCTGGACATTTGCATTCTGGCATAAGTATTTTTCCACTCTATGGTTGGGTAGTTTAAGTCAGCCAGGATCAGGGTAAATGGTTAAATCTTGATAGATTCGAAGAGGCCCAGTTAGGTGGAGTGAACATCTTGAGTCAAATTTGGAGGTCTATAGCTAGCTATGATTTGAATAGGGGTTTTGTCAATGGTTAACTGCACCTGGAGTGTCTCCTGTTTGTCATATTGTTTGACCAACCTGGAGGTGTGTGTGTGTCTTTAATATATATTGAAACTCCACCTCCTTTGGCTTTGCTGCCCACAGTTTGGGGTCCGAATGCATGATAAGATGAGTAACCAGGTAAGGCTGGAGTGCACTCCACAGCTTTGAGCCAGCTTTCTGTGACTACACAAATGTCAGCATCTTCCAGGGTTAACAATGCTTGCAATGAGTGCACTTTCATGTTTAGACTCCTAGCATTTGGCAGCATGATATTTAATTTGCATTTTGTTGAAATGTTTATGATGGCTTTATCAATCTCAAGACATTTCCTAAAAAAGGTACTATGGGGAAGGCAAGGGCCTTTGCCAGAAGCCTGAAGCCCAAGTGAGACAGATGCAGGCCATATCTAGCACAGCATAGCCCTGGGAGGTATGTCTCAAGTCGTTCACCCCAACATGGACTATGACAGAGTCATAACAGTACTTGCTGTTGAGAGACTTGAGTGCGTGTGTGATATGTCAGATTCTGGCACCTAACAGACAAATAACCATGACTTTCTTCTTATCCAGCCTAGTGAGAGGCACATCTGTGTGTCTCATAATGGAGTCTCCTATGACTAATATCGTGGGTTTATGGTTAAGCCTTTGTGGTTGCAAGACACAGGTGTGTGGACTATGAGTGGTATGTGGTGTGGAGGGCTTTGGAGTTCATGTGTGTTCTTGCCTCTGAGGTCTCCTTGTTTGGGTGTGTTTTTGTTCAGAACCTCCACATATGTGGGTGTGTGCTGTGTAGTTGTGGGTGTTGTTTGAGGTGTAGTGATTGTGTTGATAACTCTCTCAGTGCCAAATATACTGGCTTGTGAGGGAGAGAGCATAGAATCCAGGTTTTTAATGTAATTGCATCTCTCACAAATTGTGTTCCTAGGTGGTAATAGTAGATGGTTGTTCATGTACATGAGGCAGTTGCTACACTGTCTCAGGATGACCATATCAACCAGGCCGGCAGGAGAAACAGTAGGAAATTGTCCATTCATATTTGCCAGAATCTGAGGGAGAGAGGCCAGGGAGAGATAAGGGGTAGGCCTAAAGCCCAAGTGCTTAAACCAAAATTAAGAGGCTTAGAATAGCACTTACAATTTAAACAGGCTAAAAACAAGCAGTAACAAATGCAGCAGAAAAGATGCAATTGAACACTTTAGAGAACAAGTAGCCAAAAAAAGCAAGATGAAGTAATAGAGTCAGAGGAGGAACACAAATACTGTAAAAGCACCTGAATAAAGTTTTTTTTTTTTGTAGAGTGGAAAGGTTGACAAACTAAGGGGGTTGGTCTTCCCAAATGTTCTTTCTGTATTAAGTAGCATGAGATAATGAGATTGGACTTGGAGGGGTGTCCCAGATCAAAAATACAGTAGGGGCGGGCAACTTCAAAACCACCAAGTTTAAGAAGAAGACAATGATAGGGAGGCAGGGTGAAGAACTATGCTACAGCTCATAGCTACACTATTTTAGGCAGAAAACACTACAGAAGTGTTTATTACAGCAGAAAAATAGCAGTGAGATACTAAATGAAAGTTGTAAACAGAAAAAGGAGCAAGGCAACTCTAGAGAATGCTTTTAACTATAAACAGATCAGTTATATGATAAACTCCTTGGCAGGAAAATCAGAACAAACAGATGCTTAACAAATAGAGAAAATTTCCAGCTAATATCTTTCACATAGTGAAACTAGTTAAAAACTTTACAAAAAGTGTGGCAGTAACAAAGGTGATTTAACAGGCCCAGTAAGGCAGACAATTGCAGTAGATTCATTTTTAGCAATAAAATACAGTAAAAAGTAGGCCACAGACAATAAAAAGTACAATAAAAAGTAGGCAGCAGACAAAAAAAGTGCAATAAAGGGTAAGAATGAATAATAACTAGTAAAAATAAACAAGAAAACAGGACTTACTGTTATATATCACAGATCAGAGTTGTGATCAGTGCCCCTCCTCCATTCAGCTCAGTGTGACATAACAGAGACCCTCACAAAGGTAGGTCTTATGTACCAGAAGACTCAAACCTGAAAACACTTAAAAAAAAATCAAAAGAACCAATGAGGTGCTTACTCCAAGCCCTAGACTAGCTAACCTTTATCAGCTAGTGGCCAATCAATAGTACTCTCAGTAAAGGGAAAAATGGCTTCTGGTAATCCAAGATGCCCTGAAAAATGTGCTCAGACCAAACAGCCACTGCAAGCAACTAGGCCCAGAGACAGCAATCCTGAAATTGGACAATCCTACAGCTACTAGCTACACTATTTTAGGCCGAAAACACTACAGAAATTTTTATCACAGCAGAAAAACAGCAGTGAGACACTAAATGAAAGTTTTAAACATAAAAAGGAACAAGGGGACTCTAGATAATGCTTTTAACTGCAAACAAATCAGTTATATGATACACTCCTTGGCAGGAAACGCAGAACAAAATAGAGAAAATTTCCAGTTAATACCTTTCACACAGTGAAACTAGCATTATGTTAATGCGGCAATTTAGCAGAAACGTCTCTGTGCAGCATACTTAGCACAATGTAAACCAGCCTTAGACTATGCATTGAGGCTTGTGCCTGCTTATGCACATGCATCATAGACTGCAAAATAGTATGCACAGGCAAGTCTGTGATTTCCACAGGACCACAGGCTTATTGACAGTCACTTCATGGTTCCAAGGGTTGCCTATGCCACCATCATGGACACCAAAGTGGTATGTACAGGGCCAAAGTATTGTGTCTTACATGCCTGGTCCTCATCAGGCAGTAATACTGTTCAAGCACAACTATGTAGTGGAACTGGGCAATATTGTGCTACCGTTCTGCCTGTCAATACACGTCACACAGTTCCTGCAATATGCATTCATGCTACTCTGCTAACATTTTCCTCCTGATATCAATATATGGTTTGGCCATGGCTTCTGAAGGGCTATGTTTGTAATGGCTTCTGCATGATGCAGGAAGGAAAAATAAATACTTCTTTATCTCTTGCATTATTACCACCATGAGCGGTACAAAACTTCTCTGAAGACCCCCAGTATAAGATGTTTGCCTGGTACTTCCTTGTCAGGGCATTGAGTGATATTATGGGCAACTCCTTCCCTGGTGGACAATGCTGGCCTACTGAAGAATTGCAACCATAATATTCTTCACTAGTGGGAAGAAGTGGTTAAGGAGAAGGAACCAGAGTGCTACTCTAAGAAGTAGTGAGTAGCAGTTGCTTACACATAGGTATTCTTGTCAAACTATATACAGTTAATAGTAATCATGGATGTGTTTCTTTTTTTTCTCTTTTTTGGCACCTAGTGAGAGAAGAAAATGGCTGACATGTCAGAAGAGGCAATCACAACAGTACAGGTGTCAGGGTACATAAATGAAATTGATGTTATAGTTACATATCTGTTAGACACCTGTTCCAGTGCCCTTGTTTGCAATGCTGCTAGTCATTTACACTGTTGCTTATAGCTTTACTTTGCCTTTGTTTAATTGTCCAGTCTACTTCCAGGGATTCCCAACAGTGACATGATGATACAGACTGGACTGAGAGTGGGGTGTACAACCATTACCCCAAGTGTCATCAACTACTTTGGACATGATTGCTTGTTGCCATTCAATGCCATATCCATATTCATCAATATTGCCATTAATGCATAATGGCCTGGTCAGGCTATTATGCCTTTGTCTTGCACTTTCCACTCCACTACCTCTGTCTGTATCTGTTATACCTGGAGGATAGTGGGTGTGCATATAACAGGCTGTTGGATGATACTTTTTTAATGTGAACAATTGTACAGTTAATGATCATAACTTACATCCTCAGATACTCATAGGAACAAGACTAAGGACTCTGTAGGACAAACACATCTTATCTCCAATGCAGTGTCCCCCAGTAGATCTCTCTACTCCCAGATTACATATCTCAAGAATATGGTAATGTATCTTCAAATGTTATGGGTATAAATTGTAAAGATAATAATTTAGGTAACTCTGCTATGAATGGTGTTGTTATTAATAACAAATGAATATGGAGTGAGACATAATTATTGGATAGGGAAGATGAATTTACCATGGATGACAAGAAAAACTGTAGAAGAGCATTAATCGATGTTACTTATATGGTGGATGGGAGGTGTAATGGCGAGCCAGCCAATAAGCTGGCCTCCTCTTAGAAATCCTTATGCTCTTCCCCAAAAATTCACTAAAAAAATAACCAGATACTAATCTTAGTTGATTCAAGGCTGAGAGGTTTAAGAGATACCCTTCCAAGGATCCAGTGCTACTCTGTTACTGTGTCCTTTTTGAGAGGGTGCAGAATGACTGATATAGCACAAGCAATTAAGACACTATTCAGTAGGACTTGTATGACACTGTTATTATTGTGGCAGGTAATGGTGGTATTACTTGAAACATCAATGAGCACTTTCCCAGTGAGGTTAGGAAAAATAATATCATTAAATAAGTCAAAGGGCTTTAAACTGGCTTTTAGTGACATTTTCCAGCCCCATATCACAAAGATTTCTTAATACGTTAAAGCCATGGAAGTAACAAATGCTGACAGGAGGGAGTCCTTAACTTGCTCTGTGAAAATTATCACACTTTGGGAAGATCTACAAATATAAAGAGCCTATTTCTGTAGATATAATTAGCACTTAAGTCATTGAGTGATTATATTGTTTGTAGAATCATAACAAAATTAATAAAATCTTTTTCCTGATGGGACCCAAGAGGGAACATATTTACTGAAAAGGGTGTGAAATGTCTCATGTTTAATATAATATGTTTGAATAACAAGTTAAATGAACTGGAAGCAATATTTATAAGACTATAGATAGATAAAAGACTATAATGCCTCACATATATTACAGATGTCCCTCTCTTCAGGCTGAGTAAGGAGAAAGCCACAGTCAGTTTTTTATCAGTGGCCAGGATAAGCCAGATTATGCACTCACTCAGTTCATTAGACCACAAGTACTAGTATGGCTCTGTCAAAGTTCATGTGAGTATAAATAGCCTGAGATTTACCTCCCTAAACTATATGAAGAGAAACATAATGGACCTCTCAGAATATGTGTCTCAGGCTGGAATGAGCCTAGCTTTGAGCAGTATTATAACTTCTCCAAGGATGATGCCACAATATGAACAGAAGAAGAATGACTTCAGTAACTGGCTTAGTTTCTGATGTTATTCTAAGGGGTGCAATATCTGTCAGCATGGAAGGAGATGCTCAACAGACCATGCTGCTTTGTTATGGATAGTCTTCCCCTCTCTCTCTCTAAACAGCTAAAAAATGTCCTCCCCCATAGTACCATTTTTAGGCAATGCCAACTTGACAATCCTTCCAGCATAGCAAATCAAAAACAAGAAAATCTAAAGGTGTTAATGCTCAGTGTAGTAGTCTAAACAAGCAACTCCACTCCGTACAAGCTCTCCTCACCCTAGAGAATGCTGATGTTTGTCTAGTCACTCAGGCATCATTAAAAGTGGCAGAGAGCACCCCAGCATTGCAAGGTTATAATGCCTTCTACACATTTAGAACAGCTACTACATATGCAGGGACTAAAGGTAGAGGTGTCTCTGTAGACATAAACAATAAATATCTCTAGGCTTGTAAAACAGGATGATGCACTTCAGTATCTCAGCATAAAACCAGCAAAGGAACAGTTCTGTGCCAAATCCTTGCAAGCTACAGGTCCCCCTACACCTCTTAACTGTCCAGATTTTAGAAGAATGTCCAGATTTTTGACTCATATTTTTGGTCTTGTTTGTCATAAAAGTTGTGATTTACTGGCAAATCACCGAGGACTGAAGTCACTAAATAATGACATACATTTGAATTTTAGGCTTCATATCCTTTAGAAAATGCACACTAACACACATCCTGATATTCTAGAAACTTTCTAAATTTTGTAAGAGCAATAGTAAAAATCTGTCCATGGTTTTGTGCCTTTGTTCCCCCATTACTTTAGGCTTTGTCCAGATTTCTTGCACTAAGACGTTGAGCGGTATGGTTTCCCCCACTGCACACCCCCTAGTGTAATGTCCTATCTGGTAAGGTCAGTCCACAAAATGGTCTCTTTTGAAGTAAAAAATAAAACCCAGAACCCCAGCTAACCATGGAACATCCAGGAACTACTGTAAGGCTAACTTCCTACTGTTAAGTGATAACCTGGCAAAGTTGCAAGCCCCTAAACTCGGAACACTGCTGTCTATGCAGAACCTTTCACAGAAACCCTATACAAGTAAGTTAATACCTGTATAGAGGCAGCTGTACCCACCAGGGATAAGTACAGAACTAACTCAGAAATCAAGCCATCCAGTTGGAATTACAGCATGAATAAGCTGTGTGACAACCCACCACTGCCAACAAGTAATCAAGGAGCCTCAATCCTCACCACTGGCACCTCTTGGGGGGGGGGCGGGGACATTCACTAGGAGAATAACAGGTACACACACAGCATTTCCAGATGCAGCTCTCTGCATCAAGTGCAATTTCCCTCAAGAGCACACAGAGAACTGCATGTCATATTATACAGATGTGTGCTGAAGAGATATTTTGCAAAGTACTGAGCAGAAATGTATATATTTTAACAGGGGAAACTGGAATACAGGAGATTGTGGTGGTTACTTCACAGAGGGAGGCACCTCTTTCAGAGAATACCAGACTTCCTGTGGAAATGGAGCTGGGAAGGGTTACAAAGAGTGAGTTGAGACAGGCTCAGCTCTCAGACCCTACTTTAGAAGACCTGAGGGAAGTAGCCAGTGAGGCACCTGATTGTCAAGGAAAAGGAGAATCTGTATACTGAGACAAAGGTTTACTGTATAGACAGTAGAACCCTGAGGGAGAGCTACAGGATGAGAGATTACAGCAGTTAGTAGTGTCCAGTGCCTTCTGTCTGGCATTTCTAGCCATAACCCATGACATTCCCTTTGCAGGTTATATGGGCATAAAGCATACAAAGAGACATTTTATGTAGACCTTTTATTGGCCTTGGATTTCCAGTGATGTAACAGAGTACTGCAGGACCTGTGAGCAGTGCTAAAAAGAAGGCATGGCAGGAGACAAGGTGAAAGCTCCTTTAATGCCTTTGCCTGTGACTGAGGAGTCATTTTAGAGGGTAGTTATAGATATTGTTGGGCCTATGAGTACCGCAAGTTCCACAGGGAAGAAGTATATCCTAGTGATAGTAGATTATGCTATCAGATACCCTGAAGTGGTGGCCCTATCCTCCATTGGGGCAGAAAAGGTGGCAAATGATTTGTTAGAGATTTCCAGCAAGGTAGGTTTCCCAAAAGAAATATTGACTGACAGAGGTGTCAATTTCATGTCAGATCTGCTGGCTTGTCTATGGAAGCACTGTGGGGGGAAGCACCTAAAGATCACCCTCTACCATCCCCAGACTAATGGTCTGGTAGAGAGTTTAAACTCTACAGTAAAGACCATGCCATGGGCATTTGCAGAACAGTTTAAGAGGGAGTGGGATAAATATTTCCCCATCTTTTGTTTGCTTATAGAGAAGACCCCCAGGAATCCATAGGTTTTCCACCCTTTGAGTTGCTGTATAGGCATAGGGTGAGGGCACTTATAGATTTGATGAGTGGGAGGGTTAGTGTAAATCCCAGAAGGAGTCTGTTGTGGCATATATCCTAAATGTCATGATAAGGCTCAGTGAACTCATAGGCTTGGCCCAGGAGAACCTGGCAGCATCCCAACAGCAGAAAAAGGGCTGGCTATGATAGAAATGCTCAAGATAGCGAGTATACCGTGGGATAACAGGCAATGGCTCTCATTCCTCAGACACAACAAGCTGCAGGCAGCTTGGGAGCGACCCTTCAAAGTGGTAACGAAGGTCAGTGATGTTAACTACATGGTAGAACTGCTAGTTAGTAGGCAGGGGTGCAAACTGTACCATGTGAACATGATGAAGCCTTAACATGATAGGGATGCCCTTGTGCTAAATATTTGCAGTTAGAGGCAGGAGAAGTCTGAGGGGAATCTATGGCTACAGGGAACCAGCCAGCAAAATTCCAAATTACTATGGTGGAGCCTAGGATTGCAGGCATATGGTAGGATAGTACAGCACTGTACTAGGGTTAGCAATGCCAAGGCAGCTGGAATCTCAAGACAGTGAATGGGGTAAGGTATTCCAAGATAGGCTCAACCCTCTCAAGCAATGTTTCTCAAGGGTCACTTGAAAAAATAGCTTGAGTCTTCAAGGGGGGGGGGTGTCATGAGGGAGATACTGCCAGCCCAGCTGTCTGGAATTTTGTAAATAATTGTATGTCATTTGCGAATATAAACATGATTTATATTGACATGTCATGAAAGGAGATACTGCCAGCCCAGCTATCTGGAAACTTGTAAATGGTTATGTATCATTTGTGAATGTCAACATGCTTCATGTAAGATGTGTATGTTGCAGATGTATTAGAACTGTGTGTCATATTGTACAAATGTGTGCCGAAGAGATATTTTGTAAAGTACTGAGCAGAAATGTATATGCAATATTGTAACTGTTCAAATTTATATATTGAAACTGGAACATAGGAGATTATCTTGCAAAACATCAGAAAATAGTTGAAATTAAGTTACTTTATGACTGGGTCATAAACAAAATATGTTATCACTCAGTTTCAGTGCAGTAACAGACAATATCTAGAACTAGACATTTTTTGTATTGTCTTGGAAGTGTTTATTGTTTTATGACTTCCAGGATTTGCCTTAGATCTAAGAGAAATCCTTGTTTATGTATTTTCACAGGTAGATGCTAAATGCTACCAGCTGCATCAATGAGGGTTTTCACCTGGGATAGAGTCAGATGACAAGAAGTGATGTCATTCTGCAAGCTATCCCAGCAGTAATATTTGGAAGATTAATTTAAGAGCTCTCTGAGAGAGAGAGTGAGAGAGAGATAGGATTTTGCATTTTGTCTTTCACCCGACAAGAACATCCATTCATCACATCTGCCTGCTTGCTCTGTACATAAGTCTAAGGAACAGTATAATTCTTTTAGATATAGTCAGGAATATAGTAAAGCTTAATTTAGATTTTTTTTTAATTTATTTATTTGAGACTGTCCTGCAATGTTGTTTTAAATATTTCCTGTGATTTTGAACTCTGATGTAACAGTGATTATATACTAGTTATTGTCTTGTTCTTTTATTATTTATTATTAAATATATTTAAACCTTTCATTTTGGCTGATATATGTGAGACATATTTAAGTTCGGAGAGCACTTGCATATTTATTTGGTAACAATGTGGGCCACTCCTAATAGCCTTGCTATTGGTCAAACTACCATTTGGATTAATAGCAACATCACACAGTAACAGTGGACACCCTTTGTTAAGGGCCTTAAATTAGCTGATAAGGATGTGTCTGGTGACAGTGATGACTACCTAATAGTCTGGGCAAAAGGGGGCATAGCTAGTAAACATGTGCCAGCCTTTTCCAGGTGTGTTTGTATATAAATCAAACCTCAAATTATGTGTGTCAGACACTTGGGCAGGGACACAAAGTACTGGTTGGACAGAGAAGCTGCTTGAGGTCTTAGCTTGGCCACTCAGGTGAGATCTCAACTCTATAGCTGTGCCAGTGGAGAGTCTTATTGTTGATCTAGAAAGAGGGAGAAAACAGCCATGGACTGACTGTGGTCTCTGTGTGTTCTTAAGGGAAATTGCACTTGATGCAGAGAGCTGCATCTGGAAATACCGTCTGTGCACTAGTCATCCTCCCCGTGTACATCCCCCACTGGTGCTAGTAGTGAAGATTGAGACTCCTTGATTACTGGACCAGTGTTGGGGCATCACAAGTTGTACATCCCCAAGGCCAGTCTGGTTGTTCTACTGGTTGTTTGTCTGTGATGAAGCTGTGGTTAAGGCTGCAATTATTTCCACTTTACTGAAGTTGGTATGCACTAGTCCTTTGGCTTAGCACATCTCAGCCAATTACCTCCTTGTCAGCTTGCCATAATCCTCTGCTGACATCCTTGCCTGCTCTCCCTGACTAACTAAGCTAACAAAACATAAATAAAACTATTGTGATATGAAACTTTGAATATCTACCATGTCGCTGCTTGAGAGTACAAACATCTTCTTTAGTGACCACTGTTTACAGGCTACAGGAGTTCAATATTCATACCACAGAATACCAATATGTGATGTGGTGATCCCACCACTGTCATCCAGTGAATATGTAATGACCCACCACTGCTAACCAGTAATCAAGGAGCCTCAATTCTGTCCTGTGGGGGACGTTAACTGGGAGGATAACAGGTACAAACACAGTATTTCCAGATGCAGCTCTCTGCATCAAGTGCAATTTCCCTTAAGAGCACACAGACACCACAGTCAGTCTGGAGCTGGTTTCGCCCTCGTTCTCCAGATCCCCAATAATACTCTCCACTGGCACAGCTATACAGTTGAGCTCTCAGCTGAGTGACCAAACCAAGACCTGCAGCACCCTCTCTGTCCACCTAGTGCTTCATGTCCCTGTCCAAGTGGCTGGCACACACACTGTTTGAGTTTTGATTTACTCGTGCACACATACCTGGGAAAAGCTGGTACAGGGTTACTAGCTATGCCCCCTTCCCCCCAGACTATAAGGAAGTTACCATTGCCACCAGTCACTCCTTATCAGCTACTTTAAGGCCCTTAACAAAGAGTGTCCAATCTTATTGTATAATATTAATACTAATACAAATGGTAGCTTGACCAAGAGCAAGGCTGGTAGGAGTGGCCCACACAGTGTCACCAAATAAATATGCAAGTACTCTTAAAACTTAAATATCTCTACACAGATCAGCCACAATGAAAGGTTTAAATATATTTAATAATAAATAATAATAGAACAAGACAATACTAAATATACATTTACAGTGACATCAGAGTTCAAAACCACAGGAAATATTTAAGATGAGATTGCAGTACAGGCTCACACAAATAAAGAAAAACAAAATCTAAACTAAGCTTCACTTTATTTTTAACTGTATCTATGAGAGTTACTATACCCTAATAACTTACTTAGAGCAAAGCAGATGTGGTGAATGGTGCTTGTTGTTGTTGCCATGTCCAAGACAGAATGCAAAATGCTCTGTCTTACTAAGAGACTTCTCAAAATAATATCTAAAATATTACTGCTGGGATATGAATTACATGCAATATATGTTCTTGTATCATGTCATATTTACCCTTGCCTTGTGTACTGACTAGTTGCTAAAATTGTCTGAGAAGGTCAAGTTCACTTATTTTGTTAACGAATAAATCTGACTAATAAACTAAGGTGCTATTCCTCTTCCAGTTATAATCTATCAAGTTATCTGCATAGAAAATCTTTCAAGGTATTTTAATGTAACAGGAACAGATTTCTACACTTTCAAATTTATAAACCTTTTTGAGTGGACTTAGCATTTTAATTATGTATCATTCAGTACTACTATGTTTGGTAACATATGAGATTTTGCTAATTCCGTAGCTCATGAATTCAGAATTACGAAAATAATAGTTGCCCATTACAGATACTCAAGCATTCATTAAGAAGCTAAGGTATGCTATATTGCAGATAATCAGTTGTTTTTTATTTCTCAGTCTCCCTCTTTCTATCTCCAGGGATAATTGATTATTTCCTACATGAGATGCAATGAATTTGTTCATACACAGTACACGAAAGCCAAATTAAATTTGTAGAAATAAGACCTGCAAAGTGTCATATGGTTAATTTCTAATATTGCAGTAGCCTGGGAAAAACAGTGCAATGTCAAATATATAGGTACTTGAAGTCTGTTCCATGTTATTTCTTAGGACAAGCTTCTGGAAACTTTTAACATATTCCTGGACAGCGCAAGCTGCATGTTATTGAATAATGCTGCTGGCAGTTCTGAACATGTTTTGGATGTAGATACTGGGGTTACAAAAACTTTTTTTAAGAGACACGTACTGAGATAAATGCACTGATATGTGACTCTGACATTTTAATGTCTAGGCACCAAAACAATGAAGAAACAGAAAATACAATCCAGTCGAGGAGGAGAGGATATGTGTTAGTCAGCAAGAGTCAGCAAAAGGTGAATTAGTGGATCATATACCTACAACAGAAGAAATTAGAAGGGGACAGGTTATGATAATATAAATACACAGTACCTCCTAAAACAATAGTAATAAAAAGAAATGGACACACACCAGACAATTACCTACCACAAAATACCTTATTTTAGAGATCTGCAATAAAAATGGTTACAAACAAAGCCAAATCTGATGGGAATAAAATAACTATGAAATGAAAGGTCCATTTTAATATAGGAAACCAAGAGAAAATGAACAAAATCCTCTAGAAACTGATACGGGATGGCATGGAAAAATACCAAAGGGGTTAGGATAATATGGATTAGGTATTTAAACTGAACTGCAACTTTGAAACAAACTTGTAAATAGGCAGGACAAATATATAGCTATAGAATACCCAAGACAGATTGAGTAAGGAAAAAACACATATCCTTTGAGGCACAAGAGTAACAGGATAAAAAAAAAGACAGAGGTAAGGAAATGACAAATTGAGATGGATAAAGTCGAACTATAGAAAATGGAGCATATAAAATATAAGACAATTCAGTCTGAAATAATGCAAGAAAAGTGTAGAAGGGAATGCGATTCAACTGGGAGAAATTTAAGGCCCTAAAAATAAATTCAGTCCAGTTCATTTCAAATGATTAATCCATATTATCTTTTCCCCTCTGGTATTTTTCATGTGGTCCCATATCAGGGAAATTGTATTTATTCATTTAGCTGTATGTGCATACTGGAAAAGTGTAACTGGATATAGCCCATTTTCTATGGAGTCACATGGGGGCAAAGCTCCAGTTTATACCACTATGAAATAAAAATAAAAAAGATACAAAAATGCAGCTGTTATACAACAGGTACAATATATCTGAATGCATTTGCTAAAGAGGATTGCTATTATCTGATAGGTACTGTACATATACTATGATAGTTAAAAAATAGTTATAAGGGATTATTACTTAAGACAATTGAGAAGGCCTATCACACCAAAGAGAGATTATATGAATAACCAGGGCTGGCCTTAGGTGAAATAGTTCCCTAGATGAAGGGCTTCATGGCAATCCCCAGTTGCCCACTGCTCCCACCCCTCAAACACCCCCAGTGCTTCCACCCCCAAAGCCTCCCCATTATGACTCCCACATCTTACTGATTACTTATTTCTACCTTTTCTCGCATTGTCTTACTCCTCAGCTTCTTCCTGCATCCTTTCAACACACCTTAACTGAGTTAAACAGCACTGTAATAACTGTACATGTAATAACTGAATTAAGCTATGGATGTTCTATACTGTATGTTCTGAAGTATATTTTAGAGTCTTTTTTTAACCTTTTGTTCCATTGATGGCTTGAACAAAATTCATAGCAAAGAAAATATGTTCAGTCTTACTCGTCAGCTTTGCTTTCTTCTGCAACCTTTCAAAACTTCCTAACTAGCCAGCAATGAACTATAATAACTGTGTAATAAGTAATCAAATTATTTATACTAATGGGGGGCACTAGACTCCCAGAAGCCATGGGGTTATAGATGCTCTGATGTACATTTTAGAGCTAATTTCTAACTGTGATCCAATAATAGCCAGAAGAAAAGCCATAAGTAAGGAGATAAATGTATTCTTATTTTTTCATTCAAGGAAGAAATGGGTTGTGAATGATGAAATAACAAATCACAATAAAATGAGAAGGCAAATACTTGTGAGGCTATATAAATCAAATATGTGAAAAGTGCGTGCCTTTCTAGCCCCTAAAAAATTCCGCTTTCCAAGTATCACTCTAGTGTTACATGAGAATGAAGGCACAAATGGCCACAGTCATATTTCAAGTGCCTGCTGTCAAACAAATATATACAGCATGTGTCCTCTCCTCTACTCTCAAAAGGCAGCCACCTTCTTTGTTCCCCACTGATGTCAGATCAGAATAAAACTGAACAAACAAGTAGAACATAGATGTTGCTGTCATATCTATATATCAGCATGCCTCCTTATCCAAAAAAAAAGCCAACTGGATGTGACTGATGTTTGACTATGAGGAGAGTGAAAAAATAATGACCACAGTAATGTATTCCAACTTGTTGCTCCTAAACAGTAGACTGTCTCTAAATACATTATAGTAACTTTCTGTGCACACGTCTGAGATTTGTGAGAAATGTTTATGAAAAAATGATTACACTGTTTACAGCCCACACACAATCTACAGCAACAAGCCAAGCCAAAATTTCAGTCATAACTATGCACTGTGAGATGTTAATGCTACTCATTCTACCAATGGGCTAACACTCATATTTTCTACCACATCCTGCACCTGCCAAGCCACCAATGATAGCCACTTCTCATGTGCATTGCTGACACTTGTAGAAAATGAAATAAATTATGGCCAACTTGTATCTCCTAAGTACATTACAACCCCCCAATTCCCACACCTGTATATCAATAGTAATACTGCCTTTACACTGATTTTAACATATGCATACCACTCACTTACTGCAGTTTAACAGTGATCAAACAACAACAGGGGTAAGTCATTTTTATGTACAGATGGCCTCCATACCCATCAATTACATTACTTTTACTGTGTACCTTATATATCAGATCATGGTATAAAATACATAAAGATTATGATAATAAAGTAGTCCATCCTCCTTCATGCAAATGCACACTACTCTTCCAAAGCCAGATTAGTGACTGTTCAAAATGAGCAAACAACAAGATGGTCAGTAATTTCATTCACAGACAGCTCCCACCCACTCCCAATAGTTATAAACTTGTGTGCACTTCAGACATCTGACTGTGACAAAAATATGGCCATGGAATGCATTTCAGCTTTGCTCCACACAGACATTTCAACTTTGCTCCACACAGAGAATAGCCACACATTAAAATATTTTAAGTTGCACTTCACCCAAATCACATTAATCATCCAAAGACAGAATAATGAGCAAACAGCAGTTAGTTTTCTTCCACAAACAGTCCCAGCAATTATAAATGTATAAATAAAGATATGAAAAGCATTTCTAGGCAAGCATTGCTCTAGGCAGTCACCTAATTTGCCTATATATAAAGCTAGACATAAAAATAACATGCAAGGCTGAGCTAAATGGGAGTAATGCCCTCTATGGTATCTTAAATGTATTTAAAGGTATCAAATTTGCTGAGTATGTACATTAAATGTGGATAAAAAAGCAAAAAAAAAAAACTTCTGAATCTGTTTATACAGTAGGTTATTAGATAGTATGGAAGGACAGGTGAAAGCTGAAGGACCAAAAAGACAATTTAGAATAACATGAGAGACTAAATGCAGAGGAGATGACTGTGTGAGGGTTAGCAAATGTAATAAAGCTGGGAAAGCTTGCTTAAAGTGAAACAAAATGCAGAGAAGGGAAAAAGGAAGGAACAGGTAAAATAATCTGAATAAGGTAAAGGTGTAAAGCTGTTTGCCTTCTGTGGGATAAATGTTACTGCATCGTAGTGTTTTATTGGTGGTTTAGTTATAGCGCCAAGTCCCTTTTCTGGTTAAATACTCATTTAATTCTAACTGAAATTGCGAACTGGTTTAAGTTAGCATGAGCTGATCGATATTTAGTGCAATCCATTGATTGCACACACTATATGAAAGGATGTGAAGGATTTATTAGATTTGATTGAATGGACTTGATGTTTGACTTTTGAGTACATTTTTATTTGGGGTGTTTAGCATTTTAGTAATCAGCTTGTAGTAGGAAACGTTTCAGATCTCTAGGGAATATGGTGAACCATTTGTATTTGAAATATGCCTTGAAAATGGGTAGTTCTAGTCAGACGTAGCTTTAGGCTGCTGCAGTCTGGCAATGATGAGTTCTATTTGTAAGATTTGGTGCATATTTAACAATTTAGTTATTAGTCTTTTCAGGTTTAATTAGTTGGTATGTGTGTACATTTGTTGATACATATAGGAAGCTTGTAGGACAAGCCCTTCAGAGCTTTACTGCTGCAAAAGCGTACACTCTTTTAATGATTTTGAGGATCAATGGTTTGCTTGTGCTTTCCTTAGTTGACCAGAGAAAAAAAACTTTAATTTTCTTATTTTTTATTGATGTTTTATTACTTTCTTCTTCAAGAAAGTTATTTTAAAGGTAGGAGTATTGTATCTTATGGATTGGCTTGAGACTGAACATACTTTTAAATGGAGCACTCATTGTTTCTATTTTAAAAGTAGTGTTATCCAACTGATAAACTATTTTCTGTGGAGAAATTGTGTATGTTTCAAGGTTGTGGGGCTGCTATGGTGTTTGAAAGTGCTTTTTTATTGTGTGTTTTTCTGTCAAAAAAAGCTTCTGGACTGGTAGTTTTACTGACATTGTTGCTTGTTTTTTACAGGATATAGATACACCATTTTCAACTTGACCATGAAACAGATTTTCAGTCCCACCTTTGGTCCTTTTCTAGCCACAAAAAAGTACAGTAGGCTAGCAATTTGACTCTACAACTGGTGCATAACTCTGCTGTGGCCATTTGTTGTACCTAAGACCACTCATCCTTTAACCTGAATCCCTCTGGTCTAGCACCTACAGCCACTATGGACCAGGGATTATCCATGTCCTCTGTGGCTGTTGGGGTCCCCTTAATTGCAAGGGAGAACCACTCTTGTTGGCCCTGGGAGAGGAAACAGGGAATATTTTGCTGTTGTGTCAGAATGCTGTGTCCATTCCTAGGGAAGCAGCAGCTGCCATTAGTAACAAGGTTGGCCCCATTTTTCCTGTCAAAAAATATAGAAGACCAGGTATGTATCTACTCCTCTTTAAATTTCTTTGAATAGGAGTAGTTTTTGGGACTGGCTCAGGGTTTCATTCAGGCTATTGATCCTTCATGTAGAGTAGTTTCCAGTAAAAGAAAGAAGGATGCCACCTTTCATAGGTTCATAGGTGTGTACTAGGCTAACGGCCATGGAGCCTATATAAGCCTAGCCCAAGAAGATTCCCTGGCATCATGGCTCCCAAAGTTCCTAACGAGATTCAAAATTATGAATCTGAACAGGAAGATGCAGGAATGGATTTAGGGGGTTGTCTTCAGATTGCTAATTCAGACTCAAGGGGAGAGCTTTCTTTGTGATTCTCCCTGTGAGAGGTTCTCTTTCCCAGACTATTGCTAGAATGTCCCAGTGTTTTCAGTGGGAGAACACTGAGGTTTCTCAGTCCCTCAAAATATACTATGAGTTGTTACAGAAGGATTTTCCAGAACCTTCACTGATTTCTCCTGTCCTGTCTGCTTTAGAGGATGTATGTCTTGATACCTGCAGTCTTCCTGATAGTCAGCCAGCTGTCCCTAAAAAGGCAGATAGGATGTATGAAGTTCATCAGTCCAAACAGCTGTAGTCTTAGTTGACTCCCCTACTGCTAAGCACTTAGTTAATTCCATCCTACTGTTTCTAATAAGGATGGAAAAAGTATTGATAGGTATTGGAAAAAATGCATACTTCAGCAACTTGGAATTTCAGAATTTTAAATTGTCAGGCTTATATATTAAAGTATATTCTGACATATTGTGAAAATATGAGGAATGTTTTATCTACAGTTTTTTTCTCGTGAAGAAAAATATGCTTTAAATAACTTAGTTTCTATTGCACGGGTCACTACTCATTGTTTACAGTGTGTGTGTGTGTGTGTGTGTGTGTGTGTGTGTGTGTGTGTGTGTGTGTGTGTGTGTGTGCATGTGTGTGTGTGTGTGTGTGTGTGTGTGTGTGTGTGTGTGTGTGTGTGTGTGTGTGTGTGTGTGTGTGTGTGTGTGACTGTTGTTACTACTTCAAGGGTTATGGCCACTGGTTCAATTTTAAGGAGGTTTGCTTGGCTGCACTATCAGAACCTTCCAGATGATGTTAAAATGAGATTTTAAATTCTTCCTTGGATAGAGATTTACCCCCGGATTCTCAAAAGCCTGCACGGAGTGCAAGATGAGTGCAGTAGCTAATGCAGGCAATATGTCTGCTGTGCAATCCAGGAACAGCCGGCAGGGGCATGCATGAGAGCTCCAACACTAATTTGCATGGACTAAGCCCTGGTATGCAAATCACCTCATTTGCTGGAGAAATCCATGCAAACGAGGTGATACTGCAATCCAGGAAGCTTGCAATAGTCCATGCAAGTCAAGTGCAATCTGCAAAAATGTACTCAGTTACTAACCGAGTACATTTCTGCAAATTCAAAGAGGAGGTATGACAGCTCCAAATAAAGGCTGCATATTATTGAGGAAGCATGCCAGTGGCCAAGTAGAAGGCCACTGGCATTGCAAGCTGTTTAAAAAATAAATAAAACTACTTTGATTTTTTTTTCACCGATCTCGGCTGTTTAAGCATAGGGCAGTGATGCACAAATGGGATTGTGGGGGAAAATAAGAAAATAAACTGAAAATGAGCATTCTAACAAAAATCTGTATTCTGCCATGCAAGTCAATGGCAGGAAAAAGACGACTTGGCCAGTGAGTAGTGGTTGCTAAGGGGGGAGGCTCAGTATGGGACATGTAACTATGCATTAATAGGCAATCCTATGCAAATGAGGGAAAGGTTATTGAATCCCAGATTTTCCCAGGGTGTGAGGCAGGTCACAAGAGTGTAAGAGTATAAATAGCTGGGTGCAAGACTAGGATATAGGTGACATCATGGGGGGTGTCAGGCATACTGTAAGCGAATTGGAGCACTGTGGCTCATAACTGCTCCTAGCTTAGCACAGCTAAGCTAGAGGTGTGTCCAAACTGCCTAACACTCTTTACAAAGTGTAAGCGGGTCCATGCACCAGGTCTTACAGGAAGAAAAAGGAAGTTAAACCAGGAAATAGCAGCCTTGTGCACATTTGAGCACTCCGGTTACGCGACGCGCACACAGGCTTAAACTGGGAGGCAACGGGAAGGGAAAACAGCAGTAGAAAGGTAATCAAGGAGAACTAGCTTAGCTGACAGGTGAAATGTATCAGAAACAGCCAATTACACAGGCAGCAGCCCAACCGAGCCCAGCACACCACTATAAACTATGCAAACACCTGTCCCCCTTGTTTTTCCCAAAACCTCTGCACCACCGGTGTATACAGACGGGGAAATTTTACAAAATGAAAGCAAGAGAAAAAAATGTTAGGGGCTGCTTTTGCTATCATAAACCAGCATGTGCAAGAGGCTGAGGGTGGTGAGGATGTGAATGCTGCTGAGCAACCCACAGTGAGGAGACAGAGAAGAGTGTACAGACCCAGGGTAACCAACCAAGGGCTACATGAGCTGGAGATAGTGGAGCACTATAGAGTGGACAGGGACCTCCTACAGCAAATTGCTGAGCTGTGCCAGCCACACCTCACACACAGAACTAACAGAGGGGAACCCATCCCAGTGGATACCAAGGTATTTGTAGGCCTAAGAATACTAGCCACAGGTACCTTCTAAAGGCCAACTGAGGATATGATGGGGATTTCACAGGGATCAACATCCAGGGTATTCCACCAGTTCCTGGATGCCATGTCAGCACATGTCAGTGAGCACGTATATTTCCCCATCACCTGTGAGGCGTTGGCCAGCAATATGCGTCTCTTCCACCAAATAGCAGAATACCCTGAGGTAGTGGGTGCAATAGACTGCACGCACATATGCATTAAAGCACCACCAGGTGAGTGGGATAGGTTCTACTCAACCGCAAGGGCTTCCCCTCCATCAACTGCCAGGTCATGTGTGATGCCCAGGGCATAATAATGAATGTGTGTACTGGCTGCCCTGGGAGCTACCACAATTCCCACATCTGGCATCTGACACAGCTGTATCAGACATTTGCAAATGGGGACATCCCACACGGTCACCTAGTGGGGGATGCTGGATATGCACTGGAGCCATCGCTGATGACACCCATCTGAAATGCACACACACCCGAACAAGAACTCCATAATGAGGCACAGGCACAAACACGAATCATAATAGAGCATGTGTTTGGGATGCTCAAGTCATGGTTCCGGTGCCTGGACACATCCGGTGGAGCCTCGCAGTACTCACCAACTACATGTACCCAAATTGTCCTTGTATGTGCCATGCTACACAGTATTATCCTGTGAAAACAGCTGCAGCAATGGGGCAGGGCCACACAGCCCTCCACCAGTGCCAAGGCCTGCACAAGCACAGAGTGACTCAGAGGAGGAACAACCTGAGCCTGCCCCAGTAGGCAAAAGGAGGCGTGCCCAGTATACCCTGGCCTTGGCAAAGAGGCAACACATAGCACATGCACTAACACAGTAGGGACCCAGGGAATGACACCTCCCTCTGACTCACACATATAGTAAAAGGGATGTCAAACATGAACCTTCATGTACTCAACCATGTATAGGGAGTGTACTATGTGCATCCGACATAGGCAACCCTGCAGCACTACCCTCAATACTGGGACACCCACAAGGTATGTGACTCACACATGCAAGTTGGGGGGGGGCACATACCCAACAGCAGTCACAGCCAGCAGGATAGGTGAAGACAAACACAAACAAATGCTGTACTATGGCCTCTGAATGAGCCCTGTGCATAACACCTCCCCCAGGCCTACACAGACAGACTACAGCAGGCCAGGCAGTTGGATGTAAGTTCTGAAGTCTAGGAAGTCAAAAATGAATATGTAGGTAGTTAAAGCTAAGATCTGTAGTACACTAGTATGCCTCTAGCCAGCACGATAGGTAAGTCCACAGACTGAAATGGTGTATCCGACATACCAGTACAGTCCTAGCAAATGAGTAAACATGTCAGGTGTGCCCCACCATCCTACTTACACTTATAGTAACAATCAGGTGTGCCCCCCCACCCCTGTGTAGAAATGTAGAAAGAGTCAGGTCTCCACCCGCTATGCAGAAATGTAACAACAGTCAATGCCAAATGACCAATGTATACCCTGCAGACACAGTATGCTACCTGTCGGTGTGCAACACAAAGGTCCGCACCACAGTACAAACTACCTGGACTTGATCCACACATGCAATATAGATGGCCATACTGGGCATGCTCATACACAGACGAATGAAGGCAATGTCATTCAACAACATACTGAAAGATCATACTGGGCATGCTCACGCACTTAAACACATGAAGGCCATGTCTGCAAACACCAGCAGACCAGACATATCTGGAAGTTGCAGTTCTTATTGCAGACACATGTCAGTATGCACCACTACTGCCTTGCACACACATTGGACGGGAATACAGACATATATGTAAGGACAACACACTATAATAAGCCACAGGTAGATGGACATAGATGTGTGGAAGAGGGTGACCATGACAAAGAACCATCTGGGCCTGTCCCACCCAGCACACAGCCAAAGGGCCCCAAACACATGAGGTGCAGGTGTCTCTCACTGCAGATACTAGCCACCAGTATCTGTCAGCATGACAGACTATGTGGTGCACGTGCCAGCTGTGCAACATGACTGAACAAGGAAGTAGTCACCTAGTAGCTGTATACACATGCCTGTCACATGTGACCCCGTGTGTGCCTGCATGTAGCATGACAACCCTTACATGAATGGGTTATGGCCCATGCACAGACCGCCTTCCCCATAGCAGTATCATGACAAGCCTGCTGAGGTCATCCAATATGAAATACACCTCTGGGAGAGCTTAGCTCAGTAATCCCCATGGCACATCCCATAACTGTGTACTGCTGTAGTGATAAACTAGTTACGTAAAAGTTCTAACCCCAGACTTGGCAACTATGTGAGTGCGTGTTTGTGTGCGTGTCTCTCTGTCTCTGACTGTGTAGAGAGAAATGCTTTTTAGGCTACTCACCCTCCGTACAATTCATATACTCACCTTTGGCAAGGCTGCTGATGTCACTCACCTGGAAATACAACTCTGGGAAAGTAATAGCCTAGTAATCTCTGTAGCGTGTCCTGTAACTGCGTACAGCTGTTGTGTGAAAAAGCAGTTAGACAGGTGTTCTAACCCCAGACTTGGCAACTATGTGTGTGTGTTGGTGTGTGAATCTGTGTGTATGTGTCTGACTGAGTAGAGAGCAATGCTTTTTAGGCTACTCACACTCTGTGCAACTCTTATAATCAACTTTGGCAAGGCTGCTGATGTCACTCACCTAGAAATACACCTCTGGGAAAGTCATAACCCAGTAATCTTCCTAGTGTGTCCTGTAACTGCGTACTGCTGTAGTGTGATAAAGTAGTTAGGTAGGTGTTCTAATCCCAGACTTGGCAACTGTGTGTGTGTGTGTGAATCTGTGTGTGTGTGTCCCACCTAGAAATACACCTCTGGGAAGGTTGTAGCTCAGTAATCTCTGTAGTGCGTCCTGTAACTGCATACAGCTGTAGTGTGATCTAGAACTCTGGTAGGGTTCCATCTCCACCCATGGCAGTTCTGGATGTTTTGTGTGTGTTCCAATGTCTCTGCATGGAGGAATGCGTTATAGGTGACTCGCTCACAGTACATTTCAACTGCCTTACTTTGGCAATCATGCTGATGTCGTTCATTGTGAAATACACCTTTGGGGAAAGACTTCACTTATAATCTCTGTGGTGTGACCTATAACAGTTCCATGCTGTAGTGTGATATAGACCTTGGTCAGGGGTTCTATACCACATGTCAGTTGTGGATGTTTTGTGTGTGTCTCACTGTCTGTGTAGGGAGCAATACATTTTAGGTTAGTCACTCAAAGTACAGTTGAAATGGCCTTCTTTGGTAATCCTGCTGATGACATTCAATGTGAAGTACAACTTTGGGGAAAAGTACTCTAGTAATATTCATGGCACGTACTATAACTGCGTAGTGCTGTAGTGTAATAAACTAGTTAGGTAGAGGTTCAACTCCTTGACATAACAGGTGTTTGTGTGTGTGTGTGTGTGTGTGTGTGTGTGTGTGTGTGTGTGTGTGTTTGTAAGTCATAGACGTGGGTGTGAGTGTGTGACACCTGCGGGCAATGTGGAGGGGGCTTTGCTTATTTCTCTTATGGTGGCCCTACTATATATTACAATGTCAACCATACAGGGATAACAGATGTAAATTAGCTGAGCAACTGGGGAGCAAGGCCATACCCATGCATGTGACATCAAGGCCAGCCACTTGTGTGGCTGTGAGGGGATGCCTATTCATATAAGATGTATAGTTTGTGGTGCCTCACAACCCCATTAATGGTGCATGTGGACATATGTGTATTTGTTAATCTGCCATTGTTATCTTCAAATGTATGGCCATATATACCTATATAGATTTACACATCTACTAATATATATATAAGTATGTCCGTATACACCTACATAGATATATATCTGTGTACACATATGTAAAGTGTTGTGTATATGTAGACATATAGGTGTAGACACATATATGTGTTGATGTAGGCATATGCATGTATATATGTGCATATATATTGATTTATATGTATATAGTTTTAGAAATTAATATATATATATATATATATATATATATATATATATATATATATATATATATATATATCTAGATATGTTGTATCTGTTTAGATATTAATATAGGTACATACACATACATCTAGATGTTTGTATACATTCTCTGTACTGTTGCATGACTGAAGTGGATGATATGTGTCTGCAAACATCAAATCTCTTGGTATCTGTCATGGCTTAGTAGTGAATCACTTTGTCTATGGTGTGCAGAGTCCTTGGTTTGAGCCCTGCAAGAGCTGTTTATTTTGTTGCTGGGCAGAACACGGCACATTGGATACACAGTGATTAAGGCACTTTAAAGCAGTTGTAAGCAGGTTTGCGCGGGTTTGCACAGAGCTAAGCAATGCCTACACAGGTTAAGCAATTCAGGAGCTAACTGAGTACGAGAAACTGTAACCAGACTATAGCAGTGCTTACCTCTGTGCAAACCCACACAAACCCACGTACAACTGCTTTAAAGTGCCTTAATCACTCTGTATCCATCGGCACTTGTTCTGCCTAGCAACAAAATAAACAACCTCTGCTAGGCTCGAACCCAGGACCATGCACACCATAGCCCAAGTGATTTACTTCTAATCCATCCCAGATATCCATAACCCTGCTGTATTCACAAACATATCATCCAGCCCAGTCATACAACAGTACAGAGAATGTATTCCAACATGTCGATGTATGTGTGTGTGAAAATATATTAATGTCTAAACAGATACAACATATTGATATATAAATATATATATATATATATATCTATATCTATATATATATATATATATATATATATATATATATATATACATATATGTAAGCAGATATGTTTATACATATATATATATATATATATATATATATATATATATATATATATATATATATATAGGTATATATGGACATACCTCTGTAGATAAAGTGGGAATATAGCAGAATCATATATGTCCACATGCTCCATTAATGGGGTTGACAGGCACAAACAACATAAGCCATGCACAAATAGGTATTCCCACCCACAGCCAAACACGTCCGCCCTACAATACACTACCAACTGTTGCAGATACCATACCCAGGACCTTACATGGCAAGGGCACAAGATGTTAACAGTAATCCATCCCACCTGTATGATGTCAGGCTGGTATCAGTAACATTTCATGCAGTACAGTCAGGCTTATAATGACTCCCATTTTGTAGTCCTCTGTTACCATTGTTAGCCAGAGTCCCATACTGTTGGCCTGTACTTCGGAGATGTAGATGCCAAACAACAGTGGTCCCAGGACTGAACCCTGAGGTACTCCATTTGTTACTTGTCTGGGGATGGATTTGGAGTCAGTTACACCTACAGTTTGGGTTCTGTTAGTAAGCCATGTGGCAAACCAGCGAGTGGCATAGGGATGTATGGCCAGATTAGTATGTTAATCTATGTTTCCAGAGAGGGGGGTGGTGTTGTAGGGCTTGGAGAGGTCCACATAGGCTTTGTGGACTACCTTACCCTCTTCAACAGCTATGCAGACTGACTCAAAGCAGTCAATCATGTCAGAAGACAAGACTGGCCCTCCATGAGCCCAATCTGTGTGGGGTCCAGTGTTTGAGGGTTGCCAATGTCTATATTTCAAACATCACTGATAATGCATTCCATGACCATGCAGAACAGGCTAGTCAGACTGATGTGACGGTAGTCCCAGGGATCATAGGCAGATCCCCGCAGCTGTGTGCCACTCAGTGGGCACCAGGCCTGATGTGAGGTTATGATTACACATGACAGTTATGTGAGTTGCCATTCCAATTTGTAGTTCATGTACTACACAGCCCAGGATGTCATCTGGTCCCATGGATGCTGCATTCATAGTTGTGGATAGTGCATTTCCTGCCTGTGTGGCCATGATTACTGGGCGATAGAACCCTTTACATATTGACATGGGCCCTTTTGGGGGTGTGAGGGGGGTGAATGTGGCACTAAATCAATCTGCCAGAATATTGGCACAGTCCATGGGAGCAGACTATGTAATGCCATTCTGTTGTGGCCTTAAGCACTTTTGAGCATTGCCAGTTAGAATTCGGACATGACTATAGAATGCTGTGTGGTTGTCTGTGGAATCTGTGGGGATTTTTAGTTACATAATCAGCTTTGGAGGATTCCATGAGGGATCTTAACATCTTACTGGGGCTGGTAAGGAAGTTGTTAGCATCCTGGGATTATCCCTTTTCTTTCAACAGTGTCTACTGTCTGTTGTATACTCTGTTAATGGCAGGAGACCACTAGACTGGCTTGATTATTTGGGAGGTGAGCACCGTGGTTCTATGTGGGATGTCAGGAATCATGCACAAGTAGCTGTGCTCATACAGTGCCTTAGTGCAGGATTCATCAGTTAAACTGTCAGATCCTGTCTCCATGAGTGTCACAAACATTGTCACTTCTGCCTTGAGTAGC
The DNA here is from genome assembly GCF_019279795.1 of Protopterus annectens. Lineage (NCBI taxonomy): Eukaryota > Metazoa > Chordata > Ceratodontiformes > Protopteridae > Protopterus > Protopterus annectens. The sequence continues at coordinate 330,038,187 of NC_056735.1, forward strand.
ATGGAGATGGCCTTGGAGAGGTATTTTACATTTTACGGACAACTGTATATACATTCCTTTCACATGTTCAGTTTGATTAGCCTATAGTGGGATTACTTTGGTTGAACCACAGTCCCATGTACTGTTGTGATGGCTGACTGGTTAATTATTGTGACTACAATGTACAGGGTCCTGGAGTCATGACCTGCAAAGGCAGGTTATTTTTCTTCTGGCCAGAACAGCGGTTAATGCATACAGTTAGGACAATTTAGGTTAGTCACACTCAATATAATTCAAATGCCCTACTTTGCCAGTCCTGCTGATGTCAATCACTGTGAAGTTCACCTTTGGGGAAAAAGTACTCCAGCAATCTCTGTGGTGCGTGCTATAACAGCCTAATGCTGTAGTGTGATATAGAACTCTGATAGGGGTTCTATTCTCACACATAGGAGTTGTGGATGCTTTTGTGTTTGTTCCTATGCCTGTGTAGAGAGCAATGCATGCTTGGCTAGTCACACTCACTACAATTCATTCACTCTACTTTGGCAGTCCTGCTAATGTCACTCACTGTGAAATAAACCTTTGAGGAAAGGTTATTCCAGTAATCTCCTTGGTGCATTCTATAATGGCATAGTGCTGTAGTGTAATAACTAGTTAGGGAGAGGTTCTAATCCCAGATGTGACAGGTGTGTATGTGTGTGTGTGTGTGTGTGTGTGTGTCTTAAGGTGCTGATGTATGTCATTCATGTCTTGTGTGGAGGCTGTTATCAGTGTGTAACAACTGAACCAAATGTGGAGTGTGTTTGTCAAAATTCTTATATGGTGCCCCTAGCATAAATCACAATATCCACCGTGCAGGGATAACAGATGTGATAACAGTACATAGTCAGTCACAGGTTCAAAACCCAGGACTGGTAGGTGTGTGTCACAAACAGACTCACCTTTTACTCTCCAAACACACCCTGACTTATCTTTGCCTCTGTCTGCCTATCTCACTCTCTGGTGGATGTGGAGACTTACACCTGCTTTGCTTAGGCAGAAGCATGTGTATTGTCAGTGATGCTCATGATCAGCTGATGGTCTCTGCACAGATTACAGCCCTCTTCTAGCTGATTGCATGTGGAGCAGCTGTGGTAACATTCCCATAGCCAATTGCATGGAAACACACTCCAATATCTAGCAACATCTTGCTGGTGTTGGGCCTTATCATTCACTGTGAGCAGGAACTAGATCTGTTGTTTGGCAAACAGCATCACAGATGGATTGGGGACTTACCTCTGACAACATACACTGTGGAAACAGGCCAACGCATAGGAGGGGGATGTGTCTGTTCTGACTACGGACTGTAAGTGCTGCTATACTGCATTTGGGGTACTATTGGTTTAACAGGGTGTGTGTGGATATGGCTGTCCTACATGTTTTAATACTTGTCATGTCATTGCTATGTTTATGAGGAATCCCCATCTGTAGGGTCATTTGCAGACTATTCTGTGTGTGGTGCCCTGTGTTCCTTGTGTTACCCACAGAGCACCTATCTCTCAACTGCAGAAGGTAGTGTGAGGATTGCAGTCAGTAGATGGTGACAGCCAGGAGAGTTACAGACGTCATATCCCTCATAGGACATATGTTGCATCAAACCCTGTTACGACAGGAAATATATGAGGTCATCACAGTGACATGTCAATATTGGGCCTTTGTTTGTGCCTCCATCCACAACCTTGTCAACCTTTGTACATATGTCATGCAGTAGAGGGTGCATATGTTCTGTACACCATATTCAGTGACAGCATATCTGATAAGCCAGTGAGATATCAGACTGCTACACATGTTATGTATAGTAAGGGTTATATTTGAGGACATAGCCTGGGCATTCTGTGGTTGTGTGTGCAGTACTGAGGTATGTGTAAGTCTGGTAATTGTTGACGGTGTGTGTATAGTACATATGTACCTTGGCCTGTGTAGAAACTGTGGTAGATGTCATTGTTCTTGGTCCTGTTCTATCTGATGTTACATGCTGCTCCACTGTATGTCATCCTATCAGGTTACATGTTTGTAGGGACGAACACACACATATCCCAAACCACAGACAGCCATCGGTCTACACTGTGTATCGGCCCAGTATATGTAGGGTTGTTGTGTGAGTAGCTCATATGAGGATGGTGTACATTAGATAGTTCATATACTGTGATAGTACACTAGCTTACCATATGTGGCTGTGGCTGTTTTCACATTGGTTGTGATTATGCACTTTCACACAGGTGTCTGTTACTCTGTGATGCAACATGCCTGTAGAGCCTGCTATCTATGCAGGTACATGTGTATTCCCACATAGGAGATGTAGCCCACTGTTGAGTCAGTCTGCCTGTAGCCTGCACTGTGCTTTGTTACATGCCTAGCAGCTTACTGTACTTCTCCAGTGAGATGTCATGTCCAGATACTTGCCAAATGTACTGCTGCCTGGCCACCATGACAGTCATATATGTCAGACAAAGCAGTGGGATGCTGATCAGATGTATGTCAGTAACTAGTGGATAGTATGTGGCCATGGCACCTCTGTACCAGTGGTTATTATGTGTCAGGACAGACAGGGGTGTATGAATGCATAACCTATGAGGTCAAATGTATACCAGTATGTACGTGTTATACCCATCTACATGGCTGGCAGCATCCACATTGACAAGCCTGGTCCACATGTCTTGCATGAAGGGGTTCTGTGTATACCCCTGGACTGTCCCGAGTGTGTCAGACTGTCCACATATATTGGCCATATCGCAGCTGTAGTCCACAGGGGCGTTATTGTGCTAGCAGTGGTACTGTACTATGATGAACGTAGGATGTCTGTAAGTAGCTAATGGCACACATGTTAACAGCAGATGTGGCCTCCCACACCCACCATTTCTGTGAAGACAATCCCTATTTCAGTAGCAATAGTCTGCAAATATACTGAGAGGTTGGGACTATTGGGGCTGAGGTAGGGCTCCACTCCATGTGCAGGACATATGGTGAACATATATGTATAATTAAGTATACATATATCCATATAGATATGTACACACATACATAGCTTGCTTACTGTATGACAACAGTTTTGCACATATGTGCCTGTATCCCAGCCTCTGTCCTCCACCTACATACCAGGCTTTGCACATATGACATGCTCTCAGGGGTTGTTATGTAGTGGGCTGTGTGTACATCATGCTATCATTCCTGCCATCACTCCACTGCTGTTGTGTCCCCCACACATACTGTGGGGTTGGGGCCATATATGTGTGGGTTACACCTACACAATACATGTGTGCCCTAATGCACTCCAGAGGCCAGTGTATGTTACAGTGGTATATGGCCCAGTATTAGTGAGTGTAGGGGGGGTGCACCATGACTAAACTAGGCTGTTACAACATGTGTAGGTATCTGGGATAGGCTGCCTTAAAGTATCTGGATGTACTTTACCATACAATCCACCTTGGTTAAATGCAGGCCTACTGCCTCCTGCCATACGGGATATCCTGTTTGTCAGTGTGATTGTGATGGTGTCAGGTATACCTTTTGATGTAACAGATACATCCCATTGTGTCAACTGGGGTCTGTCCCCCCTAGGGATTGTGTACAGAGTGTAGATAGAGGCTGCTGACCTATATATCTGCATTACGTACGGGTGATTGCCTGGTATGCTGTGGCCCAGTCTGTCATTACTAATGTACTACTTGGAGGCCTCAGCCTGGACAGCAACATATGTCAACCTTTCAAGACTACTGTCTTAGTATAACTGTTTCACAGTTGCATTACACTGCTCATATGGATGTCAGTGTCTAAATAGCTATATGACATGGCATATACAACTGTCATTGTACACAAAGCTTTCACATTCATTTATGCACACCTGTGTGTGGTGTTATACCCTTTGATATCTTTGTGGGTATATGTTGCAGGCTATGAATGTCATTCGTATGGGTGGCCCATACAGTTTCCAGTTGGTAAGGTGGTGACTGTAGGAATACTGGCTGCTCCATATTGTGTGCACGTACTACATATGTATATTACTGTACAAATCTTTGTGTGTGTATGTGTAGTTACATATATATCTCTGTATATGTATATATATATATATATATATATATATATGGTTCTAGGTTAGAACATCGACAGCCGACATCACTGACAACGGATTAGCGGGCGCCAGAAGATCAACATGCGGAAGACCGACCCTACGGATCAAAACGCCGACGCCAAGGATAGTGACTTGGAAAAAGGCTGTGTGAGTATGCGGTGGTGACGGACGTTAGGGTGCGAGTAAGGTAAGTGTGGATATTGACGGTCTGTGGGGATAAGGGTGGGTTTAGTGATTTAGGGTCAGTGCGCGGGTTAGGTAAGTGTGCGGTAGTAGTATTTTTTGGATTAGGGGCGGGTTAAGTGAGTTAGGGTTAGGGTGCGGGTTAGGTAAGTGTGCGGTAGTGGTATTTTTTGGGTTAGGGGCAGGTTAAGTGAGTTAGGGTTAGGGCGCGGGTTAGGTAAGTGTGCGGTAGTAGTATATTTTGGGTTAGGGGCAGGTTAAGTGAGTTAGGGTTAGGGCGCGGGTTAGCTGAGTGTGCGATAGTGACGGACCTTAGGGTAAGGGTTTGGGTTAGGGTTGTAGATAGTTGTGTATGTGAGGTTTAGTGTGGGTTTGTGAGGATTTTGGTGTGCTTGTGTTCTGTGTGTGGTTTTGGACAGGGGATGTGTTTTGTTAGTTGATTGTTGTTATTGTGGTGTGTGCAGCATATGAGGTTTCGTGTTTGTGGACCGTCGGTTATTTGTTTGTCGGGCATGTGAGGTTTCATGTTTATGGTTTGTCGATTATGTGGTGTCGATGTTTGTGTTGTCGGTGAAAGCAGCTCTCGATGTTATAACCTAGAACCATATATATATATATATATATATATATAGACACATATAAATATCTATGAACATATAGACATGCAAATGCCTACATCTATAGATATATATGTCCATATCTACATGTCTAAATATATACGGCAGGTTATATACTTAAGTTAGCAGATATATATATATATATATATATATATATATATATATATATATATATATATATACATCTGATTTTGTTAACAGAGGCTATGATAGAAGTGAAGTCAATAATATATCCTGTGAAGTACATAAGATGAGGAAAACTATAGATATATATATATCTGCTGACTTAAGTATATAACCTGCCGTATATATTTAGACATGTAGATATGGACACATATATCTATAGATGTAGGCATTTGCATGTTTATATGTTCATAGATATTTATATGTGTCTATATATATATATATATATATATATATATATATATATATATATATATATGTATATATATATATATATATATATATATATATATATATATATATATAAATATATATATATATATACATATATATATATCAATATGTTGTAACCGTTTAGACATTAATATATTTACTCACATACATACATCTACATGTTGGAATACATTTTCTGTACTGTCGAATGACTGGGCTGGATGATATGTTTGTGAGTACTTCAAGGGCATGTCTATCTGAGATGGCTTAGTGGTAAATCACTTTAGTTATGGTGTGCAGGGTCCTGGGTTTGATCCTAGCAAACTTTGTTGCTAGGCAGAACAAAGGCCATCTGATACAGTGTGATTAAGGCACTTTTGAGCAGTTGTGCGCAGATTTGCATGACGGTAAGCACTACCGACCTCCGCTAATGTTTTCTTACAGTCATTTGGCTTCAGATTCCTCAACCTGTGGAGGCATAGCTTACCCTCACACAAACCCGCTTACCGCTGGCTGCTCAACAGTACTTACTGCCACTTACCCCCGCACTAATTCCTTTAAAAGAAAAGAAAAAGGGATTTATAGGAAAGTGGTGAAACATGGGGCACTAAGAGGGAAAGACAGTAGGGATAATAGCTAGGCATGTGCAGGAAGGGTCTAGGAAAGGTCCATAGCTGCCCATTTCTTCTACAACAACAGCTGTGCATATACACTATATTTGCAGGTACTTGTGGACCCTCAAACCCCTGGGAGAGGGATGAGGACAACTTATATTCATTGTGATGCCAATTAGACCAGATTACATGTGTTCAGTGGACATGTGTGCAAAATGGACAGCTATATATGGGGCAAGATTTTTTTGTGGGAACAGATTGGGAGGGAGGTTGGGTAGGTTAACAGGCAAGACACACAAGATGCATACAGGGCCGGTATATTACACATGTGGGGGGTAAACACCTTGGACAGGGAGGGGTGTTTGGAAGTTGCAAACCCATGAGCCCCCAACTGGAAACATGAGACTGAGGTCCCCACCCATGGGCAGTCACCACTGCACCTTCACGGCCCCAAAGGTGGCTGTGTTGGGGGCTGTGTAGGAGGGGCAGGCTCACCCTCTAATAGCTCCACTCAGCTTTCAAGCTGGCATAGACGGTCTCGATATTCCAGATTGAGCTCCCTATGCACCACGGCTCGGACCTGTTGATGGGTGACAGGTTCCCCTCCTCGCCCGCTCTGAGGGGGGGTGAGCCCCATCCCCTGCAGCAGTTCTTCCCGAAGGTGGTGCAGGGCCCACGGAGGAGGAGGTCCCAGGCTTGGCCCTAGATGTTCTGGTGCTCGGTGCCATGGCCAGCTGAGGTGGGACAGGTGGGTGCGCTGGGACCGACCTTCCCATATGAGCTGTGTTGTCACAGATTTATGGCAGATATCGGTTAATAACAGTCAACAGCATTCAGGATTAGTTCTAACAGCATACATAGGTATTTCCATTAATCCGACACACCAGATTTAACACAGTTGCAGAGCAAGCAGAACACATGCATATATGGAAAAACAGGGGCCATTACAAGAGCATGCAGGTTTCATTGATGGCAACAGGCCACCAATATGTGTGTATTTTAACATGGCACATGCAGAGAAACAAATGTGAATAATTATTAACCATTAGGACATATGTCCCAAAAACATTTGGAGTGTACACATACCAGTTGAGGAGTGTCATTGGGTTATTATGCACATATGGCAGGGGTGAGAGAAAGGATTCAATTAACAACTAATATATCCTTGTAGTTTTCACAACATTCTTAGTCATTGCAATGATCTTTCCCTTACATGTATTATTACACTACACAATGGCATTATATTGTACACTGGCATGTTTATAGATTATTATATACATGATCTGTGTCTTAAATGCAGGCGTGACAGGCTGCAGGTGTTAATGTAACATATGTTGAGAATTGCTGTCATACACAATGGGTGAGGTGCTAGAATGACAGGTTTGTTTTCATATACATTCTCTGACTATGTACACGTTTGACTATCAGTTATATGTAATTGACAGCTGCCTACATTTCTTGGATCATCACACTGAATTTTTAGGGGAACAGGGTACCAAGCTGGTGATATGGGCCATTTATCTGGACATACTGGACAGATTAGAACAGTTGTGGGGTATAAATATGCATACAACTTGCAGTGTGAACATTCAAGCAAATTCTGTACAGTTGGGTGTAATTATGCATACAGCTTTCTATCTGAACATTGTATCACAGTCTGTACGGTTGTGGGGTATGATTATGCATACAACTTAGTAGCACTCCCAGGAGTCAAACCCCTGCTGTGTGTGACAAAAAAAATATTACTAACATCACAGTACACTGTGCTATCAGGGAATTGGTGCACAGCTTTTGACTGTTTTCTATCCAAGTCTCTCTAACTTGTACAATATGACTGACCTCTTGGCACTTCCAACATTGTTATGCAGAATTTATACCCATTTTATCTGCATACCACAATGTGGGTGACACTGCTTAAGATACAGCAGTACTATTTATAGTATGGAACAGATTGCAAACATATGAGAGAAGAGTAAACAGAAGCACTGCAAAGGTAATACCTTTATTCACAGACTATTAACAAATTTATTTCTACTGGTACAACACTTTCTAAGGCTCTTATAATCTTTGTTAAGACAGTACATGCAGACTGATTACTAACCTGCTTCGCGATGCAGCCTTTGCAGCCTAGCATCATGGACTTGCTGGTTCGCAGCCTGCTTATCTGCAGCTGTCAGAGAAATACATTGATATTTAGCCGTACCTATCCATAGTATACACAAGCTAGGCAATTTTTTACTACTTAGTAGAATGTGTACACATTCAGTACTGGGGAATCTGCCATCTGCCGATATTCCTGGATCCACTGTTCCAGGACATACCCCCTCCACTGCTTCAGGTCACCATGGTGGTGCCTGACCTGCTCACCAGTCTGGGGGATACCTGTGGCACTGGTGAGGTCATGGGTGAGACTGTCCCAGGCCTCTGTTTTTTACTGTGAGCCCTGGTACTGACCATGCAGTAGTCTCTGATCATGGTGTTTTACCAGGAACCATACCATGAATTTTGGCAGAAAAAAGACAGAAAATCCACCCAAGGATGGCCAATCAACAAAATACACAAGTGTTCCAATTAAAATGTAGTCCTTTAATATGAATAAAACTTTGACTTGAAAATAAAATGAAAAATAAAAAGCTCAAAACTGTCCCTTGAAGATATCTGATAAGCGCTTTCGACTGTTGTCTTCCTCAGATCGTATACGATCTTTTTTCCGCCAATATTGACTGTTTTTGTGACAGACCACCTTTAGTGTTTGGGAGTTATTTTTTTATATACCATGAATTTTGACTCCTGGATGCCCCAGCACTGTGCTCTGAGTCGAGTGCCGTTACCCACACCAGCCATTCTGTCTGCAGTGGGAAGCTACAATCAGTTATGAGACATATTCCCACCTGTGGGGTTTAAATACAGCCATTTTACCCCACTTTGTTGTGACTGACCAGTTTTGAAAAGGCTAAGCTATGGGCACCCCTGGTTACATAAGGTTGGCACTGTTTAAAGAGCTATACCACTATGGAGTTTGAATTTTCTCCCCTACACATTGCTTACACTTACTAACATGAGCTGTGCTGCGGTTAGCATTGCTTCATAGTTGATTATCACTATATTTGCCATTTTGCAATGATTTATTCTTCATTACAGGTTATATATGTGTCTGGTATCTGTGATTCATGTGTACATACACTGTATGGGGACCTGGGGACTTCTACACTTAATTACTATCACACCTCAGATCTATGCTTACTGCAGTACTCCAGTTCACATATTTATGTTATGTAGAAGGTTATACCACTTCACACTGTACATAGGTTCAGTTCACATGTTTGGTTTGGTTTTCCTATGGTGAGGATTAGTTTGCTGATACCTCATTCATATTTGTTGCTATGATGGCTTAGTGGTTAACTACTGTGACTATAGTTTGAGCCTTGCAGAGACAGTTTATTTTGTTGCTGGGCAGAACATGGGCCATTGGATACAGAGTGATTAAGGCACTTTAAAGCAGTTGTGAGTGGGTTTGTGCGGGTTTGCTTGACGGTAAGCCCTGCTAACCTCTGGTTACAGTTTCTTACACTTAGTTTGCTTCTACTTTGCTTAATTTGTGCAGGCAATGCTTACCCCTGCGCAAACGCTCTTAAACACACTTACTACTGCTTATTTTTGCTTAAACCTGCTTACTAGTGCCTTATTCATTATGACACTGACACTTCACATGTGCATTTAATGCAGTACTCCAGTGCACATTTAAATGTTATTATGTAGGTTATATGGCAAAAAGATGTAAAAATATGTTCATATACAGATTTCACCTGGAAAATGATATGTGCTGCAGTGGGACTTGAAAGGGGAATGCCTGATTGTTAGGCAGATGCTCTAACCACTACACTATTGCTGTGTTGCTTCATTTGCATATATATTCCTTGTTATCCTCTTCAGCCTTTTCAGCTGCTTTAACCATAGCTAAGTGATGGGCAGGTACTCACGGTTTTAAAAAAAATAAATAAAAGAGTTTCTTCATTTTATTTGAATGTACTGTTGCTGTTGAGCACATGGGGACTGTTGGTGGGGCTATGCAGACACTTATGAGCAGTCTCACTCTTTATTTACATATTCTTCTGTTCTACTTTGCAGGGGTGTGTTTATTCTGAGAGCTCTGCTCTCAGACACGCCCCCTGCACTCGTCCACGCTCCATGTAGCATTAGGAGTTCAGGCAGCGTGCCTTCATTAATATGCATGGTGCGCTGCCGTTTTTCTCTCAAACTGCCGCTTTTGTGCAGGACTAGATTAGTCCTACATGGAGGTTTAGTAAATCCGGGGGCTAGTGTTTGGCCCTTCTGCTGCTGAGGTGATCAACATGTGTGATGAAAGAGATAGGTTGATCCGGGGAATCTCTAAGATTTTTCAGCCCACTTTTTACAAATTCTCCAAGGGATTTTCTTTCTACTTACCAAATTTCAGCAAAAAACACAGTAAGCAGTCAAACAGTCTCAACAGAATTCAGGTAAATGGACATTTAAGGAATGGCAAGGAATTTCCAAAAAAAAAGTACCTCCCAAAACCAAGGACACTCCAACACGTCTGAATGACTATTCAAGAAACATTGTGACCCCTCTCCCACCCTGGACCTTTTTCTGTTCCAGAAAGTCTGAATCTCCATTTTTGTCTTTGTCAGCAGATTGTTTCAGACAAATGGGTTCTGAAAATCATTCACCAGGGTTAAAGATGGCAGTGGGAGGAAATTCCATCTTTCCAGGGGGTCAGTCCTCATCCTGCAGATCAGACTGTTTTGTTTCCAACTGTTCTTTATCACATGCTATCCTAAGGAGTGATAGAACCAGTTCCTCCTTCCCAGGTGGGGATAGGGTTTTATTCAAGGATGTTCTTGTTTCAAAGAAAGAAAATGCTTGTAGACCAGTTGTGGATCGTTCTTTCTTAAACTTGTTTGTTATAGTGCCCAGATTAAGAATAATACCACTTTACAACCTGTTGCTACATCATCCTGTTTCAAGCTTCCTGGTAACACTAGACTTAAAAGATGCTTATTGTCACATTCCTATTCATCCAGACATCAGGCATTTCCTAAGGTTTTGTGTGTCTGGATCAGATTATCAGTTCTCTGCCTTACCCTTTGGACTACCCACTTCACCAACAGTGTTCATAAAGTGTTTAATTCCAGTTAGAGATCAATGCAGACTAGAGAGTATCCGCATTTTTCCACATTTATGTAGATGACTTGCTTATCTTTGCAGTATCTTTTTCAAAATGTCAGGAATATCTCTCTGTCTCTCTCTTGGGTGAGTGATCTCTTGCACAAGCTGGGATTCCAAGATAACATTCAAAAGTCTTTCTTGATACCCTCACTCAGAATTGCATTCTTGGGATGTCAATTAAACATCTCAGTTCAAAGAGCTTTTCTTCTACAGGAAAAAAAAAAAACAGATCTTTATTTAGATCTATTCCTAAGGTTTCCCTCTCAGATTTCAGTCACTGTGAGGAAACACCTCAGAATTGTGGATCTAATGACATCCATGATTGTCATGATAACCTTGGCAAGACTCCACAAGAGAAAGATACAGAGGTATCTGAAATCTGTTTGTTCCCAGCATCATCACCTTTTATCTTTGCAGATCTCAGTACTGAGGACTGTCTGAAGAGAAATCACAGGGTGGAAATAAGACATATCATTAAATCAAGGTTGCCCCTTCTCCATCCCTGCACCAAAGCAGTAGGTGACCACAGATGCTTCAGACTTTAACTGGGGAGCAGCTTCAGGAGAGATAAAAGTGCAGTGGGTGTGGGACACCAAGGGCGTAAATATCAAGGAGATGATTGCCCTGATCAAGGTATTCAGTTCTCTGCACCATCTTTGGTCCCTGGGACCTCTTTAAGTGGTTACAGACAATACCAGGATGATATGGTACATCATCAAGCAAGGGGGAACCAGGCCATACCCCTCTTTGCAGACTAGCCATGTTAGCTTGCGATATATCTTCACAGCACAAACTCACATTACAGGCATCCTACATTCAACCAGGGGAAAATTGTGTGGCAGGCAAACTGAGAAGGACCAGGACAGACCCTCACAAATGCAAACTAGATCTAGGGGTCTTCAAAGATTTGATCCATCTGTGGGAAGTTTCAAAAGTAGACCTCTTTCCTCCTCTCTGAACAATCAACAGGCAAAATGCTGTTCCAAGAATGTATGCAAGAAAGCCTGCAAGACAGATGCCCTTTACTGTTCCTTGGGCAGGAATGCTCTGTATATCTTTCACCCTTTCCACTAATATCCAGTGTACTTCTGAAACTTCAGAAGAAATCATCCAAGATCATTATAGTGACTCCCTTCTAGCCCAGGCTACTGTGGTTCTCCCTTCTTTTGGAATTGGCCAGGAGCAATTACCACAAGCTTCCTCACAAAATGGATCTACTCACACAAGAACAGAAGAGTTTGATACACCCTGACATCAATCATCTTCAATTGACTGCCTGGATGATAGGGTCTTTATTCCTTTTAGTCTTCTGCTTTCTGAAGATGGACAGCAGGTACTAATGGAGACAGGAAAGCCTGTTATTAGGAAATTGTATATTAGCGAATGGAAAAGGATTTCCAGTGGGTGTCATCAACATAAACAGCATCCATTCAGAGCTAGCTGTTCTCTGGTTTTACAATATTTGTGTGAATTACTATCCTATGACCTTACTTATTCGTCAGTCAAGGTTCATTTATTGGCCATTTCAGCAGGTTTTCCCACTGAACTTCCTATTTCAAGGCAGTCACGTCAAGATGTTCTTTAAAGGGGGTTTGCATTAAAGGCCTCTGAGTAAACTAACGGTCCCTCCTTGGTATTTTTGTTTTGTGAAACTAACACTTGCTCCATTTGAACCTACTAATCTGGCAGAATTGAGGTTCTTAACATGGAAATCAGTTTTATTTATTGCTCTGATCTCTGCAAGAAGGATATATGAATTGCAAGCTCTTATTGTGTCAACCCTACCTCATTTTTCACAAGGACAGGGTTTCTTTGGGAACTAATCATTTGTTATGCCTAAATGGTATCTAAGTTTACTTTAAGTCAAACTATCCATCACCCCATTTTCTTTCCTGAACCTAAAAATGAGGGAGAAAGGATACTCCATACCTGTAATGTCCACAGACAATTCAGGTACTACACTGACAGAACTAAATCTTTCACATCAGCAGATGAATTGTTTATTTCTTGTGAAGGTAGGAAAAAGGGACAAAAGCTTTCCAAACAGAATATTTCCTAATAGTTGTGTACGGCTATTACCTTTTGTTATACTCACCATGACAAATCTATTCCAGGCAGAGTCAAGGCCCACTCTGCAGGAACCTTGGCTTCTTCTATGGCTTTTTTAGAAAGAGTTGGATTCTAGAAGTATTCTTGAAGCTGCTACTTGGTCCTCTGTAACAAAACACTATAAGCTGGATTCCTTCCCTAGGCATAGATCATGCTTTACTAGGACCATTTTCCAGGGGCTACTAGACCCTTCTCCTTCCACCTCCGAAATATAGTTAGCTATGGTAATCTACCCATATAACTAAGGCTGCTGCAACAATGATTGATATGAAGAACATAGTGCAGCTGTATAAGCTGAGATTACCATAACAATAGACATTTGAATGATCTCCGCTGCAGTAGGCCCTCTCTCCCTCCACCCTCTTTTTTTTTTTTGTTTTTTTGGAGTGTTTTTTATGCCAGGCTGTGCACATTTACTTTTTTTATTCCTAGCCATCTTTTCAAGGATCAGCCTCCCTCTCTCTGCTGGCATAAAAGCTGATAAGGGCTTCACACCCAAACCTGTCTTTAGTCAGCTCAGCTCAAGCTGTTTGACAGTTTAGGTGCCCTGAAGCTTTGAAAACTGTCTGGTTGTTACATTCTTGGCATTATATAATCCATATAGCTAAGGTTACATCAGCAGTGATCATTCAAACATCTGCTTTTATGGTAAGTTCAGCTTGCACAACTGCACTGTGTCTGACTACCTTAGATGTTTTGTACGTGGCATTAATTTGGTTTTAAAAAAGTTGTCGCATATTTGAGTTGGGAATAACATTAATTTTGTTTTGTTAGCATTAAGTAGAAGATTAGGTTGTCTCAATCATTTTTCTGCTTTTGAAAATAATAGCTGTAGATATGCTCAAAGTTTATCGAGGAAATGGGTTGAACATAATACTGCAAAATTATCTGCATGCTTTATCAGCTTTCCTGGCTATATACATGCATATATATGTATATATGGGAACACTATTAAAGCTCGAAATTCCACAATCCCAAGACTCTGAATCCCAAGGACCAGAATCTCAAGATTGTGGAATCTTGAACATAAAAAGACATGTTCTAACATATATGCAGGGGGGTAAGCCCACCCTGCACCCCCTACACCCCCTACAACTTAAATATAGCAACTCCGAGATCACACTACAGTGGCGTGAACAGCAAAATAGTGCCATGCAGAGTGGAACAGAAATTTTGCCATTCACTCCACTGTAGTGCAATCTCGGAGTTGGTATATTTAAGTTGCAGGGGGTGTGGGGGGGTGCAGGGGGACTTGCCCTCCTGCATATACGTTAGACAATGTTGTTTTTTTTGTTTACTTTTGGGTTTTTCTATTAATTTCAAGATTCCGCAATCTTGAGATTCTGGTCCTTGGGATTCAGAGTCTCAGGATTGTGGAATTTCAAGATTTAGTAGTGGTCCCGTATGTGTGTATATATATATATATATATATATATATATATATATATATATATATATATATATATATACACAAATATATCTATATATCTATATAGAGATAGGTTTATATTTATATTTATATATAAATACACACACACACACACACACACACACACACACACACACACACACACACACACACACACACACACACACACACACACACACACACATATACAGTGGATATAAAAAGTTTACATACCCCTGTTAAAATGCCAGGTTTTTGTGATATAAAAAAATTGAGACCACAAAAAATAATTTCAAAACTTTTCCCTCCTTTAATGTGACCAATAACCTGAAAAATTCAATTGAAAAACAAACAAATCTGTTAGGGGAAAAATATAAAAAATAAAAAAACCTACAATACGCTGGCTGCATAAGTGTGCACATCCTTAAACTAATACTTTGTTGAATGTGCACACCCTTAAACTAATACTTTGTTGAAGCACCTTTTGATTTAATTACAGCATATGACTTTCCCTCTGTTGCATTTAGTTTTGGGATATTAGCTATCAGGTCATATATTGACTCTTCTCACATTGTTTGAGAGAGGGTTATAGAGAAGTACATTAAGGAACAGTTTTATTAAAGTATATGACTGCTTTACCAAATGGCATAGGCTTTAGTGGTTTCCAATTAGTGTTTGAAAAGGTATGTAATGTTTCTCACTAAACTTTTGTTCTCTTTCTAACAACATTGCAAACTCTGCTTTTGTTCACTTTACTGTCACTAATGTAGTCTGACATAATGGGCTGGATTCACAAAGGTTTGCACGGAGTCTAAGAGTAGAGTAAGACTCCATGCAGCCAACATGTCTGCTGAGCAATCCAGGAACAGCCGGCAGGGGCGTGCAAGAGAGCTCCTAAAACTCCTCTTACATGGACAGGGCTAGGATATGCAAATTACCTAATTTGCTGCTGAAAGTTATGCAAATGAGGTAAATTTGCGATCCAGGAAACCCTAACCTGTCCGAGTAAGAGTAGTGTTATTTGTAGAAATGGACTCGGTTGTCAACTGAGTACCATTCTGCAAATAGCAAAACGGAGCCGTGACAGCTCCAAATAAAGGATGCATCCAGTTGAGGAAGCATGCCAATGGCCAAATATATGGCCATTGGCAATTCTACCAGTTGCAAAAAATAAAATGAATAATTTTTGTTTTACCCCGATCTCCAAAGTTTAAGCATAGTGCAGCGTCGCGCAAAAGTGCTGCACTGTAAAAATCCCCCCCAAAAAATTAAAAAAAGCCAAAAATAGGCATTTTATTATAAATATACATCTGCCATGCAAGTAAATGGCAGGCTGAAGGCAACATGGCTAATGAGTAGAGGTTGCTAAGGGGGGAAGCTCAGTCTAAGAGATGTAACCAAGCATTAGTAGGCAATCCTATGCAAATGAGGGTAAGGATAGTGAATCCCAATTTCACATGGCATATGAGCAAAGTCCGTGGAGTGTAAGAGTAGGATAAGGGGAGTATCAGAGTAGAAGATAGGTGACATCATGAGGGGGGGTATGTATGAAAGAATGTAAGCTCATTAGAGCAGAGTGGCATGTGTTTGCTGTCAGTTACCCATCACTGGAAGAGGCGTGTCAACAGATATCCTAGCTAAAGGCAAGAAATTGAATGTGTATGCCATGGACAACACTAAAGTTTCTTGCAGAAGTGCCTGCAAAGTGTATGCACGCGTGTGTGCGCCTGTAAAACCGAGTAAGCCTGGGTGCGGGTGTGTGTGCCTGTGCGCGCGCGTTTAAGTCAAAGTAAGCAAGTGTAAGGTTGTTGAAACCTGTGTAAGTGCGTTTGCGCCTGTGTGCATGCGTTTAAGCCAGAGTCAGAACGTGTTAGGTCGTGTAAGCATGTGTGCACGCGTGTGAACTGGTGTGCACGTGTTTGCGTGGTGCTGCCCCCTGTGGAAACAGAAAGGGAAAAGGAAGCACAACAAATATTAGGAAGTTAACCAAGGAGAAGTAGCAGAGCTAGCAGGTGAAAGAAATCAGAATCAGCCAATTACACAGGCAGTACACTAGCCCAGCCCAGCCCAGCACTTAAAACTCTGCAAACAACTTTCCACTATGTTTTTCTCAGAGACACTGCGACACTGCAGTAAGCTAATAGAAGTGAAAACTCAAAAAGCTTTACTGAGACAAAGAAATGTTAGGGGCTGCCATTGCTGTTATAAGGCGACATATGCAACATGCTGAGGGTGGTGACAATGTGAATACTGCTGAGCAACCCACAGTGAGGAGACGGAGAAGAGTGTACAGACCCAGGGCAACCTACCAAGGGCTACATGAGCTGGAGATAGTGGAGTGCTATAGAGTGGACAGAGACCTCATGCAGCAAATTGTTGTGCTGTGCAGGCCACACCTCACACACAGAACCAACAGAGGGGGAACCCATTCCAGTGGAAACCAAGGTATGTGTTGGCCTAAGAATACTAGCAACAGGTACCTTCCAGAGACCAACTGGTGATATGATGGGGATTTCACAGGCATCAGCATCCAGGGTACTGCACCAATTACTGAATGCCATGTCCGCACATGTCGGTGATCATGTATATTTCCCCAATTCCTATGAGGTATTGGCCAGCAATATGCGTCTTTTCCAGCAAATAGCGGAATACCCTGAGGTAGTTGGTGCAATAGACTGCACACACATATGCATCAAAGCACCAGCTGGTGAGCAGGGTAGGGTCTACTTTAACCACAAGGGTTTCCCCTCCATCAACTGCCAGGTCGTGTGTGATGCCCAGGGCATATTAATGAATGTGTGTGCTGGCTGCCCTGGAAGCTACCATGATTACCATATCTGGCATCTGACACAGCTGTACCAGACATTTGCCAATGGGGACATCCCTCATGGTCACCTAGTGGGGGATGCTGGATATGCACTGAAGCTGTGGCTGATGATACCCATCAGAAATGCACACACACCTGAACAGGAACGTCATAATGAGGCACACGCACAAACAAGAAATGTAATCGAGCATGTGTTTGGGCTGCTCAAGTCACAGTTCCGGTGCCTGGACACATCAGGTGGAGCCTTGCAATACTCACCAACTGCATGTACCCAAATAGTCATGGTATGTGCTATGCTACATAATATGATCATACGAAAACAGCTGCAGCAGGAGCAACATACGGCTGGGCCAAACAGCCCCCCACCATTGCCAAGGCCATCACAGACAGAGAGTGACTTGGAGGAGGAACAACCTGAGCCTGCCCCAGTAGGCAGAAGGAGGCATGCCCAGTATGCTTTGGCCTTGGCAAAGAGGCAATGCATAGCATATACACTGGCTCAGTAGGAACCCTGGAAATGATACCTCTCTCCGACTCGCACATATAGTAAAAGGGATGCCCAGCTTGACACTACCTGTTGTCAAACATGTATAGGGAGTGTAATATGTGCATCCGACATAGGCAGCCCTGCAGCACCACCTGAGGCATGATTGCCATATTATAAGCAATATAAAGCAGTGCTAAACAGCTTTAACCACTATTTAGTATATGTAAACAAAATTGCACACACTAAGTAGCACAACTTTGGGCAATGTTGAGCAATATTGGGCAGCGTTCATCAATGTTGGTTAGCATTGAGCAATGTTGTGCAGGTTTGGTCAAAGTTGGGCATAGTTGAGCAAAAGCAGGTAAACATGGTCTTATTTGCTTTACTGTTCCTTAAGCAGTCTGGTCTGCCCTGTATGAAAATATGAAGCAGTGACAGTCCTTGAACCCAGGATACTGTGCACTACAGTCACAGTACTGAACCACTAAACCATGACAGTATTTCACTGGTCAGTTTGTATGAAGAAATGTTGCTAAGTCTATGCAAAGTGTCTCCTGGAAACCCCGCAGGCACAGCATAATCCCTGTAGAGTTATGATACAAAGGTGAGCCCTGCAGTAAAAATACAACTTGATTTACAACACACATATAGTATAAATGTTAATATTGGGCGTGTTCACACACGTCAACAAATGTAGTGGACTTCACACAGCAACATACTGAAAGTTCACACTGGGCATGCTCACACACTTGAATAAATGAGGCAAATGTCAGCCAACAACATACTGAAAGTCCAAACTGGACATGCTCACACACTTGGGCCATGTCTGAGTACAGCAGTGAGCCACACATATCAGGCAGTTGCATGTATTAACCCAGGAACCTCTCACAATTCATCAATCCTGACTTGTGCATACAGTGATATGACAAAAGACACATATATAATATATTGGAACTGTGTCATAATCAAATATGTACTACAGATACTTAGGTTGGTCATAGAAAGTTGAAAAGCAAAGAAAAAAAAATGAAATCAGTATCATCAATAAACAATGTGCACTGCAAACACTATCCAATCCAGGTCATGGAAAGATTATCTGCGAAGGAGTCCATACAGAACCATGACACTTCCTTCAGCTATGTCATAAATAGCAATGTACACTCATATATGTCCTGAGTCAGGGCCAACTGTAAATGACTGACAGTGCCAACATCCTGTCAGACAGGCCCATACATACATACCCACCTCCCACTGACAAAAGGCCCACTCATCATACCAGGAGATATCACATGTAGAATGGGTAAACAGCTCCTTCCAAAGCTGAAAAAATGACATCAATTGGATTTCATTGTGCCCCTATATGTGTCATAAGTGAACTGTAGAACAAACAGACCCTGCACTTTAACAGTCTGTTGAGCCTCACCCTCTCTACAGGATATGAAACTGTTGAATGGGTTACAGCAACATATGGCACACTACACAAGTGTTGGTGCACAACAGACCATGGGAACTATAGTCTTATAAGCCGATGAAGTCTGATCTGCAAGGCCATGGAGTCCATCAGGATTGAAGTCAGAAACAGAGCTATTGGAAGCCTATAAACACACAACCCTACCAACTTTGGACTGTTCATGGGCAGATCATGTTTCCCAAACCTGCTAGACTGTTTGCAAGGCAGCCACGCAGGACATGCATAAATGAAATGAGCTACACACGTCCCACATGCACTTTGAATAGGCCTTTTCCAACATCCCAGACACATGCCATATCCACAAAATAAACAACTTGTGCATAAATATGTATTGTCATTGGATGGATTGGCAACTGTGCCACAGATAGATCACACAAGCTTAGAATTGTGGAGTCCTATTCATCCTGGTAACACCTGCTGTCCCCCATGTCTCAGTCCTGGGATTGCATAAAACTAAGTGCACACACATTACCATGTCTAGTCTGATGATGTCAGCATCCCACAAATATAGCAGTGGAAATGAAAGCTCCCAGTAATGCATATAGCGTGTTGTGTTAATGTGTGTCTCTCTAGTATCATAGCATAGTTAGGTAGGGGTTTGAATCCCACAATTGCTGAGTGTGTCTGTGTGATTTCCTTTGAGAGTATTGCCCTTTTTGGAGACTAGGCAAACACCTTAAAAGTGTTATATTCCTGTTTGGCAAGTGTGATGATGTCAGCATCCTACAAATATAGCAGTGGAAATACCCCCCCCCCCCCCCCAGTAAATCATATAGTGAGTTGTGTTAATGCGTATCTCTCTAGTAGCATAACATAGTTAGGTAGAGGTTTGAATCCTGCAATTGCTGAGTGTGTGTATATGTTTCTGTGTGATTTCATTTGAGAGTATTGCCCTTTTTGGAGACTAGGCAAACACCTTAAAAGTGTTACATTCCTGTTAGGCAAGTGTGATGATGTCAGCATCCTACAAATATAGCAGTGGAAATGAAAACCCCTAGTAAACCATATAGGGTGTTGTGTTAATGCATATCTCTCTAATATTGCAACATAGTTAGGTAGGGGTTTGAATCCTGAAATTGCTGTGTGTGGAGGGGGGTGTGTATGTTTCTGTGTGATTTCCTTTGAGAGTATTGCCCTTTTTGGAGACTAGGCAAACACCTTAAAAGTGTTACATTCCTGTTTGGCAAGTGTGAAGATGTCAGCATCCTACAAATATAGCAGTGGAAATTAAAACACCCAATAAGCCATATAGCGCATTGCGCTAATGCGTATCTCTCTAGTATCACAACATAGGTAGGGGTTTGAATCCTGCAATTGCTGGGTGGGTGTGTATGTTTCTGTATGATTTCCTTTGAGAGTATTGCCCTTTTTTGGAGACTAGGCAAACACCTTAAAAGTGTTACATTTCTGTTTGGCAAGTGTGATGATGTCAGCATCCTACAAATATAGCAGTGGAAATAAAAGCTCTCAGTAAACCATATAGTGTGTTGTGTTAATGTGTATTTCTCTAGTGTCACAATATAGTTAGGTAGGGGTTTGAATCCTGCTATTGCTGAGTGTGTGCATGTTTCTGTGTGATTGCATTTGAGAGTATTGCCCTTTTTGGATACTAGGAAAACACCTTAAAAGTGTCATATTCCTGTTTGGCAGGTGTGATGATGTCAGCATCCTTCAAATATAGCAGTGGAAACGAAAACTGCCAATAAAGCATATAGCGCATTGTGTTAATGCGTATCTCTTTACTATCATAACATAGCTAGGTGGGGGTTTGAATCCTGCAATTGCTGAGTGTGTGTGTGTGTATGATATGGTTGGTCAATGTGTTGTGTGTTTAACTTTTACTACTGTATGACATATCAGTATAACAACAGTATGTGCATTGCACACTTCAGGTATCTGTGTGGCAAATACATATATGTACATGTGACCTCAATTAGTTCATAGGTGTGAAGCCTGCTTTCTACATGAACACATCTGTTACCTATGACAGATTGTGATGCTGCTTCTCAGACCTTCGGACACATATGTATGTCTGTGACAAGGCCAGCCACTGTAGTGATTATGTGGCCTAGGTCATCTGTGTCACACACACCCATGACAGTTTCTATAGAATAGTGGGAGTGAGGGTTCATGCCTTGGGTATATTTCAGGCATGTTCAAACACAACAAAGTCTGTCAATAATGGACATTCATTATAGGTGTACAACAACTTTGTGGATATGCATACAGACCCCTTATTGGTTATGTGATACACCAGGTGACTTCAGAATACCTATGGAAATGTGAATACCAAAGAACAGATGACATAACACTTCGTCGTATGTACACATTGGTACCCGTTCTACATGTTTGGGGCTACTACCTATGTGGTACTGTTGGGATACAATGTTTAATAAATGTGGATGACTATGCTATATTTGGCTTACAGCTTTACAGCATGGGATGGACAACATGTATCTGTCTGTATGATACCCTTGTGGAGGATAAGTGTCTCATCTGGAGAATGCATTGTAGGCCACTGTATGCATTTCCAGATGTGGACAGACATATCCCTAGTGTGTTTGCTTGTACCTGAGAGGACTATATGCCAAACAGGAGTGGTCCCAAGAATGGGTTGCGGTCAATACCACTGGTTACTGGTATAGTATAGTACTGGACAGATCCAAATGCTACTGAGTTATCTACATCTGTGTGTCAGTTGTCAAGACATTTTTTTATTTATTTTTTTATTTTTTTATTTTACATTTGTTGACCGGGCTAGTCTAGCTGGAATTATTTCCATTTTCAGTAGAGGCCCGGGGAGGAAAGCTCCACAAAATATACAAAAAACATACATTTGAAGTAATATACAAGAAAATCACCAGGATAAATGTAGAGACAATAAAAAAGTTAGTATATAAAAACTATTTACAAGTGGGAAGAGATATCATTTCCTATAAACAAGCTAAACTACTGAGAAGCATAAATCAGGGAAAGGTGGTAGGGAGAGGAAGTGGGAGAAAAAGTAAGAGTCAAGTAAAAAAGAAAGGATGTGAAAGGATTAAGCAAACTTTCAGAGAAGAGGAAGAGAAGTAAGTGAGAGAAGGGATAGTTGTTCAGTGAAGAGGGAGAGAGATATGGGGGTAGTAAGGAGATAGAGTGGGGTAGAAATTTAGTCAGGTTTAGTGCAGGAACAGAGGCAGTGGTTTTTCAAGTGTTCTTTTATTCTTTGTTTGAAGAGGGGCAGTGATGAGATTAGTGTTATGTCACTGGGTAGTAGGTTCCAGTTCCTTCCTACTGTGCTAGAAAAAAGAGAGTCACCAGCTGAGTTATTGGACTTTGTTAATTTAGCCATAAGTTTCCTAGAAGAACGAAGGGAGTTAAGATTATTGTAAGGTATTAAAAGTTCTGAGAGTATGGGGGTGTTTGAAGGCTGGTACAGTATTTTGTGGGCAATGTTTAGTTGGGTGATGAGCAGAAGGTTTTGGAATTCCAGCCAGCCTAGTTGTTTCAGGTTATTACAGTGGTGGGTTCTGAAGGGGTTGCTAGTGGCGAAGCGGGTGATGCTATTGTAGCATATAGTGAGTTTATTGAGGTTGGTTTTCTTAAGGTTGGTAAATATAGGTGAAGCGTAGAGAAGTGTTGACAATAGATGGGAGTGGGCAATCTTGGCTCTAGCAGATTCAGTTAGGAAGGGTTTAATTCGGTATAAGGATCCTATTTTTCTGTTGACTGATTTAATGGTGTTGTTAATGTGTTGATCAAAAGAGAGATTATTGTCAATGGTTATTCCTAACAGTTTTGTTGTAGGGTCGGGTGTGATAGCCGTAGCATTATTAGAGGTAATGGTGAAGTGTAAGGAAGGGGATCGGGTGGTGGGAGTAAAGAGTAGAAGTTTAGTTTTTTTGGCATTTAGTAAGAGGGAACGTTTATAGAACCATGTTTCAACTGCGTTGAAGATCATTTGAGTACGTGAGCAGAGTTCAGAAGGAGAGGTACCAGAGCAGATAAGGGTAGAGTCATCAGCATATTGGATGCAGGTAGCTTGAGGGATAGCAGAGTGGAGATCATTAATGAAAAGGGAGAATAGAAGTGGCCCAAGAATAGAGCCTTGAGGGACACCAATGTTTATGGGTAGGAGAAAAGAGAGTTGATTGCCCCATAGGACTGCTTGTTGCCTGTTGCTTAGGTATGCTTTGAACCATTTAGTGGTAAGGTTGTCAAAGGAGAGGGATTCAAGTATGTTAATTAAGGTGGAATGGTTGACCATGTTGAATGCTTTGGAGAGGTCAATAAAGAGAGCAGAAGAGAGAAGGTTGTTATTGCGATTCTTATTGATGGTTTCTACAAAGGATAAGAGAGCAGTAGTAGTACTGTGATGAGGTCTAAAACCATGTTGACAGTTTGCTATTATGTTGTGCAGGGTGAGATGCTGTAGGAGTTGCTGGTGAATACATTTTTCCATAATTTTTGCTATTGGGGAAAGGAGAGCAATTGGTCTGTAGTTAGAGTGGTCGATAGAGTTACCCCCTTTATGTAATGGAATAATATGGGAAACTTTCCAGATCTCTGGGATGGTTCCTTCTTGGATTGTTCTATTTATGAGTATGGATATAGGGTATGCAATCACTTTGGCAGCCCTTTGGAGGTAGAGAGATGGGAGATTGTCTGCAGAAGGAGTACCAAGTTTAAGTTTGTTAAGAAGTCTGTAGATAAATGATGCGGGGATAGGTTGTAGTGTAAAGTTATAAGATGGGTCCTTAGGGATACTAGGAGGGGAGACATAGTTGTTGTTCATTTGTTTGGCTAGGGTTTGGATAGAGTCAATAAAGAAAGAGTTAAAAGTATTTGCAGTTTGGTGAGGGTTGTCTGGGTCAGCGTTAAGAGGGGTTGGAGTTTTGGTGGTTCCTGGGGAAAGGAGTTGATTAATGGAAGACCAGAACTGTTTGGGGTTGTTATGGTTTGTTTGTTGGAGTCTACAGTAATAGTTTTTTTTGTCAGTAATAATTGCTTTTTTGTCAGATTTCAAAGCTGCAATCTAACAATTGGTTATAGTCAGGCTGTTGAGGTTGTGTACACTACCAGAATGCAAACCAATGACAGATAGTAACAGTATCACCCACAGCATAGTGTCAAACCATGTCATACAAACATGTGTACCCAAGTTAAAACATATGTGTATTAAAATGCATACTGGCCACCAATAACAACAATGAAGTCTTGACACTGTGTAATACAGGGCATGTCACCCTTCCCATGTGTCCACTATGCACGTACATGCAGACAGTGCACCTCCACCATGTTTACAAATGGACACCTGCAAATATGTGCTGCACACATCACACACGTGCTGTCCACTCACCAACACATGCTGCCAAAACTACACACATCAGCCAAGTGGCACATAGGTGGACAATACGTTCTTGGAATTAACACTGTTGTAAACAATACTACATTGATAATCATAGCTTTAATGCATCATGCCTGCTCAGATATACCTACAGGGATATCATTACACTGTACTGTTAACAACATGCTAACATTGCTACACTGTTATAAAATCACCCTGTGCATCAGCACCATGTTAGCCTGTTCCTGCATCAATGTTACAGATGACAGGAGGTGGCACAGTTTCATCATATGCACAGGGTGTGTTGTTGCTTTGCCAGAGCCCGACATTGACCCATCCAATCGACATGTATGTGTGTGTGAGGGACAACAGTACAACATGGGTCAATGTTGATGTAATGTGTGTGTGTATGTGTTAGCCCTAGGTGTTTGGATTATGTGTGTGTGTCTGCATGCACACTGTTCCACCATGTGGCTGCCATATATGGGATGTTGTGGGACAGCCACAGACTGTACCTGCCAGGCTGTACAGATCACCGTTTCTGGCCACGGACACAGTACCTGTGCCTGGCAGGGGTGCAACGGACAGTATTGGGTACTAAGCCAGACTGGGTACTATCATCAGAGGTAGAGGGATGTCGACTGGACCCATGTCCCTGCTGGGACTGGCCAGAGCCACATGCACATGGTCTTCTATGACGGTCTATTGACAGCCCTGCTCCAACATTGCTTGGGCTGGTACTGCCACTACGGGAGCGGCTGTGACTTGTGTGTCATCTGCAATGACTGTCAGCCGATAATGTTGCTGGCATACGTCCACATCGACGTCTCGGCCGTCCTGCACTGTCCTGGCACATGGACATTACATTGCAGAGGACATCTAATGTCTCTCCCCAACATCTATCAATGACCTCAGTGTAGTGACACACTGCACCCACAAGGTCATGGATACTGTCATTGATAGCAGTGTTATGAGCCCTCTGCACCCTCAGTCCCTCTCTGGTGTACCGTTCCATATGTGCCTGTGCCTGCATTACAGACTGGAACATACCTGAGATTGTAAGACCTGCGGGGGCACGTCTGCCAGGGGCATTACAACCAGCAGTGCTCCCACGAGAACCCCTGGACATCCACCTATGTGGTACCATTCCAGGAATCTGGGTATGGCTGCTGTGAGGGGTTGCATGTACCATAGATACCACACTATCCTGGTCAATGCCTACTGTATGCTGTCCCTCAGCTAAGGCCATTGATGATGAAGGATGTATTGGCAGTATGAATGTGTGCATAGATGGTGTGGAAGGCTGCCTACTGTCGATTGGCAGAGCAACGACAGACTCTGTCAAACCTGCCTGTGCCACAACTCATGTTTCATCATCTCCACTATTTGTGGCAGTGTCTTCAGGTTCCCTGCTGCACTCAACCAACACAACCTCAGCACCTGTGAGAGGGACACAGGAAACACACTTTACAATCTGTACATGATGTTACCACACATGCACACATGCACACATGAACACATGCAGACATACACACATGCACACAAATACACTACTCACTAAAGTAGACACACGCACACACACACCAACAGCAATCCAGAGCATACCCATTAATGGTTGATGGTGGAGTACAGTATCACAAGCCAAAGAGCCCTATCACATGTGTCAGCATGCAAGATGTGTGTTGCTCAACAGCATGCAGTACGAGTGTGGAGAGTCCTTGTTAATAACAGTATACATGTGTTTGATGCATGTGTGTTGTTCAATGATTGGCCTCACCCTGGAACACAATGTGTACATGGTCACAACATTGCTTTGCAAGTATTAAATGCTTTTCAATGTCCTGTGCACCATCACTCACAGGAATACATACCATGGCTGGATGCACACAACTGTCAGGTGTATAGCAATGAATGCTATGTGTTGTACTGTAGTTACTGTAACTGGATGTAGTGTAGTACCATAAGCCATCATCAGGCAGCATCATATGGTCACTCAAGGCCACTAATGTGTGCCACACTGGCAACTATCTTGCTGTACCTCAACTGCAGCACTGTGGCTACATTAACCATTTCACAGGCAGTTGTTACATGGGTATGTAAGGTGTTCAATAGGGAGCATTGCCTAACATGAATGTCTTGTTTGTTGAAGAGTTTTGCAACGCCCCATGATAGGCCTCTACCCCTCAGGTATAGTATGTGTGCTGTGTGGATGAAATTTGGGATACTGGTGTCTGACCTTACAGCAGGTGCCTACATGCGCCATGTGTATCATATTGACACGTACTGTGTATGACAAGGTGATGTATGTTGTGTGCATGTGTATTGAAAAATCCAGATAAACTGTAGAACCAATATTCTTACACGGAAACTCGATCAGTCCAAATCAGTCCAACCAAGGAACTTCTCAAATATACCATTTATTAGACACACAATTCACAATTGTAGACAAGTTGACCTAGGTTTCGTCTTGAACTTATACAGACTTCATCAGAACTAACACATCATACTGAAACCACTTCCCTTTATAACACTCCCAGGTTAATTGATTAATTACACTCCCACAAAATTAAAGACACATACCCATCAGACCATACATATACCTAAAAACATATATAAGCTAAAACCATGAATAAAAACATACTATAATATTACATAAAATAAACATATAAAAATATGTAAGATAAAATCAGTACAAAATGAATAATAAAATAATTTGATTTGTTAATCCAACAATATAAGTTACAAAATGTCTAGATAAAAACAAATGTTATGGCAGAAATTTTAGCCCAGTATATATCTTAACTTTAGTAATGGGGCTAAACTAATATGGTCATTAATTCCAGGGTAACTAGTGGCATTTAACCTTATTTGCCACTTAGTTTCACTAATATCTAAATGGACATCCAAAATATGCCCTTGATTATCCTTAATAACTTGCTGAATAATACAAAATTGGAATTCGTGACCTATATTTATCTAAATATGTCTTGCCAGTGCATTAGTATTTTTCATATGTTTAATGTCCAGCAAATGCTCCCCTATCCTTTCTCTAAGTGTACGACAGGTTTTTCCAATGTAAAACGCCAGACACTGATTGCACTTAGCTAAATACACCACATTTCTGCTATAGCAATCATAATGTCTATTAATAAATATAATTTCTTTCCCTAATTTAATCCTATTTCCTGATGTAAGAATATACTTGCATTTATTACATCTGCCACACTTAAAATTCCCAACCGGTCTACAAGTCCTAGATGTCAATTTTAACTTACTACCCTCTAATAGTTTTTTAAAAGATCTATCCTTTCTATATACATTATTGGGAGAGGCCCTTAATTTACTATATACACTAGTATCTAATTTCAATAAATCCCAATTCCTCTGTATTATCCTCACCATAGATTCCGTGTCACAATTATATGTGGTTATAAAAAACAAACCTTTCTTAATTTTATTTTCTTTTTTCACTTCAAATTCAACCAACAACTCACCTATGTCTGTACCATTTTTTAATTGTGAATTGTGTGTCTAATAAATGGTATATTTGAGAAGTTCCTTGGTTGGACTGATTTGGACTGATCGAGTTTCCGTGTAAGAATATTGGTTCTTCAGTTTATCTGGATTTTTTGTTTGGCATCATGGAATCTGGGGCGGCCAATTCAGACATCATGGAGCTACTACTCAAAATTAATGAACAATTGTCTGAGCATACAGAGCAAATCAAAACTTTGGTGGAGCAACAACAGGCATCATCCCTTGGCTCCCCCAAAAATTTGTGTAGTCTAGGTAGTCTGGGCTTACCGTTAACACAGCTTACTCCCACAACAAGTAATAAGTCTGTTAATAAGGAGGCGAATGCCAATGAACATGTCAATGTACATACCAGTAAGAGAAATGTTTTAGCAGCTAGTGGTTTTATGGAAAATCATTTGGATAAAATGCAGTGGGAAAATCTAAAATTTGATTTTCAGAATGATTCAAATAGTCATAAAACAGGCTCAAAAGTTAACCTGACTTTAGTAGAACAATTGAAAAGAAATTGCATACTATGAAAAAGCTCCAGTTAGAAAACGGATATTTGAGTAGGAATACTGAACTAGAATTAGTGCCTCGGGGACTAAGATTATGGAGATATAGAAAGGATAGATCTTTTAAAAAACTATTAGAGGGTAGTAAGTTAAAATTGACATCTAGGTCTTGTAGACCGGTTGGGAATTTTAAGTGTGGCAGATGTAATAAATGTAAGTATATTCTTACATCAGGAAATAGGATTAAATTAGGGAAAGAAATTATATTTATTAATAGACATTATGGTTGCTATAGCAGAAATGTGGTGTATTTAGCTAAGTGCAATCAGTGCCCAGCGTTTTATATTGGAAAAACCTGTCGTACACTTAGAGAAAGGATAGGGGAGCATTTGCTGGACATTAAACATATGAAAAATACTAATGCACTGGCAAGACATATTAAGATAAATATAGGTCACGAATTCCAATTTTGTATTATTCAGAAAGTTATTAAGGATAATCAAGGGCATATTTTGGATGTCCATTTAGATATTAGTGAAACTAAGTGGCAAATAAGGTTAAATGCCACTAGTTATCCTGGAATTAATGACCATATTAGTTTAGCCCCATTACTAAAGTTAAGATATATACTGGGCTAAAATTTCCGCCATAACATTTGTTTTTATCTAGACATTTTGTAACTTATATTGTTGGATTAACAAATCAAATTATTTTATTATTCATTTTGTACTGATTTTATCTTACATATTTTATATGTTTATTTTATGTAATATTATAGTATGTTTTTATTCATGGTTTTAGCTTATATATGTTTTTAGGTATATGTATGGTCTGATGGGTATGTGTCTTTAATTTTGTAGGAGTGTAATTAATCAATTAACCTGGGAGTGTTATAAAGGGAAGTGGTTTCAGTATGATGTGTTAGTTCTGATGAAGTCTGTATAAGTTCAAGACGAAACCTTGGTCAACTTGTCTACAATTGTGAATTGTGTGTTTAATAAATGGTATATTTGAGAAGTTCCTTGGTTGGACTGATTTGGACTGATCGAGTTTCCGTGTAAGAATATTGCATGTGTATTGACTCTGCCTATACAATGTCCACTACAGTGTACCACAATTGTTTGTGATGCTCTGTGTATAGCATGTGTTTGAGGCAGCCACTCATGCTACTGGGATGTGCATAGTCCCACAGAAAACATGCAGAGCATGCATTATGTGTAGGTGTTTTACATGTGTATATGGCCTAAAACCCACCTATGACATGCACATGTTATTCACCATATGACATGTAGAACATTCACCAGCATGGGTCTGCTGTCTTGCTGTCACACCAGAGGGACCTACAAGGATATGAGACAGTTTGTCAGTGTCAACAACTGTGGCATTGCTGCTGTGACTTTGCAATATTACAGTAATACAACGGTTGACAGTCACAGGCATACAGATTATGTTCAAAATTATCAGTATTGCACAACACCAGGCTCCACATCTTCCAAATACACAGTACACATCTGACATATGCATGTTCTAACAATCGAGCTAACAGTAGTCTACAGATATGGCATGTTACCTGCATACTCTGAGTCAACTTGCTGGGTGACTCCGGCCTCCATGATGACACATGTTTGTTGTAGTGGTTGGCCAGGTGCCACCATTCTGAGGAGCAGCTCTTCCACTCTGGTGAGGGGCAAATGTGATGCAGCACCACCACCCGTGGCAAGCTGTTGTCTGCGGACATCAGAGGCATGCTGCCGGACATGTCTCCTTAAATCACTGCAGTGATGGCGTACCTGCTCATAAGTCCGGTTATGCATGCCTACGTCAGTAACCTGACGGACAACATCCTGCCACAGTGCAGTATGCTCATGCTGGTCCTGGCTGGTTCTGGAGAACAGCAGGGTGTGATGTTGTACTAGTGTGGAGATGATTACTTCCTCCTCTTCAGGGGAATAGGAAGGGTTGCGATGACGAGACATGTCCCTGGAAGAAATTGAAAAAATTATTGTGAGCAAGTCTTGTGGCACACTTAACATTCTAAAGTACTTATATCAATGAAATGACATATATAGCAACATATTGGCTGTCAGTAGATACACACTTTTAATACCACACATCAGTGCTCAGCCCACAACTGCCTGACAGTGCCTGGCACGTTCTATATATTAAACCATGTTCTGCACAGCAACAAAATGAAACCAGTATGTAAGACTATACAACAGCACATGGCACACTGCATGTGACACAATACACCACCTAGCCACAGGAAGTATATATGAAGCTAATGCATACAGAAATTTGTCATCCATTGAAATTATTGTAAAGTACAGTTACAGTACTACCAGTACACCACACTACTTGTTGATAGCAAACCCCTAAGTAACATATGTGCACATTCATCAGTATAGGTGGCATACTGATGTACTACACTATTCATGTTGCTAGATATGCACTTATATCCTGTAACACACATATGACCCAGGCCATGTTACAGGCATACCCACACACACATCAGACATACCTACAAGACACAAAGGTATGTCAACCCAGATGAGCTTTACCTGTGTACCATACAGTACTGTGTGTCAGCACTTACAAAACCTTATGCCTGAGGTATGTAATGTGTGGGGACTACAGGTAACAAACAAAACAGTGTTTCAAAGCAATGTGGATATAAACCATACTGTGCTGTTTAGGCCTACAGCTTCAGGTAGTGCTACAGTTCATATGGGATTTGTATTCATTAGTGTTAACAATGAATGAGCATACATGTACTGCTGTAGCCTACAAGGGCACACTCCAGTCAACACCATGGAACTATGTCACACCATATACCATACTGCTTTTGCTGCCTAGCAATCGCATACATATATCTTGTGGGGATTAGGGCTAGAACACTACATACCTTGATATAAACATTAACCCACTAGGCTATCACACATATGCACAACGTTGACACATTCACCTACACATTCACCATCACACTCAGTCAACCTCACATAGCAATCAATGCAACATGTACATGCGTGTGTGAATCAGGTCATAGGTAGCTCATAGGCTATTAGGCTTAGGGCCTATAGAAGCCTAGCCATACGGTACCCTGCCCTTCAACACCCATGTAATTTAAGTTCATGTGCCCCTGTCATGCTGAGCCACAGAGGTGATTCCTAGGTTGTATTTCCTATGTCACATCCATTCATCATGATTATTCATGACGACTGCTAATGAGGACCTTTCTTTGCTATTGATAGGTAGTTAGTTCCAGGGTATGGTATGTGTCTGAGATGAGAATGTACCACTCTAGCATGTTCTGCTTTTTGACGTTACAAGGTTTAGATCAGTACAGTGTGTAGCTTGTAGGGATTTTGATCTGTTGACATGGAGCATGTCCATCACCTGTGGGTTTGGCATAGCTTTGTATGTTAGGCAGCGGTTGGCTCTGGGTGTGCGGTATATGACACAGTGTAGCTGTGGTTTTGGAAGACAGTCTGCATAAGGCATCTGTTTGGGTCTGGTAATACTCTTTGTGGTGTTTGTGCCTGGCGTCTACACTTGCTGTAGATGTCTTCTGAGGTACATACCAAAAGGCCCATTGTACTCTATGATGGGTTTTATGACTGATGAGTAGAGTGGAACACTGACCTCTCATTCCATGTATGACACACCTTTTGTGATGACATGCGGACCGTACACAGTTTACATGACTAGTGTGGCACTGTGATTATCAAAAGGGACACTACTCCCCATCTGTGTCCTGTGGTCTCTGATCACACTTTTGGTGTTGAGTAGACTACCAACTATGTGGTAGTTCATGGGTACAGGGTTTTTAACAAAAGGGATGGCAATACATTTACAACATTGAGCTTGAGTGTACATATAAACATCCATTGGTGTACATATAGATTTACATGTAGGCACATATACAGTCCACCTTTCATGGTGGTAATATCAATTATGCAAGGGTTGAGAGAGATACAGTTATGTAATACTTTTGCACAGTCTTGTGCAGAATTCATTGAGGGTATTCTCAGGCCATGTATCTTTAGCAGGACTCCCTGTCTGTACGATTATAAACTTAGCAAATCATACCCACAGCATTTAAACACCATATGTCATATACCAGCACTGTATGCTGTCTTGTTTGCCACACACTACAACCTACCTGAAAATATGCACATAACAACCTTCACCAACATATATATATGTCCACCGTTCACAAACAGTTGCAGTATGTACATTGCTCTATGCACATGTTAAGATGCTAATATATCTGACACATAAATATCTCTATATATTTGTGTGCCATACACACACAAGGTACATTACATCTGTAGACCTCACGGATGACCTGTTGGGCCTTGCTACAACATGAACAGTTGTCACATAATGTGCATGGCAGTAATATTGCAGGGAGTATTTATAGCTGCTAATGCTACATTACTATACTAGCCTGGTACAGCAGTTGCCAATGCTAAGCTACACATTATATGACTATCATGCATGTGTTAATCTGTCACATCCATGTTTATATAGCTGTTTGCACTACTCCCCCAGGCAGCCATTATACACAGTACTCTACAGAACATAGATGACATGATCGGATGTTTGACATTAAATGCTGAGCTACATATGTCACAGTTATGTCCCACTGCACACAGCTACACACTAATTTGTCCATGGCAGTAGTCATGCATGACATCAGTGCATATATACCTACTGCTGCCACATATGCATGTTTCAAAGTATTTACAGTACTTTTCATAAATATCTACTACTTGCCGGTAATCACATTTCTGTCACATACCTGTTTGTCACTTTCATGTCCGTCTGTTTTTTTTTATTTATTTATTTATTTTTTTTTGGTGTTGCCTAAGTAGAGCTTGCTTCTACTTAATTCCCTTTGCTTATTAATTAAGTTTTTTTTTTTACTTAATTAATATGTTTGGCTGCTGATTCATTCGAGTATTTTTACTCAATTAAACTTTAGTGTTATTAAGTAGTAACTAGTATTCTCTCATCCACAAGTTCTGTGAAGCATTATCACATGCAATGTAATGATTGCATGTGGGGATAGCAAGTACAGTCTGCTTTTATAGGTATCTGCACATGTGCATGTGATGACCTCTGCACCAATTGGTGCCCAGCATTTGGTAAATGCATACAGCCTGCTGTGTGGTAATTGCAGTACTCACTGTCATAGCAACCCAATGCTATAAATTGCTAAGTTTTGTAGGCGTAGCCCTTTCAGATTTCCAGAGTGGGGCCCATGCTTGTTTGCTGTGTACTCTGTTGTTTAAGTCAGAAGGTTAGTATACTTCTTATATCTGAAGCTAGAGGTGTAGACAGTGATGTACATGTTGTACTCAGACCTGACTGTTGCCACTTCCAGTACAGAGCTATCAGTGTAGAGTTTAACTCAGCCCTACACATGCTTACACAAGATATATGTGAGTATGTAGTTTCTTTTCTACTTATGTAATTGACTGCCATACAAAAGTAGTTCTTGAGAAGTATTCTTTTGACACATGAACTGTTTGTGGACTGTTATACTGTGCATATTGATGTACTCACTTCTGCAGGGTTTGTGTATTTTTATTGTTGACATTAGCACAGGAGTCTCAGGTAAACTGGACAATTCCACTGCTGAGTATGTCTACCTACATCCTTGGTTGACCCTAAACACACGCATATTTAAAATATGGTAGGGATGCAGACATACAGAGAGCATTACGTCTTATTGTGTGAGTGTTATCTTACTGGACTTAATGGATTGGTGTGTACCTGTTGGTTTATCAAGGCAGGTGGTCTGTCTGCATAGTTGCCAACTGTGAACCTATCCAGATGGTAGCCAGATGGTATCCTGTTGTTCTTTGTCTGTGCAACCCACAGGTGTTTTCAGCACTGGTACAATGGCATTGTTACAGTCAGTTGCTACCAGTAGATGGCTAGATCCTTTGGTATTTCTGTGTTGTACTCCTACATAAGGGTATGCTTGTGGAAGTCCTCACAATGCTATTTGCAAAGTGTGTAACAGCAGATGAGCTGAAATACCTGTGTGTTTCTGCCTCTGCCAGGCCTATGAAACACTCACATACATATTTGCTTGGAGTCAGGGATAGGTAGTTAAAAGTAAGGTACACCTTCCAACTAATAGAGACAGTAAGTGTAGACTTGAGTGAAGCAGTGCATATGGATTTGTACTCCTTTTATGAAGTACAAGCAGTGTCTACTGTTATTATTGTGATTATTCATTGTGTAATACAACACCTCTCTGACTAACGTCAGTACTTTTCAGAGGGATTCAGAGGGATACAGCTAAAATATGTTTCACAATCAGGAAGTATGGCCTCTGCCCTAATCAGATATGCCAGTGTTTGTCCTGCTATGATACTGTGTGGGGGTTGTAAAGTGCCTCAACAACATTATTTGCTGCTAGAATGGCTGCTTCTCTTATCACTGTCTTGTAATGCAATTCCACAACAATTGCTGGTAAAGATCTACAGAACAAGCTTTGTGTTATGACCTTCCTATTTTTCATTTATATTCACTCATTGTTTTGCATGATATATTTATTTCAGCACCAAGTTATTATATATTTGCTGTGGCTTAGTTGTACTTCATGCAGTCAAATGTGCCCAAAGTCTGGGGTTTGAGACTGACAGAGGTGCTTTAATTTGCTGCTGAAGAGAACAAGGGCTCAGACATACAGAGTGATTAAAGCACTTTTAAGCAGTTGTAAGCGGGTTTGTGCGAGTTTGGCCAATGCTTAGCGATGCTTAGCTAAGCGCACACATGCGCACACTCGCTCAAACCCGCTAAATACTGCTTAAAAGTGCTTACTCCTGCTAATCCCCACGCTAATTTCTTTGAAAGAAAATAAAATGGGGAGATAAGAAAGTGGTGAAAAAGGGGGCACAAAGAGGGAAAGACAGTAGGGAAACCAGCTCGGGATGTTCAGGACGGGTGTAGGGAAGGTCCATAGCTGCCCATTTCTTTACTAGCAACAGCTGTGCATATGTTAAAAAATTTGGAGTGAAATTTGAAACCTTCCACCCCTGAGAGAGGGGTGAGGACAACAAAGTATGTTGTACTGCCAATTCTAATTATCAGTTTACATGTCCAGCAGATATGTGTGCGAAATGGGCAGTTATGTATGGCGCGTAATTTTTTTGTGGGTACAGATTGCCCTTTTTTTTTTTTTTTTTTTTTTTCAGGTGAGAGTGGAATGTGAGGTAGAGGAAGTAGGTATATTTGGGGAGGTAGGTTGGGGAGGTAAACAGACAAGACAAACAAGACACATACAGGGGCGGAGTATGACACATGGGGTGGGTGAACACAATTGACGGGGACGGATGTTTGGAAAACGCAAGCCCATGAGCCCACAGATGGTAACAGTGAGACTGAGATCCCCACCCATGGGCAGTCACCACTGAACCTTCACAGACCCGAGGGTGGCTGTGCTGGTGGCTGCGTAGGAGGGGCAGGCTCACCCATGAGTCGTGCCACTCTCGCCTCAAGCTGGCGTAGGGGATCAGCGACTAAACGCTGGATCTCCCTACGCACCACAACCCGGACCCTTCGGAGGGTGATAGGTGGCCCTTCTCTGCCCACGCTTGCAGGGGGGATGAGCCCCATCCCCTGCAGCGCTTCCACCCGAAGGTGGCACAGGACCAATGGAGGAGGGTAGCCCGGGCTGGGCACCAGACCTGCTGTTGCCAGGTGCAATCGCCAGCTGAGGAGGGACAGGTGGGTCCGCTGGGACCAGCCTTCTCATACGTTCTGTGATTAGGTGTGTTTAATTACAACATAGACAACAGCATTCCAAATTAGTTGTAACAGTATGCAGTAATATTCCCATTAACCCAACACACCAGGGTTCCAACAGTTGAACAGCAAGCATAACACATGCATATATTGAACAACAGTGGACATTACAACAGCATGCAGGGATGATTAGTGGCAACAGGCCACCAAGATTGTGGTGTTTGAGCAGGGCACATGCATCAAAGAAAATGCAGATTTTTATAGAACAGTAGGACATATGTCCCAACAAATATTTTGAGATTAGACATACCCATTGAGGTGTGGAATTGCATTGTTTATGCACATGGAGTAGGGTGTAAAAAGAAACCTCCATTAACATCTTATTAGTACTTTTACTCTACACTACATTCCTATTGACTGCAGGTGTATATCCCCTACATGTATTATTACACTAGGCAACATGCATTAGATTGTGTAATGGGTTTGGCTAGTTCATTATATACCTGACCTATATCTGACATGCTAACTGTCCAAGATGCAGATGTTACTGCTACATAGTTATATTTTATTTTTATACTTATGTATCTACATATCTGGATGTGTTCACATGACATTTTCAGTTAAATTTCTACAGAACCCTACATTTCATGTTGCACACTCACATTTCTGGGGAACACCTTGACAAGCTACTTGTGTGTCAGATTTACCTATGCATGACAGCCATTTACAGACTGTTGAGGACTGTTATATGCTTCACAGCTACTGGCACTGCCTTCATCCACTTTATATGGGACTGCACAACTGTGGGTTGACAGCACTTAATACAACACTACTATTTATTTAATGCAAGGGTACAACAACATTTCAAAGTAAGTGACACAGACACACTCCAAGTATTATACTTTTATTAATTACATTAAACACTCTTTTCTACAGGCTCTCTCCTTTATTTGATATTACAGTGCATACGGAAGACCTATTCAGGACATATTATACCTTTATTGATAGGTTACAACACTCTTTTTCAGGCTCGCTCACTTATTTTATATGACAGTACATGCAGAGATAGTATTTCAGACTTATTTTACCTTTATTAATGGGTTACTACACTCTATTTCTGACTCTCTGACTTATGTTATATAACAGTACATGCAGAGAATTTATTCAGGGCATTTTATGGCTGTATTATTGGGCTATAACACTTTTTTCATGCTCTCTCACATATATTATATAACAATAAATGCAGAATAATTACTAACCTGTCTGGTGGCACAGCCTTAGCAGCCTATCTGCAGAGGCTTGCTGATTCGCAGCACCGACACCTGCAGCTGTGAAGTAAATGAAGGGATATTGAGGCATACCTATCCATTATTTAGACTATATTAGCATGTCTTACATACTGCATTCCATGGCTACCTACTCAGTAGTGGGGCATCTTGCATATGACGGGCCTCCTGGATCCATTGGTTCAGTAGGTCCTGCTTCTGTCTCTTCAGGTCTGCATGGTGGTGACGGACCTGCTGACCAGTCCGAGGGATGCTTGTGGCACTGGTGAGTTCATAAGCCAACTGGTTCCAAGCCTCTGCCTTATAGTCCATCCCTTGGAACTGGCCCTGCAGGAGTCGAGACTCATGATGATGGACTAGGAGCCAAACCATGTATTTTGACTCCTCGATGCCCCAGCGTTGCGCTCGAAAGCGAGTACCCTCTCCAGCACCAGACATTCTAACTGCAGATGGGAGCTACAATCAGTTATGGCGAGTATTCCCAACTATGGAGCTTAAATATGCCGCATTTCCCACATTTTTTTGTGATTGGCCGTTTTTGAAGATTCTCGGCTGACTGCAGACCTGCTTAGCAATGGTTAATCTACCATTTATAAGTATATGTATGTTAACAGTGGATGTGTATCTTAAGCTGTCATGGCTTAGTGGTTCAGTGCTTTGATTATGGTACACAGTGTCCTGGGTTCAAAACTTGTCATTGCATTTTATTTTACTACTGTCCAGACAGGCTAGGGGGTGTGGCTGTGTTTAGGCAACTTTGCTCAGTGTTGCTCCACGTTGCTCCACATTGCCCTATGGTGTGCTGGTTAGCGCGGTGCGCAGCTCCGAGCAAACGTATTGTGCTGGGTAAAGCGCTGCTTAGCTGTGGGCAACTAGATTGCACTGGGTAAAGCACTGCTTAGCTGTGGACAACTAGATTGCACTGGGTAAAGTGCTGCTTAGCTGTGGACAACTAGATTGCGCTGGGTAAAGCGCTGCTTAGCTACAGGCATTTATATGTCAAGATCCTTCTTACATTTCTATATATACATTTTGTTCACTGATACATAGGCCATTTCAATGCTTTTTAGTAATATTTTAGTCATATATATATGTCAGGAATTATTTCATATGCTAATTTAAACATAAAAGTGAGAGAGGAGTGGTGGGACTCGAACCGTGAATGCCTCTTCTTTGTGCGCAGGCTCTACCACTACGCTGTTGCTATTTGCATCGATTTGCATAAACATTTGTTATTACGCTCTTCAATGTCAACATTGCAAACTCTAGCTAAGCTATGGGCACACCCGCGCAAACACGTGCAAATACGGGCAGCTATATCGGGAATTAGAAAAAAATTAATATTTTACATTTTATAACTCTACTGGGGGTTTACAATGTGAGGGAGTGTAGTGTTGGGTATGTTGACATTTGAGCGGACTCGCTCATGTGTGTTGACATTTCACAATTCAGACACTTGCAGGGGTGTGGACCTTAGGACTGCTCGGCAGTCAGACATGCCCCCTGCCTTCCTGCACGGTCCGTGTTAGACTTGGAGTGGAGTCAGCGTGCCCTCATGAATATGCATGGCACGCTGATGTCAGACCGTTCAACTGCAGTTTCCGAGTAAGACTTATTTAGTCTTACATGGAGGTTTCGTGAATCTGGGAGAATGACTATGAGTTAGATTATTTGAGTGTGCTGTTAGCATCTGGTTTGTTATGCTTTCTTACCAGTTGTTTTCTCTGTTCTGGTGGTTAGTCAGATAACTTGGGTTAAGTCATATAAGTTAACTGAATGGTGAGATTATTTATTTGTGGCTAAACACCAGACAGTGTTTAGGTTATCTAGGACTGTTGCCACTTGTTGATTAATGGATGCTACATACAACAGCATATCTTCAAACAGCTTTGTTACCATTTACTCTCTCATATTTATACTTGATGGTTCCACAATAGATGTTTCAACAAACAAGTTAAATAAATAACAACATGCAACTGGTTCATTAAATTAAGAAATTTGCAATTAAAACATTAAAATAGAATGATTGCTACTCAAAATGTTCTTTATAGTGAGTGCAGTCTTTATGGTCATACTTTTCCTCACCCTTAAAGGCGAGTCTTAAGGGTACTTCTCATATGCTTTCAACTTAAGCAAACTCTGAATGCATGTGTTCTTTGATTCACCTTCCTGACTGTTTTAAGTTATATTCCTTGTAAAATATAGCACCACTTATTAGTGTGTGTTTTAAATATGCAATTTTTCACAATTTTTCCCGTCAGCAATGAAACAATATGTATGAACCAATAAAGACAAATCTGCCCATTTCAGAGCATTTCAACCATAAAAGGCCACTCAAACTTGTCATTACAATCCACCAATATCAGTCAACATGCAATATCTGCAAAAGTAAAAATCATTTGAATAATTTCACATTAAAGAGATCTGTAACTAATGAATATGTTGCTGCTAGCAAGCAACTTTATATTTCAGTGTTTCATCTACAATTTCAGTGTCTGCTGCCCTTGAAGAATAAATTGCCTATGTTACAGTAAATAAAAATGGTAGGCTGGTAATATTGCAATAGGGGTGAATGACAAGCTCACAACAGGCTCATGGTTACTAGGCATCTCATCCAAAAAAAGACATACTTAAGACTGCAGTACCCCACCCCCCTTAAAGTATGCTATATGCTGTAGTAGAACCCACAACCTTCTTCATCAAGATAGAGTACGCTACCTGTTGTGCTACTAACACTGCTTTCAAATTCTACAGCACAATAGTAATGACCATTTGCTAAACAAAACAGTTGCACATTGAAAACAGAATTAATATGAGTGGTAGTAAATGTGTCTTCCTTAAAGCTCACAATTCCTTGAACATTCACTGAAACTCATATTTATTTGTGCAGTTTGTTAGTTGGTATAGAGAATTCATGCTGTTTCCTTTAACTAAGGTACAGTATTTGAGCCTGAGAAAATTAACTAACCTCCCATTCCAAACTAGTGCATTACACACACACACTGATGGAACATTGTCTGTTTGCCTTGGCAGCAAGTGTGTCTGTTTGTGTTTAAAGTTAAGGTCCAAGCAGGAATGTCTTGTATTTAAATTCTGCAACAGGTGTGTACATCGACACAGGAAGGGATACACAGATGCAGACAGCATTCTTGTAGAATGCCCTTAAAAAAATGTGTATTCTTTTTTTAAATTAAAAAAGTAAATGTTATGGCAGCCCCTTGGCCAGCAGGCCTCCTCACAGACAGCTGTAGCTCCTCCAAGCCAGTGGGCCCTAGATGACTGCCTAATTCTCCTTTTGCTGGATCTGGCTCTGCTCAGTATTGTAGAAAAAGCCCACTATTCCCTTAATCTGTCATCATGAGCCAACCAATCTCAGAAACAGCAATGACCCTAGGCAGAAGAAGCACATCAAAAAGTAAAATATAGCAACAGCATGAAATCCATAGAGTTATGTGATCACTACATTAGATGAAGGTACTAAAGTTGGAAGTATCTCTATAGTCTTAAAAACAAATCTCACCTCCTGACTTGTTTGAAAAGGTAACAACCTGGAACTCTTCCATGTCCAACTTGCCATAAACAAAGCACTTATCAAATCATAGCTAAGTGCAGGACCTCCCTCTATGTTCTCTTCAACCTGTACTTCTTTCCTAACCAGTATGGAGTCTCTATGTATTAAGCCAAACACTGTTCTTCTTGGAAACGTCAACTGTCCCTCCATAAACTGGAAGACTTATTTGTTCTCGTACATGTATGCCCAGAAATTTCTGGACATCATCAATAGAAACTTTCTGGACCAATTAGTCCACACCACACCAGGGTGATAAAACCCTGGACTTGGTCTTTACCTGTATAGTCAGCTCTGCTTCCCACCTATTATAACCTCAACCCTGGTCAAATTGGACCACAAGTCAGTCACAGTAACCTTAACACTGAAGCCTGAAGCATCTGCCAATAACTAAATATTCAGAAACTACACAAAGGCTGACCTGTTAAAACTGTGTGATGACATGGCTAAATTCAAAAACACTTTCCACGGTAAAGATTCCACTTCTTATACAGAATCCTTCACTGCCAAAATCTGTGCACATGTAAATAGTTGCATACACTTATCCTCCTCCTTAGAAACAAATACAGTGCCAAATTTAAAAATAAACCTATATGGTGGAAACCTAATATAAACAAGCTCTATAAAAAGAAAAAAAAATAATCATATGTAAAAGTAAATTTAATTTTCAAGAAGTCAAAAATCCACTTGCTAAACCAAACAAGGAATTTTGAATTTTGTTCAAATTAACCAAAGCCAGATATAAAGTAAAAAAAAAAAAAAAAAAAAAAAAAAAGCAGCTCAAGCAAAACATAACCACAAAGCCTTCTTGAAGCATTTTAGTCATTTCAGAAATAATGCTCAGAACTGTACAGAGCTAATAGTAAATTATATCACATAGTCGGATCCAGAGGACACTGCAAATGGAGCAATTCCTCTCTCCCTCTTCAACCTCATATTTCCTCCACTATTTTCAGAAAAATATCTACATCTACACCTGCCCTCCAATGTCACAAGAACAAGTTCTTAAATCACAGTCCAAAGCCAAGAACACTACATCTATAACGTCACATAACATACCAGGCTGCTTACTGGTTAGCCTGAAACGTGACTTATTAGACCCTCCTACATATGCTATTCAATATCAGCCTTAAAAAAGGCTTTGTGCTGGATGTATGGAGGACAGCAACAGTCATTCCCTTGCCCAAAGGTGAGGCCTTAATGGACTCTCGTAATTATAGATCCATAAGCCTGACCAGTCCCATGTGTAAGGCCATGGGAAGGATCATTGCTGAACTAATAAAAAAGGATATAGGTAGCCTAAAAACTCTCTACCCAGCACAGTTCAGATTTGTCAATGGTAGGTCCTGACTACTTAATCTGATCAAGTTATTTGAAAAACTCACCGAGGCAATGGATGTGGGAAAATCAATGCACACTGCATATCTGGATGCATACTGCATATCTGGATCACACTGTGACCCCCGCCATCATCCCACTCTCAGACATCACTGGCATTTACTTTCAGAGGTCAAAGCTAATGTTAGGGCTTTATGACTGACCAAGTTTGCAGACATCTGCTCACACAACTAGTCTTGAGCAGTGTCCTACCAACATCATGAGTGATGCCATAGTACAAACATGCAAACAAACAAACAATAATTAATTTCAAC
This sequence comes from Protopterus annectens, assembly GCF_019279795.1. NCBI lineage: Eukaryota > Metazoa > Chordata > Ceratodontiformes > Protopteridae > Protopterus > Protopterus annectens. Next base: position 330,081,221 of record NC_056735.1, read on the forward strand.
AACTGACCCAATAACTGAAGCATTTCCAGGAGGGCCCAATGTGTCAGCTTGGACAGAGATGTTCAACAGTCCTACATGCTATGCTAAAGATGGCCTATACCTGTCAGCCTTGGACTTATACATATTGACAAATATACTTTTTATCCACATAGTGCCATTCTTAGGCAAAGTCAGTGTCTTATATATACCATCATAGCAGTTTCATACCAAGCCTATACTAATATGGCATTGCTCAATGATGAAAGCCTAGATAATATGTTGCTACCCTCAAAGCCTTCCTAACCCTTGAAAATATAAACATCTGTATAATTACAGAAAAAAGACTCCAGTATAGTGACAACACTCCTCTTCCTAATTTTAATGTCTATGACTTGTTTAAACCATCTACCATGGTTATCTGTGTCTCTGGTGAGGGAATGTCTGTTTTTATTCAAAATCCTATTACCTCACATCTAATCCAACAAGATGATGACATAGAACTCCTTCATATCCTGTTCGCTTCTAGAAATCCCACTTATCATTTCATGGTTAGGTACAAAATACCCTTTCCATGATATCTAGAGCTGTGAAGTTACCCCAACAATTTACTGTCCCTAATTACTGGGCCTAACAATCATTCTGGGTGATTTCAACCATCCATCCATAAACTGTCTAACATACACTACAAATAACAAACAACTAATAACAGATATGCACAATGGTTTCTAGAAATTATCAATGCCAACTGTCTTGACCAATTAGTGCTCTCCCTTACTAGGTACTCAACTCTGCTATGTCTGGTTCTTATGCACCATTATGCACCCTACCTATAGTGTTCCACTTTGTGGTCAAGTTTGATCACCATGCTTTAGTACTGTCTACAAGATCCCAGCCTAAAATGCCCTCAAATACCACTGTCTGCAGAAACATCTCCAAAGCTTGCTTCCTAGAGTTAGGTTTGAGTTAAAGAGATTTAACAATCTCCCATCCCATAAAGACCCCATAGCTGAAACAGCTCCTTATACTACTTCCATTCCCACCTAAACTCCTGCTTTGAAGCTTGTATCCCCATTTGCCATAAATAAAATGTTAAGGTCAGAAACAAATTACTTTGGTGGAATCCCAGCATCAATAACTCTAGAACAAGATAAAAAATTCTATTCCTAAGAAATAAATTAAAATTCCATTGCTCAAACTGATCTCAATAAAGATGCTAAAGAGCTACAACAAAATATCAAGACCTACAAAGCTAAGTATGAATTAAAATGTTCTACTATAATTAAAGATAACCATAAAACCTTATTTATTTTTCAGCATATGGTTCACTGATGTCAAAGCTGATGTCAAGGGTCTCTGACTCACAAGTTTTTCTGATGACTGCAGACTTGAAGCTGTCAGTCCAGATGACACCCATATCCTCCAAGAGGGTCTCACCCATAAAAACTAGTGGTGTCAGTACCACGGACTAAAGTACAGTGCAAAAGACTATCACTGTGCTCTTTGGAAAACAAGAACACCTCTATGTCTTTGACATAAATGATATCCCAAACAAAGCAAATACTATCACTGCATATCTAGGCAATTTCATGGGTAATAAACTCTCTTTCATCCACCATATCTTAACTAAAATTAAGGAAATCCTTCTCCAAACATGGCTAATTAGTAAAGGCATATTCTCCAAGCCTAAGGAAATTATTGTCTCACTTTAAGCTCCCCTTATCATGCCCATATTAGAATTCCGTAACCATAAGCACAGCGCATGAACAAACCAATAAACAAAAGAGAAAGAGAGAGAGCAACCGTCACTCAGGCAGCACAACTCGTTATTGTTTTTAACGCTTTTGTCTGCTGTGAGCTTGACTTCCTCAGAAAACATGATCACCTAGATCATTTCCTTTTTATACAAAAAAATCACATGACTTTGTTTAATTGAACATTTAAATTAAAATATATATATATATATATATATATAAAACTTCAATACAATGAAAACAATAAATCTAAAATTGTTAATGTTAAAAAAGACATCATATTAGCAGCAGAGGCAAGTAATCCTAACCTTCAATATAAAATTCAAATTGATTTAATGAATGACAGAATAACTACTGATCTATGTTTTGCTTTGAAAAGTAATGAATACAGAGCTGTATTTGTTAATGTTGATAAAGCGATTTCTGCCATTAAAGCTAAGAAAGTTAAAAAACTTAACAGGGACAATGCAGACTATGAGAGAGGTGTTGCCTATCCCTTGCCTAGGAATTCTAATAGAGTTTTTAGTACTAAGATAAATGAAAATGTTGTGTATGAAACTGTTGAAATTATTGTTGAGGAAGAAGCTGGGTGCTCTAATAGAGAACAGGAGCCCCCTTTAGGAGAACCTTTAAGATGGTCAGAGCACCTTCGAAACCAAAGGGAGCAAACAGCAGGAGGGGAGTATTATTCGATTTATATGAATGATGTAGAAAGATCGGACCCCATGTATTGTCAGGATTTCTACCCACAGAGGGGGAGAGCCAAGTGGGGCAGGGGAACGAGGGGAACTATGAGGAGATAATCAATGATTATTTGGATAATGGATTGTGTCAATATTGTCACTAATATTAAAGGTGACTTTAGGATTTATAATCTAAGTTCTGCTAATATTACAACTGAATGGGAGGAACTTTTTTCAGAAAGGGTTGAATTATGTCTCTGTGAGAAAACATAGACTAGACAATTATCTTTTAGAATTTAAGATCTTTGTTAGGAAACTTAACCTTAGGCTATATTTTGACAATAATATACATTTTGGACCTTTTGAATTGTGTAAAAAAACAAGTACTTTCAATCCACCCCTGCACCCCATCCTGCGGATCTATGAGAGATTATGCATGTCACAGATTAGAGAAATTTTCATGAATAATATATTATTTCCCAACAATCTTACTAAAGATGAGCAAAATTTATTATTTCAAATCATGGGAAATAAAAGAATTAGATTGATGAAACCTGACAAAGGGGGAGGCCTGGTAGCCATGGATCAAGAGGCTTATATTCAAAAGATGCTTTTACACTTGTATAGTGAAACCTATGAGGAAACATCCATTAATCAGCTGAATATAGCTTACAGACATATTTATATTACATTACTTGACATTGTTAGGCAACCAAATAACACTTGCTGAATTTAATTATTTAGAGCAGGCCAATCCACGTGTTCCTACGATCTTTGGAATACCAAAGACGCATAAATCTATTGTTGATCCCCTTCTTAGGCCTATAGTGGATGCTAAGGCATCAAAAACATTTTCTATGGCCAAGTTTATAGACATACATTTTTAAGGAATATTAAAACAGTTTCCACATATTCTACAGGATTCATGGGACTGTCTCAAGAAAATCCAACAGTGAATGTATACTGAACAAGTAATATTTGCAACAATTGATGTCCGTGACTTGTTCACAGTGATTTCTCATGATGAGTGAATTAATATGTTCTATGATTTTCTTTGTAAATATTCCAGTTTTACACACTCCAGAATATTGATGTTTCAGACAGTTATGGATACGATTGTGAACAATAATTTTATCCTATTTGAAGGACTTTATTTCAAGCAAAAAATAGGGATAGCCATGGGGGCCTCATGTGCACCCCTATTTGCTAACATTGTCTTTGCTGAATGGGAAATCTCTAAGGTATTTACTGCGGAACTATTTGAACAGTGTATTTTCTATGGCCGTTATTTGGACGATATTTTAGTCCTATGGCAAGGTACTGAGGGGTCACTATATGAATTTTTTGACTACTTGAATAGTAGTACATCTATTTTACAGTTCACTATTAATGTTAGTGATAGTATTATACATTTTTTGGATATTACTATTATTAAGGACCGTGACAATAGTAGATTTATTTCTACACTTTACAGGAAGCCAACCTATTCAGATACCTTGCTACATTTTTCTAGTGCCCATCCACTTCATCAGAAGAGATCTTTGGTAAAGGGGCAAGGAGTTAGGCTGGCTAGAATTGTTAGTGAGAATGACCTTTTTCTTAACTAAATAGTTACCCTTAAGAATATGTTGTTGGCAAGAGGCTATCCTTTGTCCTTTAAGGAGCCCATTTTTCAAGAAGTTATCAATAAGAGAGATGGAAGAATTGTTTTCCCTTTATTAGGATCTATACTTAATGTTAATAGTGACAATGGGATTATTGATAATAATTCCTCTTTTTCACACTCCATGGTTCTTACGTTTAGCCCATTATATGGTAAAATAAAAGAAATAGTAAATTTGATTTGGGTGTTATTTGATATTGAACAACATTTTCAAAATAAGCTTGGTGACCACTCTATTGTGATCTATAAGAAGGATAAAGCTTTTAAAAATTTATTAGAAATGGATGCAACAAGAAGGATTAAGGGGAAGATGGCCAAATGTGGACACTATCATCAATGTCCTCATATGATGGAAAAGGATTCTTTGTTTATTAAAGGCCATGGTTGGGTGTTTCTGAAGCAAAGGTTCAATTGTTATAGTAAAAGTATTATTTATATAGCCATTTGTCAACAATGTCAGAGTTTCTATATAGGTAAAACCATCAATTGTTTTAACAGGCGAGTCTATCAGCATTTATACGACATCAGTAAGAACAATTTGAAGAATGCACTTTTCAAACATATTAATGGAAATCTGGGGCACTACTTTAAATTTAGTGCTCTAGAGCAAGTAAACAGTAATAGTCGAGGGGGTCCTTTGGACACTTTTTTAGAATATTGGGAATTGATGTGGAGTTAAGATGTAACGCAATGGTCCCTCCAGGGCTGAATGAAACTGTTAGTCTTTCTTGTTACCTTAAATTGAAGGCAGATTTCCATATGTGAATTTACTGTTACATATTTGCCTTTATTTTAGAGTGTATTTTTTAGTAATACCATCAATATTAGGGTTTATTTACATAATAGTAGGGAAATATTTATATTGAAGGCTAGGATTACGTGCCTCTGCTGCTAATATGATGTCTTTTTTAACATTAGCAATTTTAGATTTATTGTTTTCATTGTTTTTTTTATTTAAATGTTCAATTAAATGAAGTCATGTGATTTCTTTGTATAAAAAGGAAATGACCTAGGTGATTATGTTTTCTGAGGAAGTCAAGCTTACAGCAGATGAAAGCACTTAAAACAATAAAGAGTTATGCCCATATTAGAATATAATGCTCCTTTGTCATGTATCTATCCAACCATATGGTCCAACTGGAAATAATGTTTCCTCACCATCTGAAATAACACAATGTTTCCTCACCAAAAAAATCATGGATATGAGCTACTTAAGCAATACAGAGCATCTAAAAGTGCTGTGATGAAAGGAGATACTGCCAGCACAGCTATCTGGAATTTTGTAAATAAGTATATGTCATTTTTGAATATCAACATGATCCATATAAGATGCTTATGTTACAAATGTATTAGAACTGTATGTCATGCATATATCAAACTGCTCAGTACAGACATGTGTGATAAAAAAGTATTTTGTAAAGTACTGAGCTTAAAGATGTATCCACAGTGTGCCCTGCTGAAGGAGGACAGAAATGTACATACACTATTGTAGCTGCTTAAATGTATATTTTTTAACAGTCGAAACTGGCATACAGAAGTCAACTTCAGTCTAGCAAACTTCAGAAAAAATAGCTGAAATTAAATTACTTTATGGCAGTTAGAGACAGAATGTCTGTATTAGGGAACTTTCTGTATTGTCTTGGAAGTGTTTTATTGTTTTATGACTTCCAGCATCTACCAAAGATCTGCTAAATAGCCCTTGTCTATGTATTTTTACAGGTAGATGCTAAATGCTACCAGCTGCCATCAGTGGTTGTTTTGGGCCTGGGAACTAGAAGTCAGATGACAAGAAATGATGTCATTCTGCAAGCTAGCCCAGCAGTAATCTTTGAGATATTAATTTAAGAAGTCTCTTAGGGAGAGATAGTGCATTCTATATTCTGTCTTAGACCTGGCAACAGCAGGAACCATTCACCAACCATTTGCCTTGCTCTGATGAAGTAAGTTACTAGAAATAGTAATTCTTAGATATAGTCAGGAATATAGCAAAGCTTAGTTTAGATATTTTCTTCAATTATTTAAGACTGTCCAGCAATGTTGTTTTAAATATTCCCTGTGATTTTGAACTCTGATGTCACTGTGATTATAAACTGAGTATTTTCTTGTTCTTTTATTATTTATTATTAAATATATTTAAACCTTTCATTGTGGCTGATCTGTCTAGAGATAGTTTAAGTTCTGATAGTACTTGCATATTTCTTTGGTGACACTGTGTGGGCCACTCCTAATAGCCTTGCACTTGGTCAAACTACCATTTGTATTTATATTAATATTATACAGTAATATTGGATACCCTTTGTTAAGGGCCTTAAGTAGCTGCTAAGGACTTGGCTGGTGGCAGTGATAACTACCTTATAGTCTAAGCAAAAGAAGGCATAACTAGTAAAACTGTGCTAGCCTTTCCCAGGTATATGTGTGTATGTAAATCAAACCTCAAAGAGTGTGCGTGTTAGTTACTTGGGCAGGGACATGAAGCACTGGTTTGACAGAGAGGGTGCTGGAGGTCTTGGCTTGGCCACTCAGCTGGGATCTCAACTCTATAGCTGTGTCAGTGGGGAGTCCTACTGGGGATCGGGAGGAAGAGGGAGAAACCAGCCCTGGACTGACTGTGATCTCTGTGTGCACTTGATACAGAGAGCTGCATCTGGAAATACTGTGTGTGTGTACTTGTCATCGTCCCAGTGTATGTCCCCACTGTTGCCAATGGTGAGGATCGAGGCTCCTTGATTACTGGTCCAGTGGTGGCTCATCACAAGTGCTATTACTCTGTTATGTTTTTTATACACTTTGCCTTGGCAGTCTAAACCAGGTCTAAAAGGTTGAAAATGCCCTTGCCCTGCTTGACTTCTTAGATGTTCATAAAACTTGAAATTCATAAAACTTGAAACACTGTAAATTCTCACTCTACTGATTTAAACATATTATAAAATAAATAGGAAATTTTGGCTGGAGAAATATTTCTCAAAAGGATACCCTATCTTTGGAATATTCTCATAGTCTATATCAAATAAAGTAGCGTTCTCAATCTCTTTAAATCTAACTTAGACAGATGGATGGGTAACTTTAAATTCACCACAAGTCTAGCCCCCTTATAGTTCTGGTAAACTTCAGCATGTTTCTAAATGCAGCTGGAATGTGTTTGTGGATAATGTAATAAATAGTTTGAATGCACATGGAAACATATTTTTTGATTGTTCAGCACTGGCAGAGCATAAAAATTCAAGATTTATTAGAAAAACTCTAGCCAAGGAGAATGCAAATGTCTTTTCATATGTTTCAATTTGGAATCCAAAAAGAATAAAATTGGTTGAAACATAACATGGACTTTTGGAATTAATGTTGCTATTGACAAAGAAAGTGACTACCTAGAAAGAGAAAAGAGCAGAGCCTCTGGTTATTGATAAATTGCATTGTTAGCACAGAGAACTATGTAGTGCAGAGGCTCACTAATATGGGAATGGAAAGGGCAATATGCATATAATTAAGTGATGACTGTGTCTTTTGCCACATGGTACTGAAACATAAAATATACAATTATTACTTTTTAAATTTCTCCAAATGTTTAGGATTTCAAATACCACTACTGGAATGGACCCCATTCCTTAGTCAGATTACAATTAGAGTTCATGACATTAGCATTGCTTCTATCTTTAATGTTAGCCAAGAATAATCTTCTCATTATCAGCAATGTACTCAGAATTATCCCCTTCTGCAGTTCATACAGGGTTACATGAATTCATAATGTGTTTAAGTATAATTGCAAATTATTTTTTATTAGTCCTTTTGATTCTACTACTATTGGCACTGTCTTGGCATCTTTCTTCTACTTTGCTCATTGATGCATGCATAGCCTGGTATTTTATGATTTTGTGTCTCTCAATACATAAAACACTATAATTGATGAATGTAGGAATTCAATGATTAACACAACTTTTGCATTTTTTCTTGAACTATTGTATCGCATTTTCTTGCATCTATTTTATCAGCTGTTGGTATTGAGTGATCCCATGTGATGTGAACTTCACCATTGTCTGTAATCCATTGTGGTTCATGTTTCCAGTGCTTCTCAGCTACTTCAATATTGTAATGTTTGTACAATCCCAGTGCAACAGTCTTGTCACATTATTGTGTCTTTCAGTTTACATACCCTCAGCTATAAGTGTATTACAACAGTAACAAAATGTGCAACCGTTTCGGATTATTTTTTACATAACTTACAACATTTGCCTGTTTCTCCCACTTTTTCTGCAAATGTAAACATGTAACCTACTGTCTTTTACATAATTATTACAATAAGGCTACGCAGAGGTAAAGAGTTAATAGAAACCCCATGTTAGCTTCTTTGTTTTATTTATATATATATATATATATATATATATATATATATATATATATATATATATTTCCTTTTTTGCATTTGTTAGAGAGCTTTTATAATAGTTGCTACAATTACATATTTATAAAACTGCACTGTTATGGACTTAGCTGTATATTGGAGTGTCTAACATGAAAAACTGATTGTTTATATTGTGTTATATTTTATATTTATGTTGCAGTTCTTCATATGTTTTGATATTATTGTGAAATAAAATGTGTTGGTTAAAAAATTGGGCCAGGTCATTTCCAGACTATGTACTATTATCACATACTTGGAAGGTATGGCTTTTTAAGAATGCTTTTTTAGGATTTTGTCAGCCTCAGAGGGTGTTCTCTGGGCACTGGCCTGTATCACTCAAAGCTTAAATGTAATACTAATATAACTGATAACATGTTGGTCTATGACAAAACAGTCAAGCATATTAATCTAAGACTCCAATGAATGTTGCATCATTTAAGGCTTAATAATCTATGGCTAAACAGAGACTTTGGAGATTTTGTGTTACAAACATCTCAATAAATGGAAAATGTATTGATTGATCTTGGGATACAAATGAGGATGAAGAAACCCATTAACTAGTCACCAGTTTTGATATTTTTTAGGCATGATACGTCTGTCAATTTGTTTTCCAAACATTCCATAAATATCCATGTCACTAAGGTAACTCCTAAATATATTGTGTTACAGTGGGAGCAGCCATAGGAGGAGATTTTCCTGTTTTTAAAAAAGCTAGAGACAGGAGTCCTGAAACTTCCACATTACAAAGGCTGTAGTATTACAAGTAGAAGTTAGTTCAGTCAGGCATTGGAGCAGTGAAACTGACAGTGAGGCTTATGAAACAAGAGCAATGATAGATGTGTAGCCATGATATACCCAAACTAAGAAGGATCTACTAACTGTTGAATATGGATAAGAACCAAAACCAAAACGAAGGATGTATGCAAGTCTTTAAGTGCTAAAACTCAAAGAATGGACTTGCAAAGAGTGTCCAAAAGAAGGGCAGAAACCAATCACTTGAGTAATAGCAAGCACTTTAATCACAATAACGCCAAAAACAGAAAATACGTTTTCGATCCAAAATTCAAGTCTTCATCAGAAGTAAACAATTAACAGTCATCCCTAAAATACTTATATAGCCATCCAGTTATACAAATTACAAAAGTAATTAGTCAATCAAATTAATTCCACAAACAGTATAAATAATGTTATTCATAAAAACATTTGTTAAACTTTCCAAATTAAAATATATAATTTATAATACTTTCCATAAATTGATACATAAATTAATTCAGCAGTTTGAACCTTAAAATTAAATTATGCTTCTTAAAAACACATTTAATTAATTTAATTATAGTAAAATTTACTTTTGTATTACTGCATGATTAAAAATACCTCACAAAACATTGTGTGTACTCCCATGTCTTTGGGTTTTAGCACTTAAAGACTTGCATACATCCTTCATTTTGGTTTTGGTTCAAATTGCGATGGCTGAGAGTCCAGAAGGTGAAACCACACTTGAAACTACGTGCTCACAGGACAGAGGCGAACTACGCAAAGTCATTGGGCAGCTGTCCCAGCTGGTGGATTTGTTGACACCAGCATGCTCTTCTATTGTGTCACTAGCTGGAGCGCTTACCAACGGATGTAATTTTAAGCAAAACCAGCTTAACGAAAACAATAAATCTTCGCAAACTACAAAGGAAGCCCCTAAATGTACTAATGGATCTATCAGTACTACTTCTTCGAAAAATAATGGTGCACTAACAAACGATGAATTTCTGGATTTTCCTCGTCTCTTGCGCAATACAGTGTCAGCAACCAGGGACGAAGTAAGGGCACCACCAACTAATGAACAGTCTGCAACCTTTACAAATAACCAAGGTGATTTTATTTCTGCCAGAGGCAGTTTTGACATTAAATCATTCATAGCCAAAGAATTTTCAGTAACTGAATTGATGGGTGCAGTTAGGCACCAGGGAAGCAATGCAAAGTCTTATAGAGAGAATTTAGATGAACTTTATTACTTGCTAGAAAAATATAAGCGTCTGGGGTGTGACTGCTCGTTTTTAAAGGAATGTTTAAGCAAGGAAATTGTGCCTAAGGGTCTTTGTGTTACAAAATTTCCTAACAATGTTGTCGAGGGTTCTGAATTTCATAGAGAACTTATTAATGTCTTTGACAAATGTGGTTTAGAAGTGGTGGGTTCTATACTTAAAGAAAATGAAAGGATTAGAATGTGCTTACTAGAAAAGATTGAAAGGGCAAATACTACTATTACCAATGATTTACTGTTTCAGGTAGAAACAGAAAAGAAAAAATACAGGGAAATCTTTTCTGAAATAGAGGCAAAATGTATGGCTAACTTAAAAAGGAAACATTTTAAACTGGAAAGAGACTTGAAAGATTACAGAGAAGGTAGGGCTTACCCTAAACCCAAACAAACAGCCTTTCACAATAACTTAGAACAGAATTATATTGAAAATGAGCCGGTGGGTTTTGTTCAACATGATGTTGAATTTGAAGGGCAGGATAATTTTTCTGATTTACAAGAAATTCCCCCTTTACGCAGGTCGGACAGGATTCGGAACCAGAATCCTGTCCGACATCCACAGTACAAATACAATTACAGGCGGAATTACCAGTAAATTCTCACAGACAAGAGAATACATCCATTTCCAGACATGGATATATTTTCACACTGGACGATTATAAGATTTTTAATTACAGTAGTATAGAATTAAAGGAGGAACATTTTGATCTCTTATCTAAAGGTTTTAAATTTATTCCTACTAGAAAAGCAAGTTTACCTAGATCCATTGTAGATTTAAAACTATTCCTTAGGAAAATGAATTTTGCCTTAATATTTCAGGAAAACAACACAGAATACAGACAAACAGGCCCCTTAAAAAGAAAAAGCACCGTAAATCCACCACTACACCCACAATTGAAAAACCTCGACACAATCCTAGAGAGAGAGATTAGGAAAATTTTATCTGAGCACAAGATATTTCCAAACTTGTCTGTAATGGAAGGAGTAACACTAAACGAATTAAGAAACAACAAGAACATTAGAATTATGCACCCAGACAAAGGGGGTGGCACAGTACTGATGGATTTTATTATGTATGAATCCAAAATGAAGGATTTACTAAATGACACGGTTAAATATTCACAAGCCTCTATCAATGAGGTTAATTTAGCACATTCAAAAGTTAAGTTATTACTTTATGACCTACTATTAGAGGGTTCCATCAGCAAAGATATTTACAATTTTTTATTAAATTCCCAACCAAGGGTTCCATCTGTCTTTGGAATACCAAAGGTACATAAGGACCCAAATGATCCTCCACTTAGGCTTATTGTGTCATCTGAAGGTTCAGTTACAACTTCTTTAGCCAAATTTGTAGATGACAAACTGAAAAAGTTGTCATATGATAGTCCAATAGTTCTGAAAGATTCATGGGACTTCCTTAGGTGTGTTAAACCTGAACTATACTCCCCAGATCTGGCCTTCGTAACTCTAGACGTAGTAGATCTGTTTGGATCTATCCCTCATGACATAGAGCTCCAGTGGTTTGAAGACAGTATGAGGGACAGTAAAATGTTTACAGTGGATGATTTCAGGAACTGCTTAACGTTTATGGATATCATTCTCCATAATAATTTCATGTTTTTTTCAGGGAGAATTTTTTCAACAGAAAAGGGGAGTAGCGATGGGGGCCAAATGTGCCCCCACATATGCAAATTTAATTTTGTCCAGATGGGAACAACTATACATACTAAACAGTCCTTTTATAGGCTGTTGGTCCTTATACAAAAGGTTCTTGGACGACATAGTTATTTTTTGGACAGACACTTATCAAAGATTTACTGATTTTTTGTACTACATCAAAAACACAACAAATGTTTTGGACTTTACTCATACTTATAATACGGACAATCTTACTTATTTGGATGTTTTTATCAGTAAGAAAGCTGATGTTTTTTCATCTTGTATTTATCGAAAGGAAACATTTTCCAACTCTTATCTACATTACAAGAGTAGTCACCCCCATTTCCAGAAAAAGAACCTGGTTAAGGGACAGCTGGTTAGGGTCAGTAGAATGACCTCCGACGATGGGGATTTTTCTACTGAGTGCAAAATTATTGGAAATGTTCAGTAAACGTGGTTATCCAAGCTCCTTACTACAGGAAGTAATTGATTCAGTGGTCCAGGAAAGGAAAAGTAGATTTGCCCCTATTCTTGGAAAACCAATTCAGGAGGTTAAAGAAACAACTACTTATACCCAAGAAGTGAAAAAGTGGGATGATGCATATATTATGGATTTCTCTGGAGATGCAGGAGTTGTGAAACAGATTATTACTAGAGAATGGAATAAGTTCACTGAGATTTCGGACTTAGAGGTATTGAAAAACAAAACACTAACATTTATATATCGTAAAGATTTAAACTTTAAGCAACTCTTTGAGTTTGGAAAGGTTAACACCTCCTTAAAAAGACCAGGTACTTTTAAATGTGGTACTTGTCCACAATGCCCCTTAATACTCAATGAAGGTAGTATTTTACTTGCATCAAGAGACAGGGAGATTACCAGTAAATGTTTTTCTAATTGTAACACCAACGGTGTGGTCTGTGTTGCTACTTGCAAGGTTTGCACCTCATTTTATATAGGAAAAACCGAGAGAAAATTAAGGAACCGTATATATGAACACTGTTATGAAATTAGGAAACAAAACATAAAAATGCCCTATATAGACATACTTTGACTTGTCCTCAGGCTAAATTTCTTTTCTTTGTTTTGGAAGTGGTACCCAAGGAATTAAGAGGGGGTATGTGGGAGGCCAAACTTGAATATAGGGAGTTATTTTGGCAAATTGTTTTAGATTCCACAAAACCACCAGGTTTAAATGATATGATTTCCATTTCTTTAGTTTTAAAATTAAGGGCAGCCAAACTGTGATTTTAAGGTACGGCCACAAGATGGCAGTACACACAGTGTTTTGTGAGGTATTTTTAATCATGCAGTAATACAAAAGTAAATTTTACTATAATTAAATTAATTAAATGTGTTTTTAAGAAGCATAATTTAATTTTAAGGTTCAAACTGCTGAATTAATTTATGTATCAATTTATGGAAAGTATTATAAATTATATATTTTAATTTGGAAAGTTTAACAAATGTTTTTATGAATAACATTATTTATACTGTTTGTGGAATTAATTTGATTGACTAATTACTTTTGTAATTTGTATAATTGGATGGCTATATAAGTGTTTTAGGGATGACTGTTAATTGTTTACTTCTGATGAAGACTTGAATTTTGGGTCGAAAACGTATTTTCTGTTTTTGGCGTTATTGTGATTAAAGTGCTTGCTATTACTCAAGTGATTGGTTTCTGACCTTCTTTTGGACACTCTTTGCAAGTCCATTCTTTGGGTGAATATGGATAAGAAAAGTTTTATGAAATAATTTATGGCAGAACAGTTATTGCATAAGCCATTGCCATGCATTTTTTTTCAAAATCCACTTGATAAAAATCCAGTGAGATTTATACACACTATTTTTTTCACTGCAAAACTTTCATATAAATGAGTACATTTCTTGAACATCTTCCAGAAAATATGGTGACTCAGGTAGCCCCAGTGCATGCAAAAATGTTTTATGTAATGTACACAGCATGTTTAGTGGTAAGGATGCTCCATGATATCGACTTTTAGTGAAGGAAAGGTGCACTATTGGAAATGAAGAGTACATTATTAAGTGTATAATGGCAATATCTGGAGAAATGCCTATACATTTTTAATATTAGATGCAGTCAACAATATAAGGCATGAGAGGAAAACATATATGTCTACTTCTATCACTTCTTCTTTCGGCTTTTCCCGGTTAGGGGTCACCACAGCGGATCACCTTGTCCGCTCATGATTGGCAGTGGAGTTTTACAGTGTCGAGTTGCCAGCCTGGCACCCAACCTTCCACAGAAGTCACACTCACACATTCACTCACACCTAGGGCCACTTTAGAGTTTCCAATCCACCTACAGCATGTCTTTGGGATGTGGGAGGAAACCGGAGCACCCGGAGGAAACCCACGCAACCACAGGGAGGACATGCAGACTCCACACAGAAGGCTCCCCAGCCAAAGATCGAACCAGAGAACCTCTTGCTATGAGGTGACAATGCTAACCGCTGCACCACCATGTCTACTTCTATCACTGTAATCACAAAATTGGCTTGCATGATTCTAATGCAGCACAAAGGACTTTACATGTGGCATGATTTGTTTGTGAATCTCAGCCATTGTCAAAGCTAATCATTACATGAATTAAATTATTCAGCATCAGTTTAAGACAAAATAATATTCCACTTATTCACACAAAGCTATATACTCAACACAACCCTACAACTAATCAAAATGAACATGAAACTGCAGAATACAACAAAACTGACTGATCCACTAAGCGGCGTAATGATTAGCAGAAGGTTGCTCACTCACTAACTTTTATTCAGTACAGTTCTGTGGCAAATTTAAAAGAGCAGGCTTCTGCATTTTGCAACATAGGACATGTGAAGGTTTGAGATCTGTTAAAAAGCGCATATATATTATATATGTTCAAGTACAGTGTGTTTAGGTATGTATGCATATATCCAATGATATGTTTCATGACAAAGCTAATGTAGTGACTATTATGGATCCATATCCACCACTGCATAGAGTATACAACAAGAGAAAACTCATAGAACAATATTACACCTAATACATATAATATCTACAATGAAGATCAGAGATAACTATGAAATAGCAAATACAACAGCATATAGCATCTATATATTGTTCAGAAATAAAGTTTGAAATATATTAAATATTTAAGTTGATAAACAACTATGAAACAGCAAAGACAGTTTGTTAATACATTCTTTCATACAAAATCACACAATACAGAATATCACAGAGAGATGTAATTTTATAATCCTTAATTCCTAAATTATTGATTTTCTGAAAAAATACGTTATAATGTTATACTGAAGAATAGTATAAGCTTCCACTGCAAAGCTACTATTAACAGTGGCAGCTGGTGACTTCAAATCAAAGGGGGACTGCAGGAGACAGCTGAATGGGTGAGGCCAATGGGAAGGGGGTGTGGCCAAATAGAAAGGGGCAGAGCTATGCTCTAAACCACAACTGGAACATTAATTAAATACGCTGCCCTGGGTGCCAAACCATCATTACGAGAGTCCAATCAAGACAAAATGAAGTGTAGAAGAAAAAAATATTTCAATGCATTGGCTACATGACTGCTTACTTAATATCCAGATGGAAACAAAAAGGTTATGAGGCATGAAAAAATACATTACTTTTTAAATACATTACTGGAGTGCCAGTCAAAATCAAGTATACAAAAATACAAGCAGCACTTAACTCAAACAAGGTTTCCTTGCACTGCAGTTCTAATTATAATTTATATTCAGCTTTATAAAAGTGCCAAGTAACATGCTGAAAGTAGCAATCTCTGTGATACCCCCACTTGTAAAAATATTTCTTATCCAAAAAAGACCTGCTGCCTGACAACAACTATTTGTTTCATGGGGAAAGCATGATCAAAGTAAAAAAATGAACAGCAAACAAGAAACAAGCTCAAGATAAATTGCTTAAAGGAATACTGCACAAGTTATGGACCACATGTGATAGATTGGCATTCTGTTTACTTTACGGGTAAAGCCTGAAAAGATGACTGCAAGTCTCCAACAAATGTAATGAGCTTCTGAAAATACTGTAATCCTGTCCTTTATTACAAATACTGTCATATGCATTTCAATATATAAGGCTTATACATTATCTAGTTATGTAAATATTCTCTGCATGACAACAACAAAAAGGCTTTTTCAATGATGGTAATTCTTTAAAAGTATGCTTATTAAAGCTTACTTGCATCTTACAAACTCAGGCAAACTTACATGATGGTCATTAAAGCATTGCTACTTAAACACAGAGCAACAGGGCACTGCGACAGCATGCATTTTCTGAATAATAAGAAGCATAAATCAATAGTATAAAAATATGGCAGAAAACCAGAACATTTTTCAAAATCAAGGACAGATGAAAAGCCACTGTCGTACTTGTGTCTACCTTGGATGGGGGAATACTCTGCACACTTAATAACTGCTCCTAGCCTTTCTTGGACACATCCAGAGTCACTACATGGGGGAGTGGGGTGCAACAAGTATGTCACAATTTGAAATGTCTCTGGCTGACGATGATTGCTCTGACACATTTGTCATACCTCTTAACCTCAGAGCAAAAAATCTAGACAAAGCCATACATATAAGTGGGACAAAGGCCCAAAAATAAGGACAATTTTTAAATATTGCTCTTATGAATTTAGAAAGATAATAGAATAATAGTAGGTCTTGCATTAGTACGAATTTTCTGAAGGTATGAAAAATAAAACCCAAATGTCTGTCATTATTTTTTAACTTCAGTCTTTAATGAGTTGCCACTAATTTGCCAGAAAACCACACTTTTATGAAAAGTCAACCAAAAATGTGATGCAAAAATATAAAATTGCCACACAATACAGCTGGGAACCTGAAAAAGGGACACTTTTTAAATATTGGTACTGTTAACTTGAACAGCTGACAAAATAAGAGAATCTATATGCATTTCTGAAATAGAAGTAATCTATAACTTTGATCACTACAGTTATTTATAATTGTAAACCCTCCACATTTTCTTCCAAAATTGATATTTTGTGGAGGGATTATTAGGGGGAGAGCAACATTTTGAGCCAGAGTCGAGGACAGTTGAGAGGTTTGGATATTCGTAATTCTATAAAGCGATTTATTTGCACGTACCTCTCAACCACTTAATGCAGGAAATCTGGACAAGGCCAAATATATCGGGGGAACATACAAACAGTACTAAAAATTTTTCTTGTATAAACTTAGGTGACAGAATAACAGGTCTTGCTTTAGCATGCATTTTTCTGAAGGTTATGAAATCTGAAACTCAATGTCTGTCATTATTTAGTGACTTCATTCCTAAATGATTTGGCAGAAATCCACACATTTTATGAGAAACAAACCAAAAAACAAGAAGCAAAAATCTATTAATTCTGCAAAAAATCTGGACAGTTGAGAGATATAGTTCAGCCAGGGCTGTCTTTGAGTTTGCCGCCCCCCTTCACAAAATTATGATTGAATGGAGCCTCACCCCTGCAGCCATTCCAATGTCCCATTACTTGGCTATTTCACCCCATTTACCATAAACACTGTAATGTGCATACTGCTTTACTTCTGTGATGATTTGGATTTAATTTGAAAGTTTTATTTTGCATTTTACAGCACAAACACTAACAGACCTGCTAAACAAAGCAATGCAGTTTCACAATGAAAATTGACTTAGCATTAAAACTTCTCTGCCCTCGAAACTCACATTAATTGAAACAGCATTGAAACCCACATTCAAAGAAAATACATTTTGCCTGTGGCAGATAAAGATTAACTTTGGGCTGTTTTAAAATCATAGGCCCCTTGCACATGAAACATACATGTGTTCTTTGATACACTTTCCTGAATGTGTTAAATAATATTCCTTGTATAATACAGTACAGTTGTTAGACGGCATTTTAAATTTATTGCTTTGAACATTTTTCCAGTAAACAATGAAACAAAATGCATGCACCAATAATGACAAAACTGCCCAATTTAGAACATTTTCATGATAAAAGTCTACTCAAACTTCA
>NC_056735.1:330104418-330209418 GCF_019279795.1 Protopterus annectens
GTGTTATGTGGATGCAATGCATGTACCATTTCTTTAATTGATTTTATGGCATTTATTTAACTGATGATAAGATGTTAAACCAAGGCGCCCATCTGCTTGAGTCGGTGGTGGTTCAAGTGGATGTAATATATCCCATGGCACCTAACAAAAAGTGTAGTGGAACTTCCTGATGCCCTTGCCAAATTTCCCCTAGTAGTGTAAATACCACTTCTGTCTCCCATGAAAAGTGGTCTATAGCCTAGTGGGACTAATCCAAATAACAAAAGATAATTAAAATAAATAAACATTGTTCTTTAATCAGTATCTTTAAAATCTTGCAGCTTCTCGGGAATGTAGCACTCAGTACCTTTCCAGGCTTCTCTGCTAATCCACTCATATTGAATTATTGCATCCAATGTATCCAAGGCATCCAGGATCCATTTTTTTTTTGCCAAATGTCCATGTAGGAAAATAATTATTGCTGACTGTAGTCAGAACGTCTTTCTAACTGCAGGATATACTTCTCCACTTCCAAATACATAAATTCTTTAAAACAAATATGATGTGTTAAGCACAGTAGACTACATCAGTTTTGCAAAATATTTTCTTCACTTATCTCATAATATGGTGACTGGCTGGTAAATACTCAAGTCAGACAGACTGCAGATGTGGCTAAACCCTATCTTTGGAGAGACAAAACTGCATGCAGAGTAAATGTGTTACATATCATGCAACTTCCTGTAACCGACACATTAACATTTAAAGAAATATACCCAACAGTCTATAGCCTGATGCTTTTCATGATGAAAACAAGATACCAAGCATGTGTTTAGGTCATGCACTGATCACTAAAAGTGAGTGTACAGATCCTACTCTAGGGTCAAGTTTTGTTTTTTTAGGTTGTTATTCTGAAATACATTTCTAAGAAAAGATGTCTACAAAATTTTTAACAGAAAATATCATTCTTTACAAGTTGCTTATTCTACTACAGATAGGATGCCTATGAAACTTCTGGAAACTGCACATTATTTTTAGAAATATTATCTTATACCCCATCTTGAGTGAAGTTTTACTTTAAGATGCATTACTAAGAAAGGATAACTACAGAAATGTACATAGAAATGATTAATATTGTTAAGTTCTTTATTTTTGTTCAGATGGGATGCATTAGAAACTTCTGGAAACTGCAGTTTTTTTTTTTTTACAAATATTAACATTTTCACATTTGTTTAATTACTGATGCCTGTTAGGCATGCAGGTACAAGGAGCTTTACTTATGCATAATTTAGATAATTTTAGTTATTTATTTGATAACCAGGTATACTGGTCACTGGATCCTTAATCATCTACAACCTAAGCTATGTGACAAAAACAAAAACATATAAAGCAATCACTACATCGCTTATGGATTAAAATCATGGATGAGTATAATAAAATAAGCAAACAAGACAACAACGGGAAGCTTAACATCAATAGTAACTTGATGGGACGTATATTAGATTATGACTTATAGTACTTTTAAGTACCCTGTGTATATGTAAATTCATAAACTCCAAACCATTTCTTTTGTAACAATGGCATTTACAAGAAGAAGCTAAAATTTTCTTTTAGGTTTGTCTTGAATAAAACAATACTAGAATAATTTGTTATCTGCAAAGGAGATTGTCCTACATAGCTGGGAAGATTTTACTCAAACCCATTATAGCAACAAATAACCCAAATGTAGGCTTTCTTACTGTAATGCCACCTTGAATCTGTGATTCCATGGAATAGTGCAAGCACTAATTTTCTAAACAATGAATGCATAGCTAAACTCTGGAATTCCCTACTCTCCCACATAACCCAAATGAATAGCTTAAAAAATGTTAAATCAGCACTAAAAAGCCACTACCTAGATAACCCTCACTGCACCTGTAATACCAACAAACCACCTTCAATTTCTTCTCTCATATTTAGAAAATTAAGATATCATATAGCAAACCACATACTGAATGGCAGTCCAAGCTAAGCTAAATTCAAATATATCCTTAGATATCTACTATAATATGTTCTCTGCATTTATTTGACTAATTCTTTATCTAACTATACAATGCCCAATTTTCATTATTAACTCATAGCAGCTGAAATTGTCCTGTCGTACATAAAACTTTTTGCTTTCTAATATTGTTAAAAATGTAATTTTCAAAAGTCAGTTTTCCGAAACATATGTAACTTCGGTACTATTTTTTTGTCATAACACCCCACCTAAGTACCATGTGCAATCATAGCCTCACCTCAGGCTTTGTGCCTGCTGAATGGCACACAGCAACGGTTATCCCACTCCACAAGGGGGGAGCCACCACGGACCCTGGGAACTACCGCCGCATTAGCCTGATGAGCCTGGTCTGCAAGGCCATGGAACTTATAAACAAAGACACTGGTAATCTCCAAACTCTGGACCCCACCCAGTTCGCGTTTGTAAAAGGCAGATCATGTCTCCTAAACCTGACAGACTTCTTTGAAGCAGTCACCAAAGCCGTAGACAAGGGTAAGGTGGTTCACACAGCCTATCTAGATCTTGCCAAGGCTTTCGACACCATCCCCCACTCTGGAATTATAGATAAACTCACTAAACTAGGTATAAATCCCTATGTCACAAGATGGGTTGCCAATTGGCTCACAGACAGAACCCA
Source organism: Protopterus annectens (assembly GCF_019279795.1). NCBI lineage: Eukaryota > Metazoa > Chordata > Ceratodontiformes > Protopteridae > Protopterus > Protopterus annectens. Next base: position 330,107,070 of record NC_056735.1, read on the forward strand.
CACTGTGAAAGTAGCAGACTCCAAATCTGACTTCAGATCAGTGACAAGTGAAGTACCACAGGGTTCAGTCCTAGGTCCTCTCATGTTTGGTATCTACTTCTCTGAAGTACAGGCTAACACAGAAGCTCTTTGGCTAACGAAGTTCGCAGATGACTGCAAACTAGGAGCCATAATTGAAACTCCTAACGATGTGGACATCCTACAAAAGGGCCTCAGTGAGACAGATGCCTGGTGTCAAAGCCATGGCCTCAAGCTCAATGCCAAAAAGTGCATTGTCATCCCCTTTGGTAAAAACTCTGTACCCATGAAAAACAACATAGGCGGTAGTATACTTAACACCGAAAGTGTGATAAGAGACCTTGGGACACAGGTGGACAGTAGTCTCTCCTTTGATAATCACATCGCCACAGTACTCAGGAAATCCTTCTACATGGCACACCTCATCACAAAAGGTTTCTCATCCAGAAAAAAAGAGGTCATTGTTCCCCTCTACTCATTACTCATTAGACCCATTATAGAGTACAACGTCCCTTTTGGTATGTACCTCACAAGACATCTACAACAATTGGAAAGGCTGCAGAAATACCTCACAAAGAGGATTACTAGCCTCAAACAAATGCCCTATACAGACCGTCTCAAAAAACTCCAGCTTTACTCCGTTGCTTAACATACAAAGTTATGTCAAACCCAGAGCTGTTGGACATGCTCCACTTAAAGAAATCCCAATCCCTTCGAGCTACATGCTCTAGGGATCTAAACTTTGTCACCACAATAAACAGAACATGCTGGAGGGATAGATTCCTGTCCCAGAGACTTCCCATACTCTGGAATAAACTACCTATCTATATCAAACAAAGCTCCTCATCAGCACTCTTCAAGAAAAATCTTGATGACAGGATGGGAAATAGAAAATTCACCCCGGGGATCACCTCTGTGACTCTGTTTGACAGTTTCACAAGAAAATAATTTTCTTGGGTGGCAAAAGCCAGGGTACCTTTTTGGCTGGGCTTGTATAGCCAGGGCTGATAGCCTAGTACCTACCAATGAACCTATGAAGCTATAACTGTAATTGTTTTGTGGAGCTTTTCTCCCCAGGCCTCCACTGGAAATGGGTTACTTTGACCCAGTGGACTTTCCCGATCAACAAATGTCAATAAATAAATAAATAAAATGAACTAGAAAAGGATACTACTCTAATTGAAGCAGCTTAAATGTCACGGTGGTCAATATACTAACAGAGATAGCCGGATGACCTTTCTTAAGGAAAGACAGGCTCACAGAGTTATAAATCTGCATTTTTGGGGGGGGAGCATTATTTATAGGATACAGACATTCAGAGCAAAAACTGATACATATATTTTAACTTATACATTAGGAGCTGATGGTTAATGTAGTTTAAATAGGCTAGGGAGGTACTGAAGAGTTGACAGAAGCAAGTTGTAAGGCAATTTTCTCAGAATTGTTACTAGTAACACTTGCTAGTGTACCAGAAAAGCACTGAATTTTAAAGTTCAAAGACACTGAAGGAATGGATGAGGTACAAGGGAATGGTTTAGAGACATGGCATGAAGAGGAATCCAATAGCATAGAAATCTGCACAGCATGCCTAGTGGGACAGTCTTGCTTAAGACTGGACTTGAGGGCATAGCATCACTGCTGTACTTTTAAACTAGAAAGGTCAGAGGATGGAAAATACAAGGAGTAGGAAGGGGAAATAGGAAGAAGAAATGTAGGCAGAGCAGACAGAAAAGAGAGGAAGGGAATGCACTGCAGTGTCATACGGTTAGTAAAGAAAATGATAGAACTATTGACACTGGCGCCTGAATATTTGATGGGCATAGCAAAAATAACTGGAAACTAGCAAGTGAATAATAAGAATGGGATATGGTCATTCCAGGATATCACCTGTTCAGGGATAAAAAGATGGTTGACCTAGTGCAGGAGTAACAGTCTGTATAAAGCTGAGACTAGGATTTAAGGAAAGTAGGGAAGTGCTACAGGGGTTAGCAGAAGACTGAAATAGCACAGCAAGAAGGAAAGCACCTTTACCATTAGACTAGAGAGGAAGAAAGGGGAATCTGATTCACTAGTAATAGTTTATTGTTCTCCACATTCATAAAAGGGGAGTGATTACAAAATCAGTACAACTCAGCTTCCCTGAACCAGAACAGTGAAAAATCCTGGCTAATATATTCTAAAAGAAATAGCAGTATTAGGCCTGAAGGTATGAGCACCCTCACCAAATAGTGACCATGCTATGTTTGGGTTTCTGTGTTAGAAGTACATGCCAGGCAGAACAAAGCAAAGCTTTGCAATTACAATAGTGCAGGATGGTGTGAGTAGTTGTCAGGCAGCTGGAAGAAAACCGCTATGAGATAAGACTAGGGTAAACATTCTCAAAACAACAGAAATGAACCTCAAAAAAAATGTAGAATACCAGAAAGATAAAGGAACCACTGAGGCGAAAAAGAAAGTCTACCAGAGACACAAGAATGACAGAGAGACAGGAAAAAAAAGAGATGATAAAAATAGAACTTCCAACCAGTGAAAAAAAATCTACATTGAAAAGTGACTTGACAGTGGGATTAAAGAAGAAAGTATCTTTATTTTTTGCTTCAAATTACCTACATTTGGGGGGGGGCTCATTTTTAATCCTGCCTTTGCAATCATTAAGCCTTCCCCTCTACTCAGTCTATTAGTCTATTCATTTTCCTATAGGACAAGAGCCCTCAGGCTCATTTATTCCTCTCAAGAGCAAGTGTGAAACAGTGGATAGTGGTGCCATTATCCACTGAGGACAGAGGCTTCTTTATTAGTACCTATCCTCACAGTGCTTGTCCATTAAGCCACTCTAAGGTTTGGTGAGCAATGGACATCAGTGAGAGGCACACTAATCACATCCTCACCTGATGTAACTTTTCTGGACTACCCTGACCCCTTTTGGAAACTAGCACTCCCTTGTGATCTCCAATCTCCACAGGGGATTCAACTCTGGTAGTATGTAATCCAGACATGCTCCTCCATTCCACCCCCCCAAGAGGAAGAAGATGACTAAGCCATGTTAGTCTTCTCTTCCACTTGCCACCTCCAGCAGATATCCAAGCTGCTAATCCAACCTGGGTTGCCTGCAGCATAGTCAGAACTTTATCCTTCTATGCCAAAAGAACTGGCAAAAATACTTTTCTGGTGTAAGGGAGAAAAGAAAGAACCTAATCAAGGATGGATAGGACTATGGTTTGGGAAATTAGAAGGCAGATATTCTAAAGAAATTATCTGTGCCACAGAGCAAGGTAGGAGAAATGGAGGCAGTAAAAAAAAAAGACTAACGAACTGTCAGACTAAGGAAGTAGAAAATATTAAACAGACAGACAGACTGGTGAACAGTAGGTAGAGCGCTGGTATTGGGTCCACTACAAGTACTCAAAACTTCTGAGTTTGCATCACAACTTGTTTGCAGAGAATGCTTGGAACTGACAAACTGAGTACTCAAACACTTACAACACATGTTCTTAAGCTTGTCAAGTTACTAGCAAATTACACAGTGTGAAAATTCATTAAGTAGAACATTCTACATATTTCACTCTTTGTTTTATGTCAGGCAGGCAGCAGTACACAAGCACTTGCCTTGTTGAACAATTATGCTCAAGCAGATGTGAAACAGGTGTCTGTGACAAACAATGGACTGTAAGCCACAGTCAGGCAGGTAGATGGTAAGATGCGGAATCCAGATGGAATATCTCCAAGGATTCTGAAGAATCTGAAGAGTATGCCAACAGCTTGTCTCAAAAAGCTCTTTATTAGTTCTTCAGCAGGGAAGAGATGCTTGAGAATAAGAAAATTATTAAAATTATTGCACTTCTGAAAGCAGGAATAAGAACAGGTGTATTAGCCCTTCTTTGGTAGCAAGTAGAACCACAGAGAAAATAAAATTGTTAAGGACAAATTCTAGCTTAGCTTCATAGCCAAGGGAGTCTGACAATCCAGTCTTACATGATTTTACAGATGGTTAAAATTAAAACTTCACAAGAAAACAAAAGCAGTGAACACGGCATACATCAACTTTACCAAAGTACTTCTCTTCAAAAATGCTAGGATGTAGAATATTTAGATGAATCAAGAAATTGTTACATGCCAGGAAGCAGAAGGTGGTAGAGAACAGTTGGTCCTGGGCTTAGTAATCTTTTGAATATTTATGCTGGATGTCGTCACAAGTACAGAGAGACCATCACTAGCCTATTTCTGTATGATAATGAAAACTGGGGGAAGAGCCTGCAGAAAGCCTTCACAACATTACTTGAGTGGGCTGAAATGGGGTGGCTGAGTTTCAGTGCCATAAAGGGTAAGCTTCTATTCCTAGAGACTAATAATGCATGAAGTGGGCACTATCTGGGGATTGACAAACTAGGTGCAGCTAAGGAAAATAAAGGATAAGTATTTGATTTTCAGAGACTTGTGACTATAATGAATAGTGAGACTCAATGAGTGAAACTGTGGACTTAGGTATACTGTGTCCAAGACTGCTGCTTTTTGCAGTATTCCCTTTTCCCTGAAGTATCGCAGCCTCAGAGCTGGAATATATATCTTTGGGGGATTTCCCCCTTTAAAAATCAATGTTAAAAGAGAACAATGCTCTTCCACAACTGTTCTGCATTTTTATAACGTTTCATATTTGGGGTACCACATGTATGAGTCTTTGAATTACAATAAAAGGATAAAGACCTGGTAGTTCTTGCCACCGATAAAATGAATGACTAGCTAAACAGGCTCTGGTACAAGTGAACAAGTGGTTGAAATGCATCCAAAGGGGAATTATTTCAAGAAGCAGTAAGTAATTTTCCACTTTGCAGGTTAATGGTCAGTCTACAGCTCGAATATTGTACAAAATTCAACTTTATTTTCAGAGAAAAAAAGATAAAATAGTTGATAGGGTGCAAAGGAAAGCCATAATAATGGTGACAGAACTGAAGAACAAAATGTGCAAACTTTGGATTTACTGCAATTGCTTTATACAGTGATCACTACTGTTTTTGAGCAATTAAAATAGCATTTTCTCTGTTTGTTGTCTTTTCTACTTCTGTGTTTACCTGGTCTCTCTGAGTTGGGAAGCACTGCAGGAAGCTCACAGTGTGGTTGTTTATTAGTTACAGGGCATATGATTCAGTTTACAAGCTTTTTTATCTACTATAAATCAGACATGTTTGTGCAGAGCTGCCCATTGTACAGTGGTAGTGGTGTCTCTATAGTTGCAAATGCTTAGGCAGAAATGTTCCCTATAAAGCTAAGAATAAATTCAAAACCTGTTAGTGTGGCATTGTTTGCAAATTGAATTGCACTACCATAGCCTAGCACTATATAACATCATGCACTTAATCCCAGAAACTACCCTAGGAGACCCCTGTTAAGAACTGACTGACCCTTAATCCTAAACAGCCCACCCTTTTACAGGACTGAGCAACATTAATATGTAATTCCTAAATGTCTTTGTGGCCAGCTTGGTAGATTTGAGTATTGTAAAGGCAATGTAGCAGTTCTCTCATGTTCTCAGATAACCAGTTAATCATTAAAGAAAATAACAAGGTATGCAAGAGATGTAAATACACAACTTCCTCGAAGACAAAAATCTCATATACAAAAGAAGGTTGTCAGAAATGCCCACACTACATTCTCACACGTACCGCTCACCATACACACACATTGTCTTATGCTGAGGCACTTAAAAGAAACTTTCCAAAATCTCAAAGACTTCCAAAGCCAACTAATGGCAACACCGCTCCTCAGCAATTAATAAAGCACAGACCAAAAGCAACCCCAAACATCTCACATAAGCCTACACCCAATGATCCCCAACAGCGAAGCCAATAAGGCAAGCATATACTTTACCTAATACTCTTGTCATTGTGGACTCCATTGTGCATTACACAGATGCCCCACTGACCAGGTTACACAAGGAGTAGATGACGGTTAGTTGCCTATTTGAAGCCAGGATCAGTAATATCATGCAAGCACTCAAGGTACTTCACCCCAGGTACCGATATGATTCTATCATAGTCCACGTGGGTGTTAATGACCTGAGACATACCCCACTAGACTATATGAAAAGAGAAATAATGGATTTTTTAGAATATGTGTCACAGATAGGTATACGCCTTGCACTGAGCAACATTCTACCGTCACCAAGGAAGTGATGCCACAGTATGAACACAAAATGATTGATTTTAATAACTGGCTTGATTTCTGTTGTCATTCCAGGGGGATCTAATATCTATCAGCATGGGAGGGCATGGTCAACAGACCATATTACTTTGCCAAGGATGGGCTGCACCTTTCCCCCTAGGCTTTGAGATAGTGGCCAAAGCCTTATCCACCTCTTTAGAGCCTTTTATAGGTATTGCCAAAAAACAAAACTACCAACATAGTGAAAAAGTCTACAAGCAGCCTTAAGGTGTTACTGCTCAATGGTCAGAGCCAAAGCAAAAAACTACATACTCTTCAAGTTCTACGCACTCTGGAGAATGTAGACATCTGTGCTATGACCGAGACTTGGTTGAAAGCTATAGAAAGTACTCAAGTGCAAGGCTACAGTGTCTTGCACACATTTAGGCTAACAACAGCACAGACTGGGGCCAAAGTCGGAGGTATCTTGGTTGGTGTTAGCAACAAACATACTTCCAGGTTAGGTAAACAGGATGATACCATGAAGCTCATCCACGTGCAAGCCACAATAAATAAGGTCCCTCATCTTATCACGGCTAGCTACAAGTCACCTTCTATGCCCCTAGAGTCTCACAACTCTTATCTAAACCTTCTAGAGGAACTCACCATCCAATCAAACACCTTATTCATGGGTGACTTCACTACCCTTCTATATACTGGGAAACATACACTGCCTCAAACTCACAGGCATAATGTTTCCTGGACTTTATTAACACAAACGCTGTGGAACAAATAGTGCATGCTCTAACCATAGGATCAAACATACTAGATTTGGTACTCACCAACATGGGAGAGCACCCCCCACCCCCACCCCCACTCCCGTGTTACATCGTCACTGGTGAGGTTTGATCACAAATTGAAGTAAAAATTAACCCAGAAAATCCAGCTAAACTAGTAAGAGCTCGGAACTATTCGAAGGCAAACTACCTCCTAGCAAATGACAGTTTGCCAAAATCCAAGGCTTCCCCAACTCAGGGACCACAGCTACTCATACAGTATTATTCACAGAGTCCCTATACAGACATGTGAATGGCTATATATAGGTTACCATACCTACCAGAAATAAACCCAAACAAACACTAAAAACAAATGACACTGGAGAATCCACACCTAAGCAGGTTATATAATAAAAGAAAAAAATAAATCTTCAACAAAATCAGGAAGAGCAACTCCCTTAAGGAAAAATGCTGTCTTATACAACTAAACAAGAAACTAAGAGGTCTAATTAAGTCCAACAAGGCCAACTACAAGGTCAGGATAGCTTTCGCAAACTAAGGAAAATCAGAAAGCCTTCTTCAGCTATGTCCAGAACATTAGAGGTGAAACACTGCAGTGTGGTGAACTGGTGGTGAGGGTTACCACCTTCACCGAGCAGGGTGACATAACAAGGCTACCGGGTGATAAATTCAAGCTTCACATCTTAGTCCCCACCAGCTTCACCAGGTGAAATCTCCTCCAACATATTTCCCACAGCTATCAGCGGAGACCAGACACTGGCAGCACTTACTAAAACCAAAAACACCACTTCCACAGTTCCTGACAACATGCCTGTTTGCCTCCTGAACAGTCTAAAACCTGACTTATCAGGACCAATTGAGGCACTTTTCACCAAAACCTTGAAACAGGCAATGGACAAGAGTAAAACAGTACGTACTGTGTATCTTGACCTGGCTAAAGCATTCAGTGCAATACCCCACTCAGGCATTGTTGACAAGCTCTCTGAGTTAGGTGTAAATCCATGCATAACTCACTAGATTGCCAGCTGGCTCACAGACAGGATCAAGAAGTCAATATCAGTGTGACCACCACCATCACCAAGAGAACAGCCACCAGAGTAGTACCCTAGGGCTCATGCTGGGCCCAGTCCTGATTGGAACCTATTTTTTTGGAAGTCAAGGCTAATTTTCAAGACCTCTAGCTACCCATGTTCACAAATGATTGCAAATTGGGGCCTATTATCGATTTCCTCCAAGACACCAATATCTTGCAAGTGAGTTTAACACAAACAAATGAATGGTGCCAAAGCCATGGCCTAAAATTCAATACCAAACAAAAAAATGCAATATAATACCCTTTGGGAAACTGTCAATCCATATTAATTACTCACTTGATAAAAGGACCCTAAGAGTCAACCCAGTGGTAAGGGGACTGGAAACATATGTAGACAGCAATCTGTCCTTCGAGCAACACTTAGCTAAGATAATAAGAAAATCATTCCATGTTGCCCAAATTATTGGTAAGAGTATGGCATTTAGGTTCAAAGAAATTATAGTGCCACTCTATTTGGCCCTTATCAGACCTATCATTGAATACAGTGCCCCTCTTTAGCATGTGTTTAAATAGACATTTGCAACAGTTAGAATGCCCACAAAGGTTTCTCACCAGGAGAATTCAGGGCATGAATACCCTGTCCTATACTGATTGCCTAAAGGCTCGTTCTCTGTATTCATTCTTCTACAGGCTACTGAGAGGGGATCTTTGCCTGGCTTACAGGACTTCCTCAGACCCAGTTCTGATTAGTCTGTTGCATATGTGCAGAATAAACAGCAACAGAATCACTAGATCCAGGGATGTGAACTTGGCTAGTAACATAAACAGAATGTGCTGGTCACACAGATATTTGTCCCAAAGGATCCCTGTCTATGAAATTGGCTCCCCATCCATGTAAAACAGAGTTCTTACCTGACTCTATTCAAATGAAACTTTGACAATTGGATGGGAAATCATAAATTTACACCCTGTCTAGCCCCCATATCCCTTATGGACAGATGCAGTTAATAAGGAAAGCATTATCCTCACTAACACCCTCCTATAAATCCTTAGTTGCATCCCTACTAACATGCCCTGCATGTATAGGCACTCATGATATTTGGTGTGAGGATATCAGATATTATTATCTGTGCTAGCATGTCTGACTGCAGTTTTGTAAATACTTGTAAGTAATTATAAATTACCCTGTGTTATAAATGCCAGCATGACTAGCTATAATTTCGTAAATAAGTTTATGTTTTTTTTTTTATTATTACATTGGTTTATGCAAAATTTTTGAATCAGTGTTTTTTCTGGATGACAAAATGTATATGTTTTTTTAAAAAAAAGAATTCTGAATTCAGTTTGTGCCATTTAGCTGACCTGAAGGTGATGTCATCGTGTGCCAGAGCTGAAAGGAATGGAATCTCCACAGCAGCTGTTTTTGTTTACTTTTCAAGTCTAAAATGAGACAGTAGAATTTTCATAACAGCTTTCTGTGACTTTTAAAAGATTTTGCTATAAAAAGCAGGTTCTGAGCCAGTGTAGTTCAGTTGCGGTTGAGTTCAGTTGACTTGTAGCAGTTGTAGTTGTCAGTTGTTGTTTTTCAGACCCGTAGTTATCAGAGATGTTTAGCAGAAATAGTAAGAGTCGCTATTTCAGTCGCTTAGGACCAGACAACAGCTTGAAGAGTGGGTGTATATTGTTATTTTTGCCTTGCAGAAGTAAGAACATCATCTTGCCTTGCTAAATTAATTAAATTAGACAGAGACAGTTAATCTTTAGACAGTGATCTGGAGTTAAATAGTTAAGAGTTTTTCTTCAATCAGTGTGAAACCTGTCCTACAGTGTTATTTTCATAATTTCAGTGTGTGAAACCCTGTGGTTTATTGAAATCAGTTATTCAATGTATATATGGTTTAATTTATTTTTATTTATTAAATATTTTACTACCTTCTATTGTGGCTGGTTATTTAGAAAGTACTTTTAATAACCTCAGAGTGTTAATGCTTATTGTGATAACACCAGGGCCACCTGTTACATCAATATTTATTTTACTTAATATAATTGAACAACTCTTTTGAAGGGTATTGTGGTAGTTCAACTGGTGGCAGTGCTACTGTGTAATTTGGGAAAGCAGACATAGCAGGTAAATATGTGCGAGTCCTTCCCAAGTGTGTTTGCATGTGTGATTATCAAATATTTAAGAGTAAGTGTATCAAATACCTAGAACTGTAACACAGTCCTCTACAGTGGGTAGTGTGAAAACTCATTTGGGGACCTGGAGTGAAGCATATAGTCCAGTCCCAGGTCTGGAGTCTATTCCCAATGTACCCTTAGGGAAAATTGTGTGTTCTATTCCCTGCTTTCAGTGCCCCTCCTTTCCTGGAGACAGTGGTGTTGATTGAGGCTCCTTAGTTATTGCCCAGGTTTAAGTAGGGAGTTGTCACACGTGGGACTTAAATGGTTTGGAGTATGTGGCCAGGCTTGTAAGGACCCCAGTGTTCATTAGCCTGGTAACAACCTAAGAACCTAAACAGAACTACACAGAACCCAGAGAAAAGGCAACAGAGAGGAACATATTATGGGTACATAAGTTTAGTAAGACAAAAGCATGGAGAAGTCAATCTAAACAGAAAGGAAAGGATGAGGAGAGAGGCACATTTACCAGACTGAGGACACCAACCTCATTAAGAAGATAAGAAAAAAAACTCATGGAAAAAGTAATGAATAAATAAAAAAAAATAAAACTGCAGAATTTGGTGGAGTGTAGGTCTGCTGAACCTTTCAGCATAACAATTGGACAGATGTTTGAAATAAAAAGAGGCTGGCATGGAGGTGGCATAAAGCTAGATGGATCAAAAGGATAAACTACACAAACTTATCTTTTTCTTCAGTGAAGTATCTCTTAAGTAATTTAAATTCTCCTTAGCAATCTTATAACATTACATTAAGTGCAAAGATTATGTAATGAGTTGGTACACTCATTTAGTGATCACAAATACTATACTAACACAGAAATATATTGAAATAAAAGAGTATGGCACACCCGATGGTACAACCCAAACATAGACGTTTAATATAATAACAGCTCATATTACTGTTCAAGAAATGAAAGCTTCCAAAACAACAATGAATTTGCATTTCTTTCCTCTAAAAAGGTTTCACGATATAGCTGCAGCTCATGACTCCATTGATCACTATCATTTAAAAAGAATGGGACAAGAAATGATGGTCTTCTTCTTCTTCAAAAAAAGAGATTGATCATAAACATAGGAGATAATGCATGTATGTTGGAAATGGTGGTGTGCATGTTAAACAGCACATTTAATAATAGCTACTTTAAGTTAAAACATGTACTATTTGAACTCCTTTCACTAGACACGTTTGTTATATTTGGTTATACTTGCACTGTTTTCTTCATTTTAGCAGTGTTTATGAATCATGTTTAGGCTTTTAGTACTTGTGTACTTATTTTAATTCACTGGATACATTTGTTGCACTTCCCCTTGCTTATATTTCGCCTTATTTTGAAAATGTCTGCAAACTGTTTCCAACAGTTGCTTGTTAGCTTATTTTTACATTTCATGTGCTGGGTAGTCTGTGTGATTCTGATGGCATTACTGCATGAATTATTTGTGCTGCAGACCAGAACAGGAATAGCAGTTACAGAAAACAAGTATTATTGGCTGGCATTATATTATCCCATAATACTCCATAACAGCAACTAAGTATTATTCCAAGTGCCTTGCCAGAATGGCATTTTGGAAGCTGGTGTTCTCTCTGCCTCTGCAACAAAGAATGATTAGTACAATAAAATAAAAATTCTGTCAACTAAAAAAGTAAAATGTCATTTACCATGACAGATATGGATTGTTGAATACATACTGAAAACCAAACGTAGAATTCAAATTGACATTTCAGTGTTCTATCTTTTAAATGAAATTGCAAGAGAGCAATGTTAGTAAATTGTCAGTTGAACACATTCTGGTTATTCTTTTTATTTGCAATTTTAATAGATCACAGGTCAAGATTTCTATTATTGGATAAATAAATGCATATATAAGACAACACATCAACACATCATCAGAATATTTTTTACATTGGCAACATACCATTTTATAAACCAATTTTCTCTATATTTGGTATAAAAAAACTTATAAACCACTGACAAAACGTATTTCAAACTGCTGTGATTACTGCAGCCAACAAGCATCTATCAATGATGACCATAAAGTTGCAGATGAGTTGCTAAGAAGGAATTTTAAACTGCAATTTAAATGACAAAATACTTAGAAATTGTAAAGCAGTAGGGTCTACAATTTTTGAGAACAAGAGTTTCATTAACCTGAGCATTCAAAGTAGTCTGTTGGAGATTTTTCAGTACTCTTCAATTACTCAGTCATGAATGGAGTGCTAAAAATATGAATATGGCATTAGAAAGGTGCTATCCCTCAGTAAATGGAAGAATCCTCCTACAATATTCCAAGGAACATCACAGCAGGCAACTGAACTGTGATATCATATATTGGCAGGTCATTTAACAAAATGTGGGTGTTGTAAGTGACAGGTTAAACTAATGAAAAATGTCAAAGATATGATAGTACAATACTTATCTGAAATGCAAGTCCACAAGTCTGATAATTATCAATATGTTTGTCCTAGTGTTATTTAAAGTACCTTATAAAGCCATAATTTATATTGTATATGTCAGTTTGCTGCTGTGATTCTATAAGTATTGTACATAATCATCTTTGAATAAAGACTTTTAAGCTATGTTTGAGAACTGACAACTGTCTGATTTTAATGTGGTTGGAATATAGATAAATCATTAATTACTGGACAAATTTTAGAAAAAATCCAAACCTGTAATTGGGCTTTATCAAATTAAAAGCTGGATCAGAATTTCAACTGCATCAAGTACTGTGGAAGAAACTTTCTGATGCACATTGGGCTCTGCCTTAATTAATCTTATTGTTATCATTCTGTAAATGTGTTCAGCAGTAAAATATCATGTTTTGTGTACAAGATCACATTTCAGAATAGAACTGCACAATGACAGTGCTGTGATTCATAATGAATGACAGTATAGGTGTGCTAATGAAAATAAGGACCAAAATAAAAACTATAGCCAAGTAAAGTCCATCTGCTAGACTGTTCATTTGAAATAATACTGAACAAGCAACCTCATTAAGATGGCAGTATATAGGTCAGACAGTTTAAAACATATAATTAAGGCTGTGAGTTGCTAACTATCTTTTCCCTGTAGTCTTGGACTTGATTCTGTCGATTTCCATTCATAGACTATGTGACTTTCAAGAAATCATTTGACTACACAGGGGTTAAGGGCTCTGGGTTGCCGTTGAAAAGAGGAGATGGTGCCTTGAAGGTTTAACCATTTAAGAAAGGAATAAAACATAAAATCATTCTGCAGCCTAGACAAAATATTGCATTGATCCTATTTTAGTACCTTGGAAGTGTGTCTGTAGCTGAATAATTATATGCAGTCACTGATGACATTTATGAAAAATGAATAACTTTGATGATATGCATTCAGTGACATAAACATTGATTTATTTACTGCTCTATTACTGGATGATATAAATATCAAATTTCATGTTGTTACGCCATTGGTAAAAATAGGACAGTATTTAAAATAATAGATATAAGCTATTATCTTAGCATAAATGTCATCCTAAAATATGTTTACTGTTGCTGACTTCATCCTGGTTCTATTGCTTCTAGTGAGACCCATTTACAAAATAAGTAATATGGTCATTGCAGAATCAAGCCATCCACCAGTGCCACTGGCAACCCATGTATGGGAATGAGCACAATACAATGGAAGGATTGGTTGGTATGTGAAGGAATGAGAACTGTTTGTCAGCTTTACTATTTCAGGAAGAGGGCATATATTTATCCGCTACATCACTTGATCTTTGTTGAAAGCCAGAGCATCTCACAGATGCAGTCAGATGGTCAGTTCATGGTAAGTGGAAGCACATGCCATATATACCTGATATCATTGCATGGCACTCACCCTAAGCTAATGATCATGACCAGTCATCACTGTGGCTCTTGGCTCCTTTCCGCTTCTCCCCATTGAGCTTTCACTCCCAAGTTCTCATGTGAAAGGCCACATGGCTCCACTCTCAGAGTATTCAGGGTGTTCTCCAAAGAGATTTACTTCACAGGTCAGTCACTTTCATCCACAGGCTGCCTCAGTACCCACATAATATAGCTACTTTATTGACTAGATACATCTCGGATGTCTAATTATAATCAAGTAAAAATAATGGGTCTATATTATATCATTGAATGCTTAAAAAAGCGAACGCTGATTGATCGACCTAATTTAAGCAAAAGCTTACAATCTCGAACTGTCAGATCAGCGATTGTTTTCCCAGGGAAAACAATCGCTGATCCAAAACACATACACACAACACAAGCACACCAAACAAACAGAAATCCACACGCAAACACCTAAAATCTGATACTTAACCCTACACTAAACTATGCACACACCACTAACTACCCACTTACCTTAACCCAAACCCTAACCCTAAGGTCCGTCACTATCGCACACTCACCTCACCCTCTCCCTAACCCTAACTCACTTAAATCTGCCCTAACCCTCATGTCCACTCAATCGCACACACACCTAACCCAAGCCCTAACCCTAACTCACCTAAATCACCCTAACACTCACATCCACACAATCGCACACTTACCTGAATCCGACTGGTAACTTTCCACCATAACACTGAAAATACCAAAGCAACAGAAATGGACAACCAAATTCTTTCCCTAGGAAAGAATTCGAGTTTCTGCTGTTTCGATATTTTGCAGTTTCGCGAAAATAAGTTTGATCAATCAGCGTTCGCTTTTTTAAGCGTTCAAGGATATAATATAGACCCAAAATAACAATGAAAACAGCAGTATATGTGAGCTCATTTTACCCAGCTGCACAAAAGTCCTGCCAAGCTAAAACAATGACTGCTTAATTGCAAACAAATGACAGCAAGAACCAATCATTTTTATCCACAGACTGCAACCTTCCCCAATAGTTATGGCCACATAACTGACTGCATACACTTAAGATGTCTGATAATCATCAAATGAATGAATAAATGCATAAAAATGATCACTGTACTCTATTTCAGCTGTCAGATACAGAGAGCATAAACAATTTCAAACTCCCAGGTACACAACCCTATGTACACACAAACAGATGCGCCCACAAATCACATCAATTATATTCATTCTGTTACTCACAAAATATTACCTGTAAGCAAATGAATAAATACATAAATATATTAATGAATGAATTATTAATTAGATTAAATTTAAAAATAATGACCATGATAATGCATTTCAACTTGCTTTTAAAACACAATCCAAGTCAATACAACCCTGCTGTGCGTATGGCTTGGCTACATGAACACACACACACACACACACACACACACACACACACACACACACACACACACAAATGTGCCAACCAATTAAAGTGTTAGATGTCTGACTGTGATCAAATGAATGAATAAATACATACTGGATACATTAATGTTTTTCATCTCATTGTTATCAGATACATAAAGTGCAACCCACGGTAAATCCCATATGTGCATACACACACACACACACACACACACACACACACACACACACACACACACACACACACACAATAAAATTTTTAAAAAATGCTTACTATTATGCAAACTAGCCAACAGTGGCAACATCGAACAGAAGAAAGCAAATACATTATTTACCTATTTGTTGGCTGGGCAAACACACTGGACACAATTACTCCTTTTTGGGGAGCATTTTTTTGTTAAGTATTTTGTTCAGAGTTACACAATAAACAAATAAAGGTGACTAAATACAACCTTGCACCCTGGGAAAAAGAAGCAGCTCATTGTTTTAGTCCTCTGTGCTAAATTCAAAATAACTAAGAGGCAGAATGGATTTATTGTTGAATTAAATAACTATAAGCCCATCTTTAGTGCCTACAAACCATACCTATCTAACAAAAGTAAGGATCTAGGTGGGTGTAGTGTTCTTGACTTGTGTAAGGATAGTATAAGTTCAATAAATTCAACAAGATCCATTTTACTAATAACTACAGTATTAATCGTGTATATTTGAGTTTCATAATAGGTAATATAACTTTGATCATAGTAGGGATTTATTATCCCCAGAAGTCCAAAGTTTGGAAACTTTAAGAAACAATAAATTACATCTGTAAAGTGATAGTTTAGTTATTCTTACAGGTGATATTAACTCATCTAATATACAAAATCCAAATAAGTTCCAGGCAGGCAGGTAGATTGGACTCCAGATGTAACTTTAAATCAAAATAAATTTATTTGTATAAAGCTCTTTTCATCCAGTTCTATACATGAACTTCTTTGGGTACACTGTTACTAAAGAAAATGGTGTTCAAAACACCCTCCCTTACTAGTCATGTGATCAAAAGACCAATCAAGAATTTAAAGTATCCTCTACATAAGAACACATATTACGCAGACTTCTCTCATACAAAAGCATACTAAAACTAAAAAAAAAAAACAAATAAATGTTAAACATGAGTAAAAACATGAATATGAAAATTTAAGCTCCTATTCAACTACTCATAAATATTATCTTTTTAAATTTTTCAATTTTAAGATGCTGTGGCTAAAACACGTAATTTAAACCTGTTAGTGTATATGCATCCAGGCGTATTTGCCACAACAATTCAGATTGAGCCCTGAGTTCAGACTGATATGGTTTGCTAGGGCATTTTCTCCCTTATTCCTGGAAATGCCATATAAGTGTTCATAAATCCTTTCACATAATTTTCATTCTGTTTTTTCTATATAGAATGAAGGGCATTCTTGACATCTAGCCAGGTACACAACCATTTTAATTGACAATTGCATCTATTATTGTTCTTCAATTTCATGCCCTTAACTTCTACATAATGCCCTTCTTCTATATATTTGCAATAGAGGCAACCGCCACATTTAAAAGTACCTGGATTCCTATACAATTTAATTTTTTCTTTCTTCAAAATATTTTTCAAATTTATGCCCCATCCTGTAAATAATCTTTGGATTTGTTCCTATTTTACCAACCAAGTCCCTTTCACCTGAGATGAAATTCCAATTCTTTTATATAATATTTCTCACTTTGTAAGCTGCTTGATGATAAGTAATCACACACCCTGTTCTAAAACTGGTATTAATATTAATATTTACTGTTCTCTTCTCTGGTTTGGTTAACTACCCCTCATGTATGTATTCATCT
Source organism: Protopterus annectens (assembly GCF_019279795.1). Classification (NCBI taxonomy): domain Eukaryota; kingdom Metazoa; phylum Chordata; order Ceratodontiformes; family Protopteridae; genus Protopterus; species Protopterus annectens. The sequence continues at coordinate 330,124,329 of NC_056735.1, forward strand.
TCTAAAATGGGCCTATAGATCCCATTCCTTCTTTTTCTTTTAACCTCTTCTATTAATTCGTCCAACAAGTTACTTGGATATGCTTGTTTAGTGAACATCCCCCTTAAGTTTTCATATTCATTTTCAAAATCAAGGTCACTAGTCACAATTCTGGCTGCCCTTGCCAGTTGACCCTTCATGACAGCTCGTTTTTGGTGGTAAGGGTTAGCATTTGAATAGGTGTTGGAATACATTTTTTTACAATGAATTCTAGCTGCGTACCCTTTCTGTTAATTTTTATTCAACTTAACGTCTAAATATGGGATCTCATAGTCGTGGTAGGAAAAAGTAAACTGTAGGAAAATTGTCATACTTTTGAAATAATCGACCAATGTTGTCGACAAATGGCTATCACCCTTTATGATCATAAATATATCATCCAGACAGACACGAGACACAGAGAGAGTGGTCATATGTGCCTAAGATGACTTCCTCTGTTGATTGAGTTGGGAACCTCTATGAAACCATGCAGTACAGCCATTGTAATAGTAGGTTGTAAGGGAAGAATAAGTATATATATATATATATATATATATATATATATATATATATATATATATATATATATATATATATATATATTTGCTGATTAACATAAAATGTGCATGCATAATTATGCAACCCCACCCACTCTGATTGCATTGTGGGATACCAACTTAAACGCAAACTGAAGAACAGACAAAATATGATCATGAAACACAAGAACAGGATAGTGTTTTATTTTTATTAATATTTGAACTTGTATCAAACTTTGAACTTGTGCAAACTGCAAAACTAAAATACAATGTTATTTTATAAAAACAAAATTAATTGCTTCAGCCTTCTACAGCCAGAAAATAAATGAGCTGGATTTCACAGTGGCAATCAGCAGATAGGTAGATTTACAGACTGAGTGCTTTGTGGGAAATCCAGTCAGTTCTTCCAAAGTAGAGAAGTGTAGCAATCGATTTAATTAAAATATAACTGTAATACCTTATTATATACAGATTTAGCTAACACTTGGAATACATTCAATATAATTTCTACAAAGATCACCATTATGAAACAATATTTTCTATGGAAAATATTTAAGCAATCTGTTGCAGAACTATCCAAACAAAACATTACCTTTGAAATACTTACATTTAGGTTCCTGTACTAACATTGCCTTTAGCTGTTTTTTTTTTTTTAAGTGATACTATTCCCACTTTGTCTAATTTTCAGAGATACATTTCTACAAGATTCAGGGACAATTTTAGAAAATCTTTTTTTCATTAGTGGTAAAGATTAAAGAGAGGTTTCAGTAGTTTCATTTCCATGTTGTCTAAAGGGTTACCACCCGTCCCTCTTTGGGCAGTTGTGTCCTGACAAAAAAATTGTAAAAATGGCAAATGTCCTGAGATTTTAGGACAAAATTATTTCCTATATTTTATGTAATAGTTGCATAAAACTGTTATTCTGTATCTGAAATACCTAAATGTTATAAGAAACAGAATAAGCAACTAGAATGCTACAAGAATAAGCTTTTATTTAGGCAAAAAAGTTAAGTTCTATTCTTTGTATTGGCTGTGGGTATGTGTCGGCCTGTAAAATCTGATGTTTGTACCAAAAATGTCCCACTTTGGCCATTTGAAAAGGTGGCAACCCTAGTTGTCTCTAGATGAATATGAGGTAAATTTAAATATAAACTTGGAAGGAAGAACAAAATAGTGGAGCACAATTTGGTCATAGAAGTATACCAAGATAAAAATAAACCAAACTGCAGTAGTGCAAAGGAGAAATTTAATAAAAACACATATCAAATAAAACAAAAACAAGAATCATAAAAGATAGGAGCTTTCATACCCATCAAGGTACTTTGTCAGATTTACATTAAAATAGCACTCACATCTTAAATAGTGTTAACAATTAATGCTGTAAATCACGTGACTTTAAAATAGGTTTCAAGGGTTGATGAAAGGGCAGATAATCAGGGCTCGAATTATGCACATGCTGTGAGAAACACTATTCCTATTGGCAGTCAAGCACATATGTTCAATAGTGGACTTGAATCTGATGTTCTCCCTCAGGAGCATGCGCTATTAAGCGCTGTTGAAATGGCAACATGCTCCAAAGATTTGCTTACACCAATGTTTGACACAGCAGCCCCTTTACCATCTGGTCCTGTCCCGTTTGGGACAGAAGCACAAAAAAGTTGTAAGAACAGTGTTGGAGATAATGTATCTACCTCCGGCACACCTTTTTTACAGTTAGTTGCACAGGAATTATTGAAGCCAAAAGAGAGAGTCCGCTCAGTGAGCCGCACTCACTACCACAAGAAGCGGCAGAATTTGGGGGCACCAGAAACAGAACAAGTGGTGCGGAACAAAATACGCACAACTTGGTGTTTAATCTATCCAGTGTGACACTAAGCCCTGAGCAGTTAAAGATACTGAACTATGGCCTTAGTTTTACACCCACAGGCTGTTCTAATCTTACGGATGTCTTGAATGACTTGTGTTTATTTGTTCGCAACTTATCTTTGAGATTGTGTTATGGTAATAATGCTGGGAATTAATTTCAGTTTAAGAAACCTAGCACTTTCGTACCAGTGAATCGGCCTTTGGTGGAAGTCTTCTATAAACTTTGTCAGGATGGTATCTATGAATATTTTTTGAGTAAGAGGCATTTTGGTCCTAAAAATCTCAGTAGAACAGAATTTTCTGCTATAATGGAGTTAGTGTAATCTGATGTTTTGTGTTTTAGGCAAGCTGATGAGGGAGGAGTTATTGTCATCTTTGACACTGTTCACTATTCACATGTTATGTGTAATATGCTTAGTGATACTGATACTTATCTGCCACTTACTGAGCCGCAGGCACAAAGGTTAATGGCCAGAGTACAACAGTGTGTTGAAGATTTGTTGATGGACTGTACCATCGACAAACAGCTTTATGACTGTTAGTGGAATATCCTGTTATACCACAAATTCATGGGCTCCCAAAGTTGCACAAGAATCCCATTGATCCACCAATGCGACCCATTGTGTCTGGCAGGGGCTGAGCAACTGAGGCACTCTCCATTTATGTGGAGAAACATCTTCATCCTATACTTGAGGGGACTAAGTATGTTTTAAAAGACACTAGACATTTCTTACAAAGATTAAATAAGTGGAAGTCAAAGGAATTCAATAGTGATGTACTACTAGTTACTATGGATGTAGTATCACTTTTTACTTGCATCCCCAATGACGTAGGGGTAGATTATGTCAGACTTTTTCTAACTCATCATAGTGTTTACAACACTAGTAAGATTCACTTGATCTGTTCCCTTTTGGATGTTATTTTAGAACACAATTTGTTCATGTTTGAAGTCTCATTTTATGTACAATGCACAGGCATACCTATGGGCATGGTCTGTGCTAATAGCTACCCTAATATGGTCATGGCTCAGTGGGAGTCTGACTCTGTGTTCAATGAGAACAATATTTTCTCCAGGTTCATTCTACACTATGGTCGTTTTGTGGATGATGTGTTTTTTGTTTGGGGGAATGATTATTGTTCTCTATGTGAATTTGTAGAATCTCTTAATGCCAGCAAGAACTTTTTAAGATTGTTGCCTTCTTAGATGTGCAAGTTTTTCTGGCCCCTGATGGGATAGAAACATGGATGTATAACAAACCCTGTAGAACCAATAATATACTACATGCTAGAAGTATGCATCCAAAGTTTGTAAAGAGAAATGTACTGAAGGGACAATTTTATAGGTCTGCTCGACTGCATACTAAAGATAGTCACATGTATGAGTCTTTTGAAATGGTATCAAGTAATTTGAGAGATAGAGTCTACCACCATGATGGTATATCGGAGGTACAGAATGAGGTTGTCTCGTTTCGTGACACCCGTTCTAGGTCCTATTTACACTCTGATATAGAGTCTGTCAATAATTAATAAGACTAAGAATTCATTGAGTAGGACAAGAATGTGCCTTACTTTTTCTAACAATTTATCTGTAATTTGTGATATTGTTAAAAAACATTGGAGAGTGCTACAGTCTGATATCAAATGCAGAGAGATATTGGATGAAGCACCACAGTTTACTTTTAAGAATCAGAGAACTCTGAAGAGAATGCTCTGTTACAAATCTACTAAATCAGTTGGAAATGGGGCTAGCTGCTTGACTACTGGTAGGTTGGGGACTTTTCCTTGCCATCACTGTACTATGTTTTCTTTTGTTAATAGTGATGATATATTTGTACACCCAGTGACTGAGTGTGTCTATGAGCTCAAGGTCTGTGCAGATTGTGGCACTAAAAATATAGTGTTTTTGGCCCTTGTGAGCTATGTAAAATGTTCTATGTGGGAAAAACAAACAGATGCTTGAGGGACTGGATACGTGAACATTTATACAGTATACGGAGAAATGATAATAAGAAGGCCCTTGCTAAGCATGTAGCCTTAGCAGGGAACAGTCATCTTTTTAAATTTTTAATTTTGGAGATTTGTCAGCCTAATGCTAGAGGAGGGGACACAGTAACTAGAACTGAATGTCAGGAAATAAAATGGATGCTGATTTTACAAGCTACAGGTAGTAAGGGGTTAAATGAATTTATTCCCCTGAAACCTATTTTAAAGTCATGTGATTTACAGCATTAATTGTTAACACTTTTTAAGATGTTAGTGCTATTTTAATGTAGATCTGATGAAGTACCTTGATGGGTATAAAAGCGCTCATCTTTTATGATTTTTGTTTTTGTTTTATTTGATATGTCTGTTTTTATTAAAATTCTCCTTTGCACTACTTCAGTTTGGTTTATTTTTATCTTAAATATAAACTTACTTCATAAAGGTGCACAGCAACTCTCATATAAAAGTTTAAAAGTCAGACATATCCACCAAAAATGGCTGCTATTGTAAATGGTAACCATTTTTTTTAAATGTGTAGCAATGATGTTCACTGGGAAGGGAGAAGATGATGAACCTTAGGATTTTGGTTTTGGTGACTTGCAGTATGTGGGTTTTGTGGTAAAAGTAGGGCATTTAATGGTAGGCAATATTCTAATCTTAGCAAAAGAATACTATAGTTTGCTAGGACCTCTGAAAGTCAATCATTCTCCATGGCCTAAGATCAGTGCCGTAGCTAAAGTCTGCGCCGCCCGGGGCCGTCTTTGAGTTTGCTTCTCCTCCCCCTCACAAAATCATGTTCAAATGGGGCTCCCCATACACAGCCCTCCCCCTGTAGCCATTCCAGTGTCCCATTACTTGGCTATTTCTCCCCATTTACCATAAACACTGTAATGTGCATAATGCTACAATGACTATTTGGATTTCATTTAAAACTTTTATTTTACATTTTATAACACAAACACTTATAGACATCTATTAAACAAAGCAATACAGTCCCACAATGAAAACAGACTTAGCATTAAAACTTCTATCTCCTTGAAACTCACATTCATTGAAACAGCATTGAAACCCATATTCAAAGAAAATGTATCTGGCCAGTGTTGGATAAAGATTACCTTTGGGCTGTTTTCAAATCACAGGACCCTTACTCACAATATTTAGGACCATCCAAACATACATGTGTTCTTTGATAGACCTTCCTGACTGTATTAAATTATATTCCTTGTATAATACAGCACACTTGTTAGAGTGCATTTTAAATTTATTGTTTTGGCCATTTTTCCAGTAAGCAATGAAACAAAATGTACGAACCAATAATAATGACAAAACTGACCAATTTGGAACATTTCCATCATAAAAGTCTACTCAAACTTCTGTCATTACAATCCACCAATATCAGTAAATGTGCACAATATCTGCAGAAGTAAAAATCATCTAAATAATTCTACATTGAAGAGATCTGTAACTAATGAAGAGGTTGTTGCTAGCCAACAACTTTATATTTCATTGTTTCATCTACACATAAAGTGCTTGTTGCCCTTGAAGAATAAATTGCCTATGTTACATTAAAAAATGATAATCTAGTAATATTGCAATAGGGAATGGATGGCAAACTGATAACAGGTTCATAGTTACTAGGTATCTCTGCCAAAGGAGGACATTCTCAGGACTGCAGCATACACCCCCTTTAAAAGTACAACACAGTACAGTATCAGCAATCCATCTACACACTGAAAGAGTAGAACCCACAACCTTCTGCATCAAAAGCAAGTATATTACTTGTTCTGCTACCAACAATGCAAGCAGACTTGGCATAAGCAGCACTAAACCTCTGTTCTCCTGAAGAACTTTGCAGCGCATGATACCTGGAAAAAGCCAAAATTCATTGAGGGAGCCAAAGGCCCAAAACCAGGGAATGGGATGGGACACATTTTAAACATTGCTTGTATAATCTTAGAAAGTTGCTATAATAAAATGTTTTGGTGTTACCATGTGTTTCCTGAACGATAGGAAGACTGAAACTTAAATGGCTAAAATTACTTAGTGGTTGATTTGGGTGAGGGGGATACCATTATAACCTAGTATCACCCCCTCTCTCTTCTTCCCCCCGCCAATAAAAATTTGGTTGCTGGTATTCCATTTTTTTCATAAGTCTCTCGGACCTGCATAATGGTGGGTAATCACCTACATCCTCAATATCCCCCATTTCTTTATTTACATTGTCACTTCCAAAATTGTGATTCCCTCCATTAACCTCATTACATCGCTCATTGGGATAAAAAACATCATTCTGTCCTAATGCTAGGTTATAATGGTATCCCCCAGAGGGGTATATTTCCATAAGAACAAGATATCTGATTAAGGTGAAAGACAAAAAATATAAGAAATGGAAGAGAGGTCAAACTACAACTTTGAAAACTGAAATCAACAAGCTGGACAAACAGATTAAGCATAGTCTTAGACAAGATCAAAAAAAATTTGAAGAAATGTTATATAAAGATACTGAGCATAGAGGAGATGGAATAAGTAACAATGACCTGAGAACACTTCACAAAGAACTAACACTACCATTATATTTATTATTCACTAGGTCATATAAATATGGGGAGATTCCTCAAGATTGGAGACATGCACTTATTAAACCTGTCTTTAAGGGATTGGGGAGTAGGACAAACCCAGAATCATATAGACCCTTAAATCTACTTTCATGTTGTGGAAAAATAATGGAGAATGTCACACTGGATGGGTTATTGTCAGAACTGGATAGGTTGGGACTTGAAACCATATATCTGCATGCATATGTTGAAAATAGATCTATTACCACCTGTAACATGATGTTCTATAACAATATAATAACAGCTATGAATGAAAAATTGTGCTGTGATGTGATTTATATAGTTTTAACTTCAGCATTTGACAGGGTCATACACAAAACACTGATCAATAAATTAGTACAACTAGGTATTGATGTACTGTTGATAAGATGGATAGCTGCATGGCTTACAAATAGGACATGGCAAGTATCACACACCAACTGGACAGGTGAAATCCTTGGTTACAGTCAATGTGTCCCACGGGGCTTTGTCCTAGGCCCTTATTTGTTTTGATTGTATCTTTCAGACCTTACTTTTTCATCTGAGGTGTTCTACAGTCTATATGCTGATGACCTGAAATTAGGTAAACAATTGATTACAAAGCATGCCTGCAAACTAATTTGCCTAAATAATCCATTTGGGCACAGCAGAATAATATGTTGATAAATACATCAAAAACTAAGCATATGAGATTTGGGAGACAAACTGAAAAGTGAATATTTAATACAGCACACAGTGATTGAAACTGTAGACTCATTTAAGGACCTGGGTATATGGGTAGATTCAGCTATGATTTTTTCTAATCATATAAACCAATTGGCTAATGATAGTTATATAACCATAGGTTGTATAAAAATATTTATAAAGTCTAGGAAATCAAGCATAATGAAGTCATTGTTTGTTACATTAGACCCAAACTTGAGTATGACATAACAATATGGAAACCCTATAAGAAAAGAAGCATGAAAAAACTGGAAAGAGTACAGCAGAAATATACCAAGGGCATCCATGGATGTGAAAATCAAAGTTATTATGAAAGACTAAAATATCTGAACTTGTACAGTGTCTCTTACTGATATTTAAGAGGAGATCTTATTCAGGTATATAGGGCGTTTAAGGACAACTGCCTCTGGGAATGTTTGGGGTTATCAAAAAATACTAGAGAATCATCAGATAACCTATGTGGAAGATTCTATAGGAATGAAAAGTGTATTAATTGGTTCTCTGACAGAGTAGCTGATGCTTGGAACAGACTACCAAATTACGTTAAAGCAAGTACTAGTTTAGATATTTTTAAGAATAGCCTGAACATTTATTATGGGAACAAGTGTTTTGGTATATTGGCAAGCTAGAAGGGCATTCATGCCCATGTTTGAAACATTTGCATGTATATATGTATGTATGTATGTATGTCTTGGTGTGTTGCATAGGTGTGGGCCATGCAGACGTTGCACTGGCATGTTGACATCCTGGACCATGCTCAGATGTAGTGCTGCTACCTGAACATGACTGCTGTCTGCTGGATGATCTCCCTTCATGGGAATGCCCAGACCATGACTCCATGGCCTGTCATGTCTGTGTGTGGAGAGCACACTTATTGATGGAGCAGTGGAAGTACTGCCACTATGAGAGCATGATCAGGCTCGACCACATTGGCTGACAGTAGATGATGTGGCTGACCTACTCCCACAAGGATTCCGTTCCCCTCCCAGCAGATGTTCCATCACAGACACTGCTCATTCCATGACAGGCACCCCTTGGTTCATCACAGACATCCCTTGTTCCAATGTGTCATTCAACAGTTCAACTGAATCGGCAACACGGTGGATGCAGTCACACATGTCAGACTGTTGCATATCCACAATCCTCAGCATTTGTCTGGAGCACCTATGGGAACATGCCTGCACCTGCATGATGGCCCTAAACTTAAATTGAGTGAGACAGGAAGTGACACCTGCATCAGATGGATGAGGGACAGCAGGCCCTCTCTGAGCACTCCTATCAATCCTCCTGCATGACACCTCACCCACACTTTGGGTATGGCCAGACTCAATAGGCACAGAAGCCACAGTAGCCACACTTCCTTGATCAATGTCCTCACTCTCCACCTGTCCAATCTCTGTGGGCTGAGTGGACTGGGTAGGCATAGTCCTACTGGCTGTGTCCAATGTAAATGCAGGGGATGGTTGTATGTCAACCATTGTGTCAGATTGAACCTTTGCACCTCCTGACTGTATCTCAGGTTGGCCACCATTATCATCAATGTCTGCTGATACATTGACATCAGGTGGCACAGTGCCCACAGTTCCACTATCAGAATCACCTGTGATAAAAAAGCAAGAAACAGAGGAATATAGTAATGCTGGCACTACTATAGTGCAATATATACAAACAAACTAACACTGCTGCCACTATTACAGACAGTCCAGCAATACATACACCACACATGAGATCAAAAACACACACTACAATATTTGTTAAATTGATCAGCAGAAATGTCATAAAAATATTTGGCCTACCAACTGCAGAAGGCAAGCTTTCATGGAGGCCTAATGGCCCTGAAATAAGTTAAGCAAGAGATGCTGCCAGTAATGTTAAACAACAGCTCACAGACACACACACTATTGACTGCAGTCAGAATATAACCCCTAAGTACACAGACTACAGAGCACAGTACTTTATGCAAGTGCCACAGCTCAATTCTGATTTTGTATGTCATACAACACTTTATAGCTGATAATGTCAGCAGTGTCTGTTAATGACAGGACAAATGTCCCACATGCTGGTGTAAGATGCTGTTAGTAATATCAAGCAACAGCTCCCAGACAGCCACATTCAGGTGACTGGACAGAGAATAGAACTCTTACTCAACTAAGTACACAGACTACAGAACACCATACTTTATGGAAATGTCACAGATCAACCTTGATTTGGAGTGTGTCAGACAACATGTTATAGCTGATAACATCAGCAGTGTCTGCTAGGATAAGTGTCCCACATGCTGGTGTAAAGTGTTCTCAGTAATGTCAAGCAACAGCTCACACACACACACTCTCAACTGACTGCAGTGAGAATAGAACCCCTACCTATATAAGTACACAGACTACAGAACACAGTACTTAATGCAAGCACCACAGCACAAGTCTTGCTTACACAGGCATGTAGGTGACATTATAGTAGATGACATCAGCAGGCCATGTGGGAGTCAGCAGGTTGGGAGGGCTGCATGAAATGAGTGAGTAAGGCTTGTGCAAGTATCAAAATACTGGCAATCTATGCTATTGGAGAAGTAACCATAGGATGCCACATCTACTCTTTTGACTGCACAAACACAGTCAACTGCAGTGAGAACAGAACCACTTCCTAAGTGCACATACTACAGAACACAATACATAATGCAAGCACCATGACTCAAGTCTGATTCACACAAGACTGCAGGTGCACTTATAGTAGATGACATCAGCAGGCCGTGTGGGGAACAATGGCTTGGGAGGGCTGCATAGGCACAAAACTTCATAGCATCATATGAGGCTACTAGCCTAATAGCACTAGGCTGTTTAGAAGCCTAGCTGTGTAACAACACAAGTACCATTATTGAGCATAGCTGGATGTTTGAGTTTAGCAGACTGAGATTGTGAGCACCACCAACTGGCCCTGCCCATGAGGGAGCACACAACATTATACATTGCACTTTGTAGAATGGTTGATATATGTGTGGAAAAAGTACTGAGACCCCAGGGTTGTAGTGCTTGGTAGGGGGGCAACACATTGATGTATTGTAAATATATGATATATAGTTTGGACCCTTAGTTTGAAATGTTTCCACATGCAGTTTTATGTCATACAAAGGAAACGGACAATAAACACCAATAATAAAGAATCATATATGCAGTTTCATAGCTCAGCGAGCAGTGGGTTTGCTTGATGGTTAAAGTGTACACACATATGAAATACACCTGTTTGCACATAGGTAAGCAGTGTGCAAATGTGAGCTGCATTGCTAACATCTGACAGTTAGTATTGAGTATCTAACATATACCTGCTGGTTATCAGCACCATGTTTGCATGATAGTAAGAAGAGCACAACATTGGCAAGCAATGCAATTTAAGGGTTATTGCATGTACAGGCAGTTGTATATGTGTTGTTTACAAAAGTGAAGCCCATGCTGGTCCAGATAGCAGGAATACATTTACAAGTCTATAGTATAAACTGTACCTGCAGTCATACATTTGACCATAAATATGATCATACATAGATTACTAAATCAATAAAAGTAATAGTGTATGGAATATGATGTATTCAAACTCAGGACTCTGTGTATGGGAGTCCTACACTTACACCTGTTGCCGCAAGAAGGTTTTGGAAACAGTTGTCTACATTGCATTTTATTGCTGTAAACTGCAATGTCACAGAAGTAAAACAAAGATTGCACACTCTGCACTAGAACCTAGTACCATATGTGCTCTAGGCTGGGTTATTGCAATGGCCAGGAGCATTAATTGAATATATCCGGTTTCTATTTTTGGCTGTCTGCTTCCTAGGCAGTCCACTTTTTATGTTTCCACAATGCCACACTTTGTGCAAACCAGATAAGCACAGCCAAACTTGAAATTTATTTGTTCTCTGATTCCACTGTTTGCTCTATGTGGCACATCATACAAAAACTAGAATTAAAATCAAGAAAAATAAGAAAAGAAAAAAAGGGAGACATACATGAAATTGGGAAAATCAATGTATGACATACACAGTAGAAAATTATAGTACATATGAGATATTTCTACATAGTTTGGGATTTGAACTCTCACACTAATGCAGCTTCAGAAAACAGGGCGGATGCCTAATTCCTCTTTACCACACAAATAGCTTTGCAGCAAAGAACTGAAGTCATTCTTCACACAACCAATTGCAACAGAATGTACACTACTATCAAACCATTAGCTGTTATTTGTACATTTAATTATCTGTATTATATTTAGATGTAGTGCACTTAGTGATCACACAACCTGTTATGGTCATACTTGCAAATATACAGCTCTGTGTTACATTTCTGTGTTTCTTGGTAATTTATCACTTCTCTGACCAGTAGTGTGAGACATGCAGTGGTAAACCATTCCATATAATCGCCCTTATAATGTGTGAGGTTATTAACTGGAAGTAATATGATATGCAGTTGCCAGCAACTGAAGGTCACATTGGGTGGCATAAACAAGCATAGCCTGTTCTTTGGGGGGGGGGCGAAGGTGAGTTACTGGTATGGCACAAACAAGGATATGATGCTCTTGTTATTCTCCTTGTTCTGCATCCTGCCTATTGTTTGATCTTGAAAAGGGCTGTGAAGTCAGAACTGCAATGTGCATCATTCCATTCTAACATCTCTCTTTAATGATTTACCAGTACAAAGGTATGGTGCTAAACTGAGGATATGCAGTGATCATCAGTACTTTTGAGAGGTATGTTTGCATGAATCTTTGATGCCTGAGGTCTACTGTTCACTAATAGACACATATAAGTAAAATAAGCCTCTGCTATCACATGTTAAAGTACTTTCTGTACAAATCCACTACTATTTACTTGATTACAGTACTCATTTTAGAAATACATGGATATGTCATAATATTATTAACAAATACACTCTAGGTTCAGGACTTACCTTGCAAATGCAGCAGTTGACACAGGGCTGACTCTGTCTGATGCAAGCAGTACATAGCCAATACATGGGGAAGTAACGGTTGTGTGAGTTGTCTGGCATCAATTTTACTATATGAATGTGAGTAGGAGAAAGGTATTAGGCACCTAGATGGTCAGTGAATGTGCTATGCATTGTCTCTTAGCCAAAGCAAGGGCATACTGAGCATGCCTATGTCTGCCTCCAGCTGCATCAGATGGTGGTTCCCCCTCTGAGTCCTCCTCTGACTGGCTATGGTGACCTAGCCATCAGTGGTAGGATGTGTGCCCTTTCCCCTTGCTGATCCTGCTGCAGCTGTTTCCACAGGATCAGATTGTGTAGCATTGTATATTCTGTGAAAAGTTGTGCACATGTGTGTGGATTATACTGCAGGGCTCCACCAGATGTATTTAGGCACTAGAACCATGGCTTCAGCAGCCCAAACACATGCTCTATGATGCTTCTGGTTTGAGTATGTGTCTCATTATGTCATTCTTCCATGGCTGTGTGCGCACTTCTGACGGGTGTCATCAGTCACAGTTCCAGTCAGCATCCCCCAGTAAATAGCCCTGTGGAATTTCCCCACTAGCACTCAGCTTGGCTGTGTTCATGTACACACTCACACATGAATATCACCTGGAGGACCCCTACAGACATACTCACATAAGTTACCCATTTTGTCTCAATGCCATTTGTTGTTTTGTCTAGATGTCTGCCTTCTTATGCTTCTTACTGACACACACTAACTGACCTTTTGTGTCAGCCTAGGCTTCCTGTCTCCGCACTCAACACCCTGTGCATATGATAACTGTGTAATATCCCTGTGTTTTACCTTTCTGATCCAGGGATACTAAATCTGTGTCTGATGCTCAGGGTGCATAGATAACATACTGATTAGTATACCTGCATTTATGGTCCTGACCCCCTGGACTGTCATCACTGTCACCTCACTGCACCAATGGCTGCAGTGCCTGATATCTACATCTCCTCCTGGCATTCTGTACAATGATGGAGAGCAAGTGCTCTGGTGTAGGTGTGCACCAACAGTATGGTGCAAAATCCTATACAGCAACCCTAGCAGTCTGTCATGGGTGATAAAATCACCACCTCCATCACTGCTCTTGCAGTGAACCACTGGCCTATCCTGCAGGACAGAACTACCTGAGGGGCCAGACAATGCAAGGGCAGCCAAGGAGGTGCTGCCAGGTTGCACCCCATATGTGCTGGGCCTTGGTGCCAGAGCTGGTGGAGTGAGGGAAGAAATATCCTTTGGGGCAGGCATACCCCACTGTGCTGTGAAAAAAAAAAGAGAGAACATAAGGGTTGGGGTGAGAGAAAAATGGGATAACATTAATAACTTCATATCTGACATACAATGCATTGATACAATTATTTGACTCTATTCTGTTACCTTTACTTTTAAGACTACCAACTCCTAACAAATAACTTGTTTACTTTTAAGATTTCCCACCTCATAACAGATGCACACTACACTACAGATTGCAGCAAGCAATCCTTTTATGTGTGCATATATTGCACATAAGTGTGTTGCAGTTATACTGATTACAGTTTACTGCAGACCATTTATTGCACTAGTATAGAGTTCTGAAGTTACATTGCAATATTGATGAAAACTTAGAATATTAGTTAGGAATTATGGTTTTTGAGCCCATAACCTCTGACTACTCTCTAACTAATGCATGCATAGTTTCCTTTTACAGTTGAGAGAGACATGCTCACTTTTTATAATATAGAACTGCTTCTTTGTGCTACAGACTAATGCATGCATACATGCTTTTACAGTTTATATATGCATGCTCATTTTGATGCAACTGCATAAGATACCAAAAAGCTGTCTTTAACGTTTAACGTTACAATAACAGCATTGTTCTGATGCATACGTACCACATGTTTCTCTCATCCAGGCCATTCTAGCCCCATGGGTTTGCACATTCAATTCTCTCTCTGTGGGAGCTGTGGAAAAAACACAACAGAACAGAATACCATTATGAATACCAGTCCTGACTATATTCATATTATTAACTCTTAGAAGTAATCTCTGTAACTGATACTTACACATCTGTGGAGTGTCTCTAGTCCTACATTCCTCGATCCAACATTTGAGGGTATCCCTCTTCCTTCTCCAGAGGTCATTGTAGTTGTGTCTACATTGCTGTTCAGTTTGGGGAATACCAGAGCACTGGTCACACCCTGGGCAAGACTATCCCATGTCTCTGACTTGTACTCTGAGCCAGAATAGTCCCTTTGCAATAGCCTGGGTTCATGTTCCTTCACTAGAAATCCAAAAAAAACTTTGGACTCCTGGAAACCCCATCTTTGAGCATGGAATCTGTCTCTCACTACACATACCTGCCATGCCTACCATGGATCAAGACCAATGTAGAATGATGTTTTTCTGCCAATCGTAGTTATCATTTTTACTGGGAATGCACAAACACTGTTTAAAAGTGTTGTGCAATACTTACCATCACACGAGCATGTTTCTTAGCATTACGCACCTTCAAGCAGCACATTTGTGCGATGTTAAGTGTTGGAAACGTAAATGTACTTGAAAGTGTTACATACACCTGTATTGGAACCCAGTACCATCTGACCCCAAAAAGGAATGGATAAATGCATTAATAGGTAGTGACACAGACTCAGTTGAGTAGTGGGTGTATTTTAGAGACTGAATAGCAATTGGCAGACTTAACTGCTATTGCATATACCAGTTACTTAACTGACTCTGTGGCAGCAAGTATTAATGCACTTAATGCAGTGATATGTTCCTTTTTGGGACCAGATGGTACTGGGTCTGAATACAGCTGTATGTAATATTTTAACTGCTTTTGTATCAGCATTGCTGCGCATTGCTGCATGATGCACACCATCATGTAATAATGCTTTAAAAGATATAAATAGGGAACATAGAACAGTGGTGACATTGGAACAAGCAGGGAGAAGAGCAATAGGAATTCCCTGCTACACTGTGACAGGACTGATTATATGAAATACATGTATTGCAAAACTGATTCTGTGGCTGCACATGTTAATGCATTGATATATTCCTTTTTGTTTGGGCCAGATGGTACTGGGTTCTAATACAGGTGTATGTAGTACTTTTATAGGTGTCTATGATACAGTGACATACATTTATATACAGGTGTCATTCACTTTAGTGCACCATCGAGCAATAATGCTTTATAAAAAAGAAATGGGAAAGATAGACCAGTGGTGATATGTGGAGCAAGCATGAGGGAGTACAAAGGGAAATCCTTGCTAAATTATGACAGTTACTATTGATTGTATAAAATACATGTGCTACTTAAATGACTCTGTGGCACCACTTATTAATGTTTTGATCATAGGATCATAGGAATATAGGAGATTGCTAGGCTATCAACCGGCAGGTCATTTTAAGACTAGCCATCGCATCACAATGTAATACCATAGAAATGCTAGTCTATACTCAACATTGCATTTAGTGATGGCTACCCATGTCCAGGAGGGTTGTGGGTTCTATCCTTGGTAAGAACTTACGGTGCCCCATCCACTAGTCCAGGTTCCTCTTGAACAGTGTCATAGAGGTACTCTATTTTTCATGAATTAGTAGCCTGTTCCAAAGATGCAGAAGTCGCTGGGAGATAAATCCATCCATTCCTTTTTGGGGCCAGATGATACTTGGTTTAAATCCAGGTGTATGTATATGCTATTCAGACAGTTCTTGCTAATGTACAGCCTATTTATTCTATCAGCTTTCTAGGTGTGGAAGTGCAAAATTACATATTTGTACATATTTTATTGGCCATTGTTCCCCCCATTATGTATGCCTCTGGGTCTTGCTCAAAGGGGATGATAGGTATGTTTCTGTTTCATTGTAACACATGTCTATGTGACATTTTATGCCTCTATTTCTGTTTACGTATCCTTGCATTATGTTGGTATTTGTGGAAAAATGTTGTACAGAATCAGTGCTATTTGTGTAGCCCTGGTGGTTATTGTGGCATTTCACTCAAATTTGCAGACCATTGGTGCTTTGACTTAATCTGCACTTGCTTGCAAGGTTTTGGCACCAGCAATACTGCTGCAATCCATGAAACCTTGTTTACACACTCCACACCTCATTAATATGCAGTGTGCAATGCCAAGCGTTGAGCACCATTGCTGTGGGAGGTATACTCTGTGTAGGCTGTTTACAAAGCCTACATGGAGTTTATTGAATCATGGGGTGTATCTTTCAGACCTAACTTTTTCATCTGAAGTGTTCTACAGTCTATATGCTGATGACCTGAAACTGGGTAAACTGATTGTATGTGTTACAGATGGGTCTACCCGATATTGCCAAAATCGAACTTCATTGAACTTTAGGAAGATGAGATGACTTTGGCAAACACTTAGCTTAATGAACACTCAGATCAATGCAATTTTAGTCTAGGAAATGAACCACTGGGCTACCAAGGTGAACTTTGCTCTTTTCTCCACTATAGTGTAATCTTGGAGTTGGTATATTTAGTTATGGGAGGTGTGGGGGTGAAGCACCCTATTTGGATGGGTTTGATTTGCTTCAGTTTGTTTATTAGGTCTTAGAGGCTAAGTGATTCATTTCCCAGAGTAAAATTGTGGTGATCCTGGTGTTTCTTAAACTAAATGTTCTGCAAAGTTGTCTTGTCTTTCTAAAATTCGATGAAGTGGGATTTTGGCAATATCAGGTAGACCCGTTACAAACAAGGCAAGTCTGGAAATGTATTTGACCAAATTGACCATTTGGGCACTGGAAAACAATATGCTGATAAAAACATCAAAAGCTAAGCATATGAGATTTGGGAGACAAACTGAAGGATGAATATTTAATATAGCACACATTAATTTAATTTGTAGATTCATTTAAGGACCTGGGTATATGGGTAGATCCAGATTTGAGTTTTTCTGATCATATCAACCAATTGGTTAATGATAGTTATAAAACTATAGGTTGTATAAACAGATTTATAAAGTCTAGGAAATCAGAAATGATGAAGTCATTGTTTGTTAGTTACATTAGTCCCCCAACTTGAATATGGAATAGCAGTATGGAAACCTAAGAGTAAACTGGAAAGAGTGCAGTGGAACTGCACCAATGGCATCCATGGATGTGAAAATTTAAATTATTATGGAAGACCAAAATATCTGAACTTGTAGAGTGCCTCTTATAGATATCTAAGAGGATATCGTATTCAGGTATATAGGGCCTTTAGAGACAACTATCTCTGGGAATGTTTGAGGTTATCAAAAAGTACTACAGAATCATCAGACAACCTATTTAGAAGATTCTATAGGAATGAGAAGTGTACTAATTGGTTCTGTGAGAGAGCAGCTGATGAATGGAACAAACTACCAAATTACATAAAAGCAAGTACTAGTTTAGATATTTTTAAGAACAGCCTGAACACTTACTATGGGAACAAGTGTTTTGGTATATTGTCAGGCTAGAAGGGCATTAATGCCCATGTTTGAAATATCTGCATGTATGTATGTATTTATGTATGTAATTAATAAGTCTGTCTATTTGTTAAAGTCAATGCATGGCAAAAATGCCTATGCCAAGAGTGAAGTATAAGAAGTGCATATAGATAACAGTTTAATTCCCTAATGCATATATATAATGGTTCTCCTCATAACATGTGAGCAAATCTAGCATGTACCTGAAAAACGTAGCCATATCTTAGCAACAACCAATGTAAAAGAATGTCAATCCTCTGTATTCTACAAATACACAAGTCCTCTCACCTTCAAGTTCCCTAGCTACATGGTTACCTTATTATGGTGTAGGCTCATGCCTCTGAGCAGAGTAAAGATGCATATGAGATGTGAACTCATTAGAATAGCTGAATCTCAAACTTTTGACTTTGTGTAGCAATTGTAAACATAGTGTAGGCACTACCTTAGTGTTTGTTGCTAATGGATTGCAACTGTGAATGGTTAGTGGGAGGCAGGAAGAATACACAACAATTCAGACTCCCTTACCTGCAGTGGGTGTGTCAACCAGGATACACTTAGAAAGTGTAGAAGTAATTGTAGCAAGCTTTTCAATGGAAGTGAGCAGCACACATTTCTCAGTTTCTGTTCACTAATATCCAAGCTCCCCTGTCATTGTTGAAAACGGTATATTATTGTAATTTAATATTCTTATAAATCTTAAGGAGAATAATATAAAATGCCTTCCAGATTGCATGTCCAAGATCAGTTCTTAAATAAGAGAAGAATGAACACAATAAAAAGAGAAGACAGAGCTGCATTGCTGTAAACAATACTCATGAATTGTTGTATGATAAGTCATTGCACTAAATATGTAATTATACAATGACTCCCCCCATTAATATTCCAAAAGGTGCACGCTGATCAGAGTGCCCATTGTAAATCCCACAATATACCAATGGAAAACAGGTCTGGTCACCCAGACTTTTTTCCATTGGTATAAAGTCCTCAAAATATATTTTTTTAAACAAATAAAAAAAGAAAAAAAATGGAGCAATAGAGACTTTCTTTTCTTCATTGCTTCCGTTTTTAAGCATTGATGTATTGGGTATGTGTGGGACGCAAGTCCCATACGCATGCTCAGTACATCAAAACAGGGAAGCAGTGTACCACAACCAGCGGAAGAACAGTAATGGGCTGTTATACAAAGACATTATTTAAGAAAAGTAAGTATTTTTTTTCTTAAATAATGTCATTGTATAATAGCAAAACCGACTCTGTGGTTGTGGTATATTGAAATTTACCCACGGTTGGCTATTTAATTCGCCCTCATGATTAAACCACACCAACCGTGGGTAAATCTTCAATATACCACACCACGTCATTGTTTATTGCTTTATTAACACATGTACAAACAACTAAAAGTGTACAAGTGTTATATGTCTTGTTAATACTGTGGATAAAATGGCACTTGCTTGTATGTACAATGATTTTCATTTCTACTGAAAAGCTGTTTCTGTGGCGCAGTGGGCTAAAACACCCTTACTGTATTTTGTAGGCTAATTGGTGTGAGAATTCAAATCTACAAAAACCTATAAGCACACAACAAACTGGAAAATGAAACTCAAACCGAAAGCTGTAGATGGAATGAAGGAGCGAACATAATTCTTTAGTGCTTTCGTTCTAATTTATTCTTCATGAACTTCTTCAGAAAAAAGTTAAACTTTCAAAACACACCTCTTATAAGTTAGATCACACGTCACATGACTTTTATGATACTTTAAATTAAAGGTATAAAATCATACCATAAAAATAAAAAACTGTCTTGTTTCCCAAACAGCTTAGAATGTCAAAGCTTCATAAAAAAATGTCTAAATATAAAAACATTGTCATATTGTTGTGATTTGAATGTTATTTTAGTGCTAAAAAACACTTAATATTAATACATTTGTTCAGACCAGGGACTCTGTCTGCTACCAAACTGATCTGCCACAATGACTCCTTGCATTCTAAAATCAAATTGGTGTTCCCTATATAATCCACTTGTTGAACATAATCTATGACTGTAAAGGTGAACTTTTTAAAGTTCACACAGTGAATAGCATGCCCAGTTAAAGCATTGGTAAAGTCCTTTTTCTTAATAGCAAGTGTGTGCTCATATATTCTACACTTTAAACATCTAATGGTTTTTCATATGTAGTAACTAGAACAAGAGTCACATACTGCCACATCAACAATATTTCTACTCTCACAGGTAGACTGTCTGTGGAACCAAATAGTCCTTTTAAAATGTTTAATAAATGTAGTAGATGTATTGCTTATACACCTACATCGTTTACACTTCCTACCGGAGAAAGTACCACAAACACTGTTCACATCAGTCAATGCTGAAGTGTGCCCCTCCCCCCACCATTTTCCAAAATGTTTTTGATGTTCTTAATTTTCTTATAGGTGAACTTGGATTTTACACCTACTATCTGTATGAGTTCCCTATTCCCCATCAAAACCTTCCAACTGTCCTTAATTATGTGTTTGATTACACCCATCTCATTGACAATGGGGATGGGGAAAAAAATAGTAAACACTGTGTTGTCCTTTTTCCTGTTGTTGCTTACATCGCCAACCCCCCTGATTATGGGTTTGGTAGCATTTTGTCTCAGAATGAACACTTCCATGTGTATATTGGTTAACCAAGCCTGGTCATACACTCTTTGTTCAAAAAATGTGTCAACATGATGACCGCGTGAAAAAAAAAGTGTCATCATCAGATGTTTAAAACCTTGTTTGTAACAACTCACATACTTGTCTGCCAATTGTTAATACTGTGTAATAATTGAATTGCCTGAGGAGCTTTTTTTCTCTCCAGGTCTCTGCTTCAAAGATCCTATAGCTGATTGTTACTACTATGTTACTAAAATTTAATAAATTGTTTTCTACTCCTGAGGAGCTTTTCTCCCCAGGTCTCTGCTGAAAATGAGCCAAAAGCTCAGCCAGACTAACCCAGTTAACAAATGTAAAAGAAATAAATAAATAGTAAGTCTACTGAGGTGAATACATTGCCCCTTAATCACCCCTTTCTTCATATGCCTAGGATGTAAGCTATCTCTGTGCAAATATTGGTTGACAAAAACATCTTTCCTATAAACCTTACTCACAAAAGTGTTACTGGACGTATCAAAAGCCAAATGTATATCCAAAAAATTAATGATCCTGCCAAAACTTCCCAAAGAAAATTCCAAAAAGTCTGTGGTGTGATTTAAGACCCTAACAAAGGATTCAAATTCACTCTCATCACCAGTTCACAGAAATATCAAATCATCAATAAATCTTTGATATAAAATAATGTGGGGCCTTTGTGGATATACATACAAATGTCTCTCCTTCCACATGGCCATTATAAGGGTGGCAAAAGATGGGGCCACCCTTGCCTCCATAGCCACCCCTGAGGTCTGCTTGTAATATCTTTGGTTGAACTAAAAAAATATATTGTCAAGAACTATACCCATAAGTCTGCAAACCATCTCTATTGTACTGTGTGTAAAATCAGTGTACCCATTAAGGTAATCTCTCAGATATTCTAAACCAGCATATTGGTTGATACATGTATACAGTGATTTAACATCTAGAGACACAAAATAAACATCACCATGGGTGAGGTCAATGTTCCTCAGAATTTCCAAAAGGTGCCAGGAGTCCCTAAGGTACGACTTTGCTTTTTGCACTATAGGGTTGAGTATATAATCCAGCCATAAAGAAAGGCCCCACATTATTTTATATCAAAGATTTATTGATGAAATGAAGATTGGGGGAAGATGGGTGAAAACTGCCAACCTAGTCAAATAGAAATTGATACACAATTCTATAATTTGTGAATATCAATGTAAAATACAGCCTTGTTTCTTAAATGAAAGAAAACACTGGAAAATGTGAACTTCAAAATTGTAGCAACATTGCCATCTGCTGTAAGGAAAACTAAGCCAAGCATTTCATCCGTTCTTTTGAAGTTAAAATTATGTCTTATATACCCTTTTGATCTAGATACTGGTGCCGAAGAATTAGAATTTAGAATTTTTTGTGGGAAGTTTTGGTAGGACCATTAATGTTTTGGATATACATTTGGCTTTTGAAATGTCCAGTAACACTTTTGTGAGTAAGATTTATAAGAAAGATGTTTTTGTCAACCAATATTTGCACAGAGATAGCTTACATCCTAGGCATATGAAGAAAGGGGTGACTAAGGGGCAATTATTTGCCTCAGTAGACTTACATCTGATGATGATACTTTTTTTCAAGAGGTCATCATGTTGACACATTTTTTTGAACAAAGAGGGTATGACCAGGCTTGGTTAACCAATATACACAAGAAAGTGTTTATTCTGAAACAAAATGCTGCCAAACCCATCATCATGGGGGTCGGTGATGTAAGCAACAACAGGAAAAAGGACAACACAGTGTTTACTATTTCTTTCCCCATCCCCATTGTCAATGAGATGGGTATCATCAAACACATAATTAAGGACAATTGGAAGGTTTTGATGGGGAATAGGGAACTCATACAGATAGTAGGTGTAGAACCCAAGTTCACCTATAAGAAAATTAAGAACATCAAAAACATTTTGGAAAATGGTGTGGGGGCACACTTCATCATTGACTGATGTGAACAGTGTTTATGGTACTTTCTTCTGTAGGAAGTGTAAACAATGTAGGTATATAAGCAATACATCTAGTACATTTATTACACATCTTAAAAGGACTATTTGGGTCCACAGACTGTTTACCTGTGAGAGTACAAATCTAGTTTATGTGGCAGTATGTGACTCTTGTCCTAGTTACTACACAGGAAAAACCGTTAGATGTTTAAAGCATAGAATATATGAGCACACACTTGCTATTAAGAAAAAGGACTTTACCAGTGCTTTAGCTAGGCATGCTATTTAATGTGTGAACTTTAAAAAGTTCACCTTTTCAGTCATATATTATGTTCAACAAGTGGATTATATAGGGAACACCAATTTGATTTTAGAATGCAAGGAGTCATTGTGGCAGATCAGTTTGGTAGCAGACAGAGCCCCTGGTCTGAACAAATGTATTAATATCAAGTGTTTTTTAGCACTAAAATAACATTCAAATTTCAACAATATGACAATGTTTTTATATTTAGACATTTTTTTATGAAACTTTGACATTCTAAGCTGTTTGGAAAACAAGACAGTTTTTTTTATTTTTATTGTATGATTTTATACCTTTAATTTAAAGTATCATGAAAGTCATGTGAGGTGTGATGTAACTTATAAGAGGTGTGTTTTGAGAGGTTATCTTTTTTCTTAAGAAGTTCATGAAGAATAAATTTGAACAAAAATACTAAAGAGTTGTATTCGCTCCTTCATTCCATCTACACCTTTTGGTTTGAGTTTATTTTACAGAATTCAAATCCAGATGCATGTATAAATCTTTCACATTTATTTTGTAATATTGTTTATTTTCTATATATATATTTTTGTTGTTGTTCTTGTCATTTTCATACCACTATTTGCACAGTGTATGGCTTAGCGCAAACATGGGAAATGGATAAATACAATAAATGTCATGTAATGTACTTTTATGATAAACAATACATAATTTACATGTGTGTGTGTGTGTGTGTGTGTGTGTGTGTGTGTGTGTATGTGTGTGTAGCACATCTGCTGAACACAGTAATCCACACAGTATATACCACCTGCAGATCACAGTTCAAGTTACATATTTGTGTTTTAAGGATGAAACCTAGAAAACACTGCTCACAAGAATAAAACAAGGCGAGCTTCGCTTGTCACATTTACATGTTGCTTACCTTCTAACAAACATGGACTAATGGCCCACACACAGAAAAGACAGGATGCAGACATTCTCAATTTAAGAAAGAATACATTGTTGCATCTTTTGCCTTCCATCATGCAAACCCAGTAAGTGGCATTGCACGGCGGTTAGCAACCTTCTGCAACACCTGCAGGTCTAGAACACCTGCAGATAGGAAGCAGACAGAGTGTAACAGTAAACACACACATACTTAATAATGAATATGAAAATATACAGCTGTTTATTGACTGTTTCTCTGGCAGCAAGTGCAAGTGTAGGGTTGCAGTACAAGTGAGCATAGTTTTATTAATGCTTGTCCACTCAGTTTTAAAAAACAAAATACAAAAAATGCAAACATAATTATGAATAACAATAAGTATGTATAGCAATGGAGCTCAGATGAATTATATGTGTGACTGAGGGTATAGTGAATCTTATCCTTCTGTAATTATAATTGTGTTCTCTGGCCATGGATGGCCTCAAGAACTCAGTGATACTCATACACACATGAATACCAGGACCTGAACATGTTCAACAAGCACTTCTTCTGTGACAAGGATGAAAATGTTTTGTTTATAATGTATAGGTTTGAATCCCACATTTTACAAATTAATTTTATCAGTGTGTAAAGTCACATCAAAATTGTGCCAAATTATATAATTTACAGCCCCAATATATGTCTGCAAAGTTAAATCAAGTAACAGGTGCAACTGCATTAAACCAAAAAACTAATGCCAATTGTCACATTACCCTTATTAGTTCATAAACTGTTTTCCTCTCTGACATTGTTGCTCTCCATTTAAATTTGCACAAACTCAGTTGGCATGGCTGTTCAGGTTTGTGCACTAGTAGCAAATGTGATAACATGCATTGGCTGGAAATCATTCTTAATTATTGCTGTTTTCCCTGGTCAGACTTGTCTGGTGGTAGAAGGGAAGGTGCCCAATTTAAGGTGCAGAGGTGGGGTGCTAAGACAGAATCAATAGCAGCCTTTGTGGATCATCACTCTAAGGCAGCTCTCCAGTCCTTTATGTATATCTTGAAAGACTCATGGTATTGCCTAGATTTATTGAGAACAATGCCTAGTGAGAATAAATTTGTGTTCATCACAATTGATGTAATTAATCTCTTTTCTGTTATACCCCATGAGGTAGGCTTGGATTATTTAACTCAAAGCTTGGCACGGAGTGGGTTGTTGGACGAAATCAGGATTAACTTACTGGCAGACCTGGTTTAAATGGTACTTATCAATAATTTTCTATGTTTTGAGGGTGAATACATCAGGCAAAAAATAGGTGTGGCTATGGGCACAAAAGTGTGCTCCAATTTCTGCCAACCTTGTTTTAGCTAAATGGGAGAAAAGGGAGGTATTCACCTCAGTTTACATGAACAAAATGTTATCTTATCATAGATTTTTGGATGATATCCGTATTCTGTGGACAGGGGATTCTGAAGAGCTGTTAGAATTTATAAATTATTTGAACACAATGACTGATTTTTTAATATTTGCATATAAGACCAATAGCAAAAATATTGTTTTCTTAGATTTTTTTTGAGCAAAAACAGTTTAAGTGGAGAATTCTCTTTCAACATTTTTAGGAAAAGAGCATATACAAACACACTCCTAGAATATCATAGTTGCTAACCTTTTCATCAAAGATGGAATGTCATTAAAGGCCAAATGGTTAGACTCTCCATGCTGGTCAGTAATGATGATGAGTTTTTACGTGAGATGTATATTTTGATTGGAATGTTCAAAGAAAGGGGTTATTCTGACATCAGTTAAAAAAGAAGTTATAAAAAAGTCATTCTACGAGATTTAGCCCCATTTTAAGAGGTGGGATGAGTACTATAATGATGGTGAATGTAGAAACACTTAAGAATGATGTTATGGTCTTGCAGTACAATCATTTAGCGCCAGATTTGGCAAAAAGTCTGTGTAGGATATGGGACAGTGTGCTTGACGCTGAATTGAAAAACAAATTAGGTGCAAAACCCAAAGTTGTATTCAGCAGGGGCAGAAATATCAAGGAAATACTTGAACGCGACAATGAAAAGTTTAAAAAGACATGCATCTCTAGGATGAGCAAATGCGGGGTATGCAGTAGGTGTAGGTTTATTAATGATAGTCCTTATATGACTACTGAAACATACAACAGTACAGTGTAGTGTCCTGGAAGCTGCAACTGCAATACAAAAGGAGTTACATATATTGCTACATGTGTGTCATGCCCTGCATTCTACATAGGCAAGACCATCAGGAAGTTACATGACAGAATTCTGGAGCATAATAGGATATAAGAAAAAGAAGAGAGACCAGTGCTTTATACATGCACACTACAGAATGCAATGAGTATAAAAAATTTATATTTTTTGTGATAGACAAAACAAAAGTAGAAATGAGAGGGGGTGACCCTGAATTAGAACCTTTAAACAAAGAGTTAGAATGGCAACTTAGATTAAATGCCAAAGAGAAGCCAGGTATTAATGACAATACATCTCTGCTGTGTATTCTAAAAAGGAGAGCAAAATACGTTTGATTTTTTTTATGTGAAGTTTATATTTGATGGATATGTTTTATCTGGTTTAAAGTATCTATGATCTACCTTTTGCAAAGATGTGTTTCATTTACCATTTTTACAACAGGTCAAAGTTGCACTCCAGATATCTTATTTTTAACTTTTAACTGTTTTAACATTTTTACTATTTATTTATTAGAGATTTTATTCTTCATATTACATAATTTGACATGGCAGGAAATGATGTAATGACTGACTTTAAGATCTGATGTTATTTAAATAGAGCTTAAAGATGTTTTCACTGACTCTGATGATGCCTTAATATTTTATCAGGTGAAAGCGCTTAGTCTGTGAATTTTGTATGTTAATTTATTTTATGTTTTAATAGTGTTGAAACATTAAAGTGAGTGCTTTTTCTTTACCACAGGCAGTGGTTTTCTTATTTTTCTATTATTTGTGTTTTAAGTGGGGTGTTAAGGAGTCTGGAATCTTCACTGGATTTCTTGTAAAGTGGCACAGCTGAAGGCTCTTGCAGGGGGACTATATTGGCTCCCAGTACAAGTCTGAGGCATGGAATAGTCTGGCCTGGGATGTGTCAAGTGTGATGGGTATTCCACGCATTGGAGAACAGCATAGGCATCATTATAATGATCTCAGTAGGTGCAAGCAGGATTCCCTCAACCAGTGACTGGATGAGTTTAGGACTGCTGACATCCCACAGATGTGTAAGTATACAGATATAGAGAATTAAAACTAGATATGTAGCTGCATATATGCAAGACTGGTATGCTTAATGCTCTTCTCTTGTTCTCTTCTTTTTATTCCACAGCCAACCAAGAGATCATGGTGAATAGGGAGATCCATGCTGAGTATGTAGAGAGGGTCTATATTACGAAGTCAAACAATAAAAAGAGTGAAAGCTCTTTTATCGAACACTAAAAGTCGAAAGCACTGAATGCCGAACACATGGAACAGCATTTATTTTCCCCAAGGAAAAAAAAATCACTGGGCCATTTTTGGGACTTTGCCATTTCCTCCACTGTGGTGTGATCTCTGAGTTGGTATATTTAAGTAGGGGGGTGTGGGGGATGAAGCCCCTCTCCTTTTTTTTTTCCAGAGCAGAGATTTTTTTTCCCCTGGAAAAAAATCACTGTTCTGTGTGTTTGACATTTACTGCTTTTGGTTTTTAGTGTTCGAGAAAAGAGTGTTCACTCTTTTCATCTTTTGACATCATGATATAGACCCTCTAGAGAGACTGAGGGAAGCAAGAGGTATGCATGCAGTACAGTATAACTATTACTTTAGCTAAAGTATTGGTCCTCTACATGGTAGTAGCAAATTAAGCAGATATATCCTAACTGTAAAAGCAAGCATGGATGCTTCAGTCTGTAGCACAAGCCAACTGTAGGAGTCAACTCTAATACTGTAGTCAGATGCAGGTTCAAATACCACAAGTAACAAATATATAGTAAAATCCTTTAAAATATTACATAATTTAATTTTAACAGAAGTGACATAAATGCCCCTACTGTTAACTTAATCTGTATAATTTAACCAAGCATATGTGCAATATATGCACATTGCAAAGATTACTTTGATCAACCATTATCTTTAGTTTGTAATTGTTAAGAAGGGCAATTAAATGCAAAAGTAGAGATAAATATTTTATTATTGTGATAATGCATTGTATGTCACATATGATGTTTTTCCTCTTACTCCAACCCTTATCTCTCTTTTTTATTTTTCTATGTGTTGACAAAATGTTTCCATGTCATCCATTTCTGACAAATCACAAAACACTTTACAGCACAGGGAGGTAGGCAATTCCCCATGGCTCAGCCTGCCCCCACTCCACCAGCTCCTGCAGAGATGCACAGTACATCTGGGACTCAACCTGGCAGTACTACCTCTACTGGATCTGCAGTAGCTGGGCCCTCCACATCAGGTAGCACTACCCTGGGAACTGGTACTGTGGTACTCTCTGGAAGTACTGGCAGAGGTAGGCATGTTATCATCCACCAGGAATTGCCAGGCTTGGTGCATAGGGTCCTGCACAGCACCATTGGTACATGCCTATGCTGGATGGAGAGGATGCTCTCTTTTATGGTCCATAGGAAAAGACATCAAGCACTCCAACAGCCAGGAGAGTAAGGGGATAGTGATGACAGTCCAGCAGGTGAGGACTAGATTCTCACTGTCCCCATGTTTGATGAGCATGGGCATTTGCTGTCCCCTTCCTAGCCCCAGTCATGGTGTCCCCCAACCTGTCATGTCCCTCACCTTCTCTGTGTCTTGTCTTGTTTGTCCTGTTTGCATCTGCTTCCTTACCTACCCTACTTACCTGAACCAGAAATACCTATATCCCTTACCCAAAATTCCTCTCTTACTGAAGTAAAAAAATGGGCATCTGTCCCACAAAAAGATATTGTCCCATACATAGCTCTCCACTTTGCACATTTGTCTTCTTGACACACTTGATTTGATCCAATTCACTATGCAATATGATTGCATTGTTGTCACCCCTCTTTGTTGAGGTGGCAGTCTAAATTCAGTATTCAATATTCTGTACATATTTTATTTTACACTGTTGAAGAAGTGGATAGCTATGGTTCTTTCCTACCTCCCTCCTGCACATTCCTATATTGCTTTCCATTTGTTCTTTCCCTACTTAACCCTCCTGCCATTTCACCACTTTCCTATCTACCCCATTTTAACACCTTTAATCTGGTCAAAAAATCTGAATCACTCACCACACACATATAAATGAAAAAAAACAGTGAAGCCCTTCACTTTTTCTCCTTTGTGTTTGTGTGGAATTTGACATATGAATGGTGAATGGCACTTCAGTGGTGCAGTTGCCCCTGCATAATGCTGCATAACATGCCATGCTAAGGTAACAAACAGTGAATGTAGAGTAAATAATTATTTCAGTTCATTACAAATACATAGTTAAAACTATTAGATACACCTGAATTCAAACTCTTTATCATCTGTGGTCAAAAAGAAATTTACACCTGCTGCCACACAGAGTCAGCTGGGTAGCAGATGTGTTTCTTACACTTAGTACTGTCCACACTGCTGACTGACATGCCTCTCTGCTTAACATGATTACACAGAGGTAAGCAAACCAATAAAACTCTTATAATTTTATCAGTGAAGCAGAGGGTCATGTATGCTCACCACTTAACTATGCACAAGTGGGGAAAGCAGTATGTGTGTATATTGCATGTGCAAACACTTGCCATCGATTGTGCGAACCAGCTGCTCACTGGTGCATTATGAAAAGTGCTCATTAGTATGTATTACTTATGTTTACTGTCCATTTAGTCTTTGTCCCATGAAAGTACATTTAAAAACACATATGGGAGGCAATGTTTAAGGCAAGAACACATATTTACACCATAGCCATGTTTTACCTGCCCCCATGTACTTGAAACTTGGTCTCTTATTACTTGTTCCCAAATATATTGACTACACTACAGAAATAAAAAAAATGCTTTCTTATAAACCATGTACATCTTTATACTGACAATATACATTCAGATTTTCCAATACTTGTAGTGATGTGGACAGTTGTTTGCATATAGTTTGTTAAGTTGTATTTTTAAGGTATAC
Organism: Protopterus annectens; assembly: GCF_019279795.1. Lineage (NCBI taxonomy): Eukaryota > Metazoa > Chordata > Ceratodontiformes > Protopteridae > Protopterus > Protopterus annectens. The sequence goes on from NC_056735.1 coordinate 330,154,415, forward strand.
ATGCACATTGGAAACACAACAAATGCTATATTTTGCACACTCATCAATCTGGTAACATGCAGATCTTTACTATCATGGCAGTTGTACATTACTAGTCATCCAATTCAGACAGGCCTCCCGATATCTCTGAAACATCCAGTACTGATGTCATCCAGTATAAATTGTCTTGCAGCATTATAAAAGTTAGATTTGTGCTGTGGCTGAGTTCTCTAGCTGGTGTACTTAGCTAGGTAGGAGTTCTAATCTCACTAGAGTCAACTGGTGTGTGTCTGTCTAGTCAGAAGAGCATAACTGTATATCCTACAGTCATCAGTACAATCCAATGGAGTATCAATATTTTTAAAGTTGTACATACCTGCACAACCATTTCATAAAAGCCTCCTAACATCTTCTCTCATACATCCAGTAGTGATGTCATTCACTATGATTTGTCCTCCAGCATTGTAAGTCAGACTTGTTCTGTGGCACTTGCATTAAGTACTGTGCTATTTGTAAATAGGTAGGTAGGAATTCTATTCCCACTGCAGTCAATTGGTATGTCTGTGAGCATTTGTTAGTTTGGTTTTGACCTTCAATAGAGCATTTTACACCAGCATATCAGATACTGCTATTACCATCTTCTTCTCATCAGACACTGCTGATGTCATCAGCTATAAAGTGTTTATAAAATAAAAAAGCCATCCTGGGCTATCATGCAAACTAAAAACAGTGGTATAAAGTTTAGTGTGGAAAAAAGCAACCTTCCTCAAAACAATCAAAACAGTTTATTAAATGTTAAGCGCTTTCATCCCACTGACCACACAAGTGGGACTTCTTCTGAACAGTACTACCATAAATACAAATTCTTTATAAAGGGTAAAAAACAATTAATTAACCTAATTAACACAAATTAAATAGCAATGCCACATTTAAAATGACAGTACATCATACACAAACTATACAAATATACTTGAACAAGGTATAAAACATTATTGCAAGCTGTTCATAAACAAGTCCCTAATAAAACATTACTTACCCTAAAACTGAGAATTTATATAAAACATACAATTTTAAAAAATAGAATTTAAAAAACTTTTTTATAAAGTACCAACTTTCTTTTTTCAAAATAGGAACAATAGACACATTTTCCTTGATACCTGGAGGGCTTGTGGTATTTAACTTAAATTGCCACTGTAACTGTAATCTCTAAATCTAGTTCCCTTCACCTTCCTCTTGGATTGAAAGGCGCTGTTTCTAATATACCAAATCTGAATCCCCATAAAACAAATCCAGGGACACTAGCTTACAATAGAAGTATGGTAATACCTTTTGGTTCAAGTGCTTGTGACATCAGAGATATTATTATTAAACTGGGCTATATCTAAGGGGAACCCTGATATTATTGAAATAATAGGTTCAGCCCCTTTTTTGTATATAAAGCTGGAAAAAATATCAAATGGATATTTGAACATGCTGTGGTTAATCCCCAGTTACCATTGAGAGGCATGACAAGATGTGGTACATGTAAGCAGTGTCCCTATATTTTAGATGGACAATCTATAGTTTTAGAAGGGTTATTGTTTTGTCTAACACTAAAAAAGGGCAATTATAACACCAGAGGGATTATATATGTATTGCGATTTGTGACACCTGCGGATGTTTTTTATGTAGGAAAAACTGAGAGACAATTGAAAAAGAGAATTTATGAACATTTACATGTAATATTTCTAAAGTCAATCTTAATAACTCTCTTTACAAACACAGCTTAGAACATCAAGGTTTTAATAAATTCAGATTTGGTATATTAAAAACAGTGCCTTTCACTCCAAGAGGAGGGTGGGGGGAACTAGATTTAGAGACTATAGAGTTACAGTGGCAATTTAGGCTAAATGCCACAAGCCTCACAGGTAGCAATAAAAATTTGTCTATTGTTCCTATTTTGGAAACGAAAGCTGGTACCTTATAAAAAGGTTTTAAAATTGTATTTTTATAATTGTATGTTTTATATAAATTCTCACTTTTAGGGCAGGTAACATTTTATTAGGAACTTGTGAACAACTTGCTATAATGTTTTATACCTTGTGCAAGTATATTTGTATAGTTTTTGTATGGTGTTTTGTCATTTTAAATGTGGCATTGGCAATTGTGTTAATTGGATTAATTAATAGTTTACCATTTATAAAGATTTGGTATTCATTGTGATACTGTTCTGAAGAAGTCCCAGATTGTGTGGTCAGTGGGATGAAAGCACTTAACCTTTAAATAAACTGTTTTAATTGCTTTGAGGAAGGTTGTTTTTTTTTCAGAACTAAACTTTATATCACCATTTTGGTTTGCATGATATCCAAGGATGAGGATGGCTTTTTTTTATTAGTTTGGTTATTAGCCACCTGGTTTTTGCTGCTTTGTTTTAGCTATAAAATGTCAGACACCATAAAAGTCAAACTTGTGCTGTGGCAGTTGCATTAAGTAGTGTGCTGTGTAAATAGGTAGGTAGGGGTTCTATTCTCACTGTGATCAATTGGTAGGTGTGTGTGTGTGTGTGTGTGTGTGTGTGTGTGTGTGTGTGTGTGTGTGTGTGTGTGTTTACTTGGTTGACATTTGAGAGAGCATTTTACACTAGCATGACAATCACTGCTATTATTTTCTTCTCACCAGACACTGCCAATCAGCTCTAAAGTGTTGTCGGACATTATAAAAGCCAGATTTGTTCTGTGCTGCTTGTGTTAAGTACTGTCCTTTATAAAAACTTAGGTAGGGGCTATTCTCATTACAGTCAACTGTGTATGCAGTCAACTCTCACTATGGTGACAATTTTAAAATGATATGTGAACTGACAGGTATATCAGACCCTACTCTGAGAATCTCATTATAGCATACGATGATGATGTCATCCTGTATAACATGCACTGTGACAGCATTCAAGACAAACATGCAATGTGGCACTAACATTAACTACTGTTTTTGCAAACTACTTCCCCTACAAATATAGGGGTTCTAATCTGACAGGAGGTGACTTGCATGGCTGTACATATACCTATACCTTTGAGACAATTTTACACAGGGATGTGACTTCACATCCTGTCTTATACTCCTACCAACATGTTCTCCTCAGCATCCAATGATGCTATCATATGCCACAAAATGCTACGTGACAGTGTTACAGTCAGACATATGTGGTGTTGCTATTGTGACATTACATGACTTTCATATTCTATACCTTCACAGGTGTAATGTTCAAATCCAGTCCAGTCTACTGCTGTGCATGTGGTTAGTGGTATGTTATGTCCATTGTATGATCTTTGGAATTATTTTTCATTGCCCTAATACTTGGAAAGCCTTTCACATAGCCCCATGCATCTGCCATCCTTTTTCCATTGGCCACATGTAAAATATGCATACACATATATCATGAAGCAGATTCCTTCCATGAGCCTCTGCAAGCCATAGCAAGACCATTACATATGTAACTGTTAATTCATTCGTAGTGTGGTGCACATGTCCCATATGGACAGTGGCATGATGTAATCCAATCAAACAAGTGTACACATAGATACAATAGGCTTATTATCTTCCATTGTAAAGATATAGGAATTTTTTTAAATATATAATAATGGCTAGGATTTCATGTGATGTTGGCCATTAGCTAAATAATGTCCTGTGACTCTATGAATGGTTGACGTGTCAATGTTGTTGTCACTGACATGTGCTATACTGAGGTGTGAATGTACAGTATGGATACAAAAGAACCTTATAATCTTTGGTGTGAGCTAATGTATATATGGCCACTGATGCCATTGCAGTACATGTTCCTTCTATAACGTCTATAGTAATATGCCTCCAAATAATTGACATGGTATAATACACTATGTATATTGTTGGCATATTAGGACATATTTTTGTAGTGGAGCAGATTAACCTTCTACACAGTTCTCATTTCACCATGACAGTGACACTTGCTGTATGGCATAGGTGTGCATAATGTCTACATACCATCATTAAATGTTCTGTGACTGACATCAGCATCAATTCATATTGATTACATGGTCACATAATTTATGTCTCATACACATGGTTGTTATACTGTGATACACACAACCAATGTAACATATGTTTTGATGAAATTGCAAACTTGTGGCACTCATTCTATGTGCAGTTGTGTTAAAGCACCTAAGGATTATTGCTGTGGTCAGCAGCACCATTGTGTGACTATTAGCATTTGTGTTAGGAAATGTTCAGCATGAGCCAGTAACAACTGATCTTTAATGTGCCCTGATATGAAATCAGGTCACTCAAATACAGCTTGACCATGAAACACATATAGGCATATGTTGTGCAAGTAATGTAAGTAGGTGGCATTAGTACAGTTGTATGACTGTGTGCATAGCAACAGTATGTGGAATGTGATGAATGACCAAGGATGTATGGAGGTCTTGTCGCAAATCATTTATTCCAATATATATGAAATGTTTAGTGGAATACACAACTAAGCACATATCTGTGTGTGGATATCAGCAAACATACCCACCCAGAGGACATAGACAATCTGCTCTCTGACAGTTTGTCTCACATGTCATCACCCTGTCACCACTGGCCATCAGCCAAGGTATACATGCAAACATTACTCAGTTTTTGTTATCAGCAGGGCAGCTCATCTGTGCTCTCTCTGTAGCTAATGAAATGGAAGCTATGTGCTCTAACAACATCATAGGTTGCCTATAATGTGACTTATAACCTGACCTGGCAGACACAGTTGGATCTATACATCAACACAGCATCCAGATAGCCTATGTTCACATAGAAGGGTGTGGAGCAACATGTATCCTTCTGACTCAGGGGGACAATCACCTGATGTATGGAGTCATAGACCAATCCTGACTCTCCCTATCCATAAGGTAGGCCAAGGAGTGATCACAGAGCTTCTCTAATAGTCAAGTCAAAGAAAACTTTATTGTCATTCAGAACTACACAGCAGTGTAGCTGAACAAAATTACAATGCTTCATTCTCAATGCAGGAAACAGTTGCACATATAGATAGAGAAAAATTAATAAAATATCACAGTAGAAATTTAATAAGTAGCAATTTGTAAGTAAAGTAGGACAGCAGTGACCCACACCCATCCCAGAACAGGAGACAAGGAAGACAAAGAACAATATGAAGGTAATAATGTCAAAGTAAAATTGAAACAATAGCAGCATATCTATGATTAGACTGAATTATTGCAGTTTGTATATTGCACTTTACAGTCCTTCAGTGTGTAAGTGAGCCATCTTAGTATTGCACTTAGTTATTGCACATCCATAAAATAAGCCCCTTGATAGGCTAGTTATGTAACAGACGTCATGGTTCATTTTTCCAAAGAGTTCAACAGTCTAACGGAGAGCGGAAAGAAACTGTTTTTTAGTTTGGTGGTCTTACAATGCAGGCTTCTGTATCTCCTGCCAGAAGTTAGGCAAGTGCACAGACCATTGGCAGGATGTGTTGGATCACTGGAAATCTTTTTGGCCCTGTCTATGCACTGGCATTTGTGTAGATCTTCCAGAGGAGTAAGGGAGGTGCCAATGATTCTTTCTGGTGACCTTACAACTCTCTTGAGAGCCTTCTGATCTAAAAGGACACAGGTAATATACTGACTATGTACCCATGTTTGATTTGTTCAGGTTACATCATGTCTGCTACATCTGTTCTCTGTCTTCAAAAAGGTTACCAAGGGCATGCATGATGAAAACACTATCATCCTGTGTAACTTGATCTGGCCAAGACATCTGACACAAATCAACAGTCAGGTATTAGAAAGAAACTGTCACAAGTGGCTATAAACACCTATGTCACCAAGTGGGTAGACAACTCGAACACATACATGACAGATAAATATGTTGCAGTGTGGGAAGTCACCTCTATCTAGAGTCCAGTGACCAGGTCCATATTTCATGGCTCTGTGCTAGACCCTTTCCTGTCCATTATTTAAAGTCTCAGACATCAAAACTGACTTACACATCCTTTCTCCAACCAGCTTTGTAGAAGACTGCAAATTGTGGAAATCACTGAATCCATGTTTGGTATTGGCATAATGCATACAATAGCAACGCACACAAAGGATTGATGCCACAGACATGGGGACACTGTAGATGAAGGAAACTTATGGGGGATTAGTTCCATTATAAATGCAAATACATAAGATAATTACAATGTGGACAACACACCCCTATGAGACTAAGTGGTATGCACACCTCTCAACTAGCCATGATTACTAATTATTTCTACTACAGGTGTAACAGTGTCCCTTCAAACACCTCTGACAGATGTTACATTTTGAGGGAGGTGTGCTCGATTCCCCTTAGAGATTGCTGATGAATCATAATAGCTGTACAAGTGTGTTCTTGCAGAAATTTGTGATCACTCACAATCACATATGTTATGTGGAAGACATGGGATTACTGGTGGTATTATTCTGATACTGCCCATGATTGTGTGTGCTCCTGGCTACTGTTGTCCATGTCCCTGTTGCTATGTGTCCCACTTGGTTGAGACCTGTGCTGACATTACATTCATATTCAAGCAACTCATTTTGCACAGCTTCACAATATGCACATTATCCTGTTGTATATACCATCCCTGATATACATCATGTCCATTTTTCATGTCAGGATGCTTATATCACAAAGTATCTGCTCCACTGATATTTCATCCTGTGTGATATAATATACAATAACTGTGCAGTTCGTACTGTATCATGTGGATATGTGATCAGTGTTCATGTTACCACTGTCTTCAATGACATACCCTCATGTGCTGTACATTACCATGTTTCACCTGTCTTCTTCCCCAGTGTCCATTTCTATAATTCATCTGTGCAACCCTTTTCAATATAAACACTTTCCCTGTTTATTTACAATGCAGTCTATGTACCCATACTGATCATTTACACAACTTTCATTCAGTATCCCTGACACAAGTTTGCACAATACTCTGCACTGTATACACTTTCATGTAATGTGCTGGAAATATGTACATTGTTTTATTAATAATCCTGGTCATCACTGTGGCATTTCCTGCAATCCTGCAGACCTAGTTTGCCTGTAGGTAAACAGGTTTACATGACTGTTAGTGTCTGTGGTGCTATAGATGGTTTCCTGGCCAGCAATACTGTTGCTGGCCATGAAAACATACCTGTTTATGTTTAAATGTGGTACTTGACATGCATATCTAATTAACACTGCTGCTCCCAGCGCAAACACATAAACTCTGTGTAAGCTTCATGTTAAGCCTACACAGAGTTTATTGAATCCCCAGGACAGCCTTTTTTTCCTTTTGCAGTACCAGTTATACATACAACAGTTACTTTTAAGAAATGTGCATACAACATAAATATTCAAAAATGCTATTTTTGAGATACCCATTACTATGATTAAAAAGAATAATGATATTATTAAAATTCCATATTCTGTGTTTAATTTCACTTAACATGATAGCCGAGAGATCTTTTGTCATAAATTCTCACGGTTTTGATGACAGACAAGGCAGTGCTAGGGACATAAGCACCCTCTAGGGTATATAATATTTTTCCATAATTAAATAAGTGCTAGGGCTAAATAATACATTCATTTTCATAAAGTGGAAAGGAAAATACTACGTGCAATGAGACTTCAATGTCTTGTGAACACTATTTACAGGGCAGCTGAAGATTACGTATTCTCAGCATCATGATAGATTTGTCAGTTAGGTAAGTCAGTACTATGAATCAGAACAGATAAAACATAGATTACAGCAGCCCATTGTGATTTTTTTTCCCATAAATAATCTTAGCCTGTCAGGTAGTGCAGAAGACTAAAGGTATGAACTTGACTCCCTTCACATTCAATTGCTACTGTGTAACACTGAGTAAGTCACTTAACCAGACGCTGCTCCTGGGTTGCCCCTGCAAAGGGACAATCATATATCTAGTGGCTTATCTGGCCAACAATATATACATATATATATATATATATATATATATATATATATATATATATATTTATATATATGTGTGTGTGTGTGTGTGTATATTTAGTTGTCAATTATAAAAATGAAAACCGATTCATATAAATAAAACCCTCTCTGCAAAACTAAACTCTTATACACTACATTTGAACTGTTTTCACTCTATATTTACATTATTTTTGAACTGGTCTTGAAAATAATTTTGGGATATATTTTTGATCAGCCATGTGTCAGTGTATAATTGATTTAAGGTTGCCAGTTTATCTATAGTTTGTCCAACATGGCATAGAACTTCCAAAAACGTGCTTATAGAGGGAGTAAAAGCCCTAATGCTGTCAGAATAGATAAAATATGAATTATAGCAGTCCATTGTGTTTTCCCCATAAATAATTTTAGTCGTAATTCAAAAGGAACCTAGATGAGTGGATGGGGCACCATAAATTCTTACCAGGGACATGAAAAGTCATTACTAAATACAGTCCTGGGTATTGACTAGAGTATCTATGGTATTACATTGGGATGAAATGGCTAGGCTTGAAATTACTTCCAAGTAAATAGCCTAGTAACCTTCTATGGTCCTATGATCCTATGAATGCACCCTTATGTTCAAGACTGCCTCTCTAGCCCTACATAATTATTTATACTTGGAGGCTTCACAAACTTAGATAATGGAAATATTTTTAACAGCAAAACATAGTACATATTTTGGGAAATAACAGGCATGTACAAGTTACAAGCAAGTCTGAATTTATTTATTATTTATTTATCTAACATTTGTTAACCAGGAAATTCCAACTTGGAACAAAGCCAATTTTCAGCAGAGGCCTGGGAAGAAACACTCCAGATGCATGTCTTTGTAATGTGGGAGGAAACCAGAGTAACCGGAGAAAACCCACACAAATGCAGGGAGGACATGCAGACTCCACCCAGAAGGCACTCCAGCTTAGAATTGAACTGGAAAACCTCTTGTTGTGAGGTGATGACACTACCCCGCCACAACTGTGCCATCCAAAATGCTCTGGAGATGCTGGGAATTCCACAAGCTGCTTTCTTACTAATGTGCCTCAAAACATGTCTGGTTCTTGTCATATCCTTTCAGAAATTCACAAGTAAAATTGTGGTGCTCTATGTGAGTGATTCAGAATCATTTTAGCAAATTTACTCCATTAGCATAATTGTCATACTACTACTTGAGTAACAGAATAATAAAAGCCACAGTCATGTTTGTGGTGCTCATCATGCTATTGATTTTGTTACAGCATAACAAGCAGGTTTTTAACAGAGAATACTGGAATGCTTTACACAACAAAAAAGTATTCTACTGCAGCCATGGTAAAGATCCACTTGCTAGCAATAGCTGGGGATGCCGACTAGATATAGTAACCATATTTGGAGAGGTACTCAACAGCAACCTGCAGAAAGTTGTATCGACAGTATGGGGGGGGGGTAAAGAGGGAAATGTACACAGAACACAAGTCCATTCATCAGTAGCCCACCAGATCAATCACTAAAGGACAGGGATTGCTAGAATAATCATATATGGGTTGGCAACACATAGAGGGGTGTGTTTAACTATATACCAGTGCTACAGGAGCTCAGCTGACATACACAGAGAAAGGGGTGGGAGAGGCACACTTGTTATATGCTTCAGGCTATGGATATATTTTGTTGGACACGTGGTTGTGTTGTGTGGGAGGACACAGGTCTGTAAGGATAGACCAAAAAGTTCATATTACACCACATTACATCATCAAGCTGTCACAACTGGATTGTTGTTGGAGTGTGAACTGTAAAAGCAGTGTATGGCAGGCATATCACTCATTGCAGCCATTTCTGCTACATGGGGTGGTGGACTAACATAGCTAAAGATAGACAGGTTTGTGCCCAGAAATGGACCATAGGTGTACATTTCCATGTATAGGAATGCCAGTGGCTACAAACAGCATCATTCTCCCAGGTACAGGTTAACATGTTCTGTAGGATCTATGTAAGCATGGAAGACACATTCTAAGCATTGACTGGGCTGCCAGGGCCTTCTAGGAGTGTTTATGTGGCAGGACCTCATTACAAATGCGAATGCAACTGATGGGCACAACAGATTAGCACAATGAGTATCTCTTCCTTACTTTTTCCAAGTTCCTTGCTATAATCTGTCCATTGCATAGTCTCTGACATGGTACTGTATGCTCAATGAAAGCTGAATCCACTGTTTTTGGAAATAATGACTAATGGTGGAGCCAGCCATCACTGACAGTAGAATTCTTCATGTCACTCTCTAAGGACAGTATAAAGAAACAGATACCTCAAAGTGGCCTGAATATAGGGAATGGACTTATTATAACATCATTTGTCTCTGTTAGGAATGCACAACGTGGTATTACCTTATGTCATTAGCAAGGTCTTTTGATATATCACTGGAGTGAGCTTTCTGATGGCAACCACTGCCATATCTCTCCCATAGGTATGCCTGGAGTGCAGACATGACAGTATATAACACAAAGGGAGTCTGTCATCATTCTGTGTAGAATCTGTTTCCTGCAATGCTAGTGAAGCACCAGGATATGGAATTGTCACATACCATCAGTTGTAAGTGACAGAAGAGACTTAGATAGGATGCCAGGTAAAGACAGAGAAATAGGAGAATGACCACAGATGTGGTATTTTATGCAATAGGATTAACTTCTCCCAGATACTATGACTTTATGGAGAAACTGAGGCTGTCATCTGCCATTAGTGCGGTAGTTAACATTACAGAAAAAAAGAGTAGAAGGAAATGACTGATAGAGCTGAAGTCATTACCAGTAGCATTGGACTAGTATATATGAGGTGGCTGCATAGATAGTACAGAATTCCTATACAACTTCTAATGGCTTGAAACCAAAGGAATTGCACTTGTCAGAGGTAAGTGGAGTCTGAAGTGGAATATATCCACATTTTCTGGGAGTGTCACTGTATCAAACCCTTGAAGAATAAAGCTATTGAGGAATGGGAAACTATTTATGAAAAGACTATTGTAAAATCTGGAAGGGAGAATTGAAATTGAATGAAAGTGACTGAAAGTAATACAATAGAATATAGAAAGGTAATTCTAGCACAGAAGCACAAAAAAGAAGAAAAGAAATGTCTGAAAAAAATGAAAAAGAGTAAGGAAGAGGCATTCATTTGAAGTTGGAGCAGAATGATTTAAGTTAAAAGTGGTAAGAAAGCCTACACTGGATGACAGGTAAATTTGGGAATTTGCATATGAGGAGCATAAGAAGCCATATTGTATTATATTGTGATGTGTTATTCGAATGTTATGAGTGTTATATAATGTTATTTTCATAGCCAAGCAGTGCCAGTGATGCAACAGGTAGCACATTCATCTTTGACACCAGAAGACCAGAATGTTGATGGTTCTAATCACTCCAGGTAATTGGATCACTGACATTGCAGTGCAGCATTAGGAGGATACTGCACTCCAGAGTGTCATCCATCTGTTTGAGTTGGTGGCAGCTCACGTGGATGTAAATGAACCCGTGACATGTACTGAAAGAGCAGGGGTCCTTTATACAAAAGTAACTCTTATTTACAAAATATTTACATATTTACAAACGTACAAATGTATAGATATACAAATCTGTTTGCTCATATTCATAATTTCCTTTATAATCATACTCAGTTTTCATCCCTATTAGACTCCCACTCCTTTTTCCATGCCTACCATATTATTTTGCTTAATATTGTTGCTAAAATCATTTAACATTAAGCATAGTTTCATTTATTCTTTAATTCCATATGGCCCATATAACATAAAATAACTTTTTATCTATTCTTTCAACATATTCTTTATTTCTATTCTTATAATATCCATTTTAATCATATCTACTTTTATTTTATCCACGTCTTTTATATCTTTAAAAAACTCTTCTTTACATAGTTTTCCCCATAACACTTTTTACTCTTACATTTTAAAAACACATGCTCAGTAGTTTGTTCTTGACAATGCAAACATATTCTATCACATTTCTTTTTATATGGCATATTTCATTTTACTGGCAATTAATCTATTACCAGCATAAAACAATCTTGGCATTCTACTTTCTGATTGCACCAGTTACTTCTTATTTTTATAGCTTCATTATTTTTTTCATCTGTTAGATTGTCCTATGGTTTTACATAGTAATGAAGTATCATTACATTCTTATACCATACTTTATCTTTTTCTATATCTTCAATTTTTATTTTCCAGAAAAATGTTTTTTTTCTTGGCAACATTTTATTTCTTCATGTATACACTCAATTTCTCTTTTACTCATTTTTTACTTTACCCCAACATTTATCATAGTTTTATTTATACATTTACTACTAATGTCTCATCTTTTTTAATTTAGCCACTTTAACACTTTGTACAAATTTAATGAAGCAGCATATATAAATGGGTTAATTAACCATAAAACCTCATTCTTTTTTATCCAGAACCCCACATAAAAGAAAAAAAAATCTGCAATAGTTGTTTTAAATACTGTTTGTAACTTACATACACTTGCTAAGTATGCCATTTTTCCCATCAGTACTGCATTTATGAAATAAGCCTTTTTCTGAATGATAATTTATATTTCTCAAGAAGACATGTTTGTTTTACTTCTTCTATTGCTTTTCCCATTGAGTTCTACTTACAGCTTTTTACCCAAATTGTATACCTAACACAGAAATTTCATTAATTGTAAAATATATCCCCCGTATCTTTACTACATCACCTAAACCTTTAATTTTCTCTTTATTTAAAACCATCCCTATCACCTCTAGACATTCATTTGTGCAAATTACTTCTTCTGTCCAAATTGTTTTTTTGTTTTTGCAATTATTATAACATCATCTGCGTATGTTAACAGAAATGGAGTTCTTTAACCTTCAGGCGTTATATACCCTGCTGCCTTCATTTTGTAATTTATTTCATATCCTATCACATTCATAACTAATGCAAAAGTATTCAACTCATTGGACATCCCTGCCTTACATCACTCGTCATTTGTACCTCTTGGTTTAACCAGCCGTTTACAAGTATTTTTACTACACTGACATACATAATGCCTAACTTTCTCACTTATGTTATATTATATATTTTTTATTTATTTATTTAACATTTGTTGAATGGGTCAGTTCGACTTTGCCAAAGCCCTTTTTCAGTGGAGTCCCGGGGAGAAAAGCTCCACAAGTATTACAAATGTATACAGTAGTAAATACAATGATAAAGTAAGATATAAAAAAGCATATCCTAAGTACAGTACATTGTTTACACATCATATAATTATCTACAAGCTTATACCACTAAATCAAGCAGTACAATCTCTATAGATATGGGTCAAGTACACGTATAAGAAGCATCCTTACAGGAATAAGAATGGTTGCTATGTGATTTACTTAAGTAGAACTCAGAGAGGTGTATGTTGTAGGTGCTGTTAGTTGAATAGTAGGGGAAAGTAGATGTACAACCAGAGAGTAGATATGAGAGGAAGTAAGGGGGATAGGTAAGAGACAGTATGAGAGTTGTGGTGTAACAGTCATGGAAGCTAGTTGCAGCGACAGATCAAAGTACTGTTGATGAAAGTTTTTCTGAGCAGTCTTGGATTTTTGTTGGTGATTAAAGTTCCTGATATCTAGAGGAAGTTTATTCCAAGATTTGGCAGGGGAATAACTGTATAGGTTTTGCCCTATTTTGCTTTTGGGTTTGTAGACCTGGAGGAAGTTTTGGTTGGAGCTTCAAAGAGACCTTGGAAGGATATAAAGAGAGACAAGAGAGGCAATGTCAGGACAGGAGAAGGTCTGGTACATTACAGAATGTATGATCTGAAGCTGTGATAGGAGAAGTTGATGGGGAAATTCTAACCAGTTTAAACTTTTAAGGGCAAGACAGTGGTAACAGTTGTAGGTTAGATCAGTGGCAAATCTTGCAGTTTTGTTGTATGTCGATTCAAATTTTGATATTAGTGGTCTGGAGGTTAGTGAGGATTTGTGAGCCATAGACTAGGCTTGGAAGGAGGTATGCATGGGATAGGGAGAGTTTAGATCTGATAGAAATTTTTTGTTTCTATACAAAAGTTTTTGATGCATTCTTGTGATGTTATTGGAGACATGCAGATCAAATTTGAGGTGGTCATTTATGATGACCTCCAGAAGCCTGGTGTGAGACTCAACAGAGTAGGTGTATTGTTAAGTGAAGAGATAGAGAAGGAAGATTTTAGATGGTTCAAAGTTTTGGGAGTGAAAAAGCGAGAGTTTAGTTTTTTATTTATTTATTTTTTTTTTTTGGATTTAGGATCAGCTAATTCTTGGTGAGCCAATTTTCAATATATAAGAAAGATTTTTTTGTGTGAGAGTATTTAGGTCAGAGAGGGAGTCAGCAATGGTGATGACTGTGGAGTCATCTGCATATTGCACAAGAGTTGACTGAGGACAGGATGAAGATAATTGGTTGGTAAACATGCTAAATAGTAATGAGCCAAGGATAGATCCTTAAGGTACACCTATCATGACAGGTAGGGCAGTAGATGTTGAAGACAGCCATTTAACTGATTGAATTTGGTCAGAGAGGTAACTAGCAAACCAGGAAGTAGTTGATGAAGAGTCTGGTCAGCAACAGGGGGTGGGACACAGTGTTGAAAGCTTTTAAGAGGTTAAGGAAGAGGGTAAAGATGAGTTTATTATTGTCTCTGGCTTGGGATATAGTGTTTAAAAAGGAAATGAGGGCAGTGCAGGTGCTATGTTTTGGGTGAAAGTTATGCTGTGTGGGGATTAGTAAGTTTTCTTGTAAGAGGTAGTATAGGATTTGTTTGTGGACACATTTCTCTAATAATTTGGAAAAAGGTGATAGAGTAGCAATATGCCTGAAATTGGCAAGCTCTGATGAGTTGCCTCCCTTGTGAATGGGTATAGTATAGAATTGCTTCCAGATTGTTGGTACTTTGGATTCAGTGATGAAGTGGTTGATGAGTATGAAGATGGGGGAGTTCAAGAGAGTTTGCTGCCTTTTGAAGAGTGATGGGAGATTATCAACAGAGAGAGAGCAGGATTTTAGCTTGCAAAGCAAGGTATTTCCTATAGTTGGTAGAGACTGTTTTAAGAGAGAAGATGTGATAGGGATTATGGGATGTTGGAGGGTCAGGAGGGAAGTTAACATTGGTGGTGGAGTTGGTTTGAAGTGATAGTTTGTGGATGGTGTCAATGAAGTATTTATTGAAGTTAGATGCTGTTTCATGGGGAGTGCTGTTTGGACAAGCATTGGTGGATGAGGGGTTATCTAGGTGTAGAATTTTGTTGATGGAGTACCAGAGTTTCTTTGTTTTAGTGAGAAAGAGGATGCAGGATTGCTATAGATGTTTTTTCTTATCACTGATTATGTGGTTTTTGTAAGGTTGCATAGTTCTTTGTAGTGTTGGAGGTGGGAGGTGAGTTTTGTTTTAGACCAGACTCTCCAAGCTTTGTCTCTTTCATGCATTAAGGTACATGTAGTTTGAGTAAGCCATGAGAAAATGAATGATTTGACTATAACTGTATGCAAGGGGCCAAGGGAGTTGAGAATGTTAAGGAATATAGAATTGAATTTAAGAGCAGCATCATCTAGAGGTAAATGCTTAAAGAAGGACTAGTTTATTGCTGAGAGGTGGTTATTTAAGATGTCTGATTGAAAACGGTAGAGATTGGGACATTGTATGAACCTAGGTGGTCTATTATAGTGGGAGGAGAATCTCAGAACCTTAACTGGAGAGTGATCTCTGAGGTAATCAGGCAGAGTTTCCGGTAAGTGTTATTTGTGAGGATTAGAGACAAATATCAAGTCAAGAAGATAGATATAGTTAGTAGGTTTGTAGGTGTGAGTGGAAATAGAAATTAATTGTGAGAATTCATGTAGATTAATATGTGTACTAGGACTATCTAAGGAGAGGGATAACCAATTAATCTCCCAGGATAGTGGTCTCATTTGGTGAGTATTGTGAAAACCAGGAGAGAATATTCTCATGTATTGGGATATTATCTCCTGAGGAAAGCAGATTGCAGCTATTGTGATTAAATTGTGGTTGGTAATTTTGCAGGGGTCAAATAGAATTTTAGTTGGAGAGGCTGAAGTGATGGAGATGGTTAAAAGAGTTACAGGTAGATGGTTAGAGAACATGATGGCCACTCCACCTTTTTTCCTGGTTCTGTCCATATATAAGATGATATAGCCTGGGGGTAAGAAGTCTCTGTCAGGGTTGTTGGGTTCTAGCCATGTTCTATAATGGTAATGATATCAGAAAAGTGATGGGCCATATTCTTTCATTATTACCAGAAGATTTCATGTCCAACTTTATCAAATGTCTTATTAAGGTCTCCTATCATGATTTTTGCTTCTTCTTTTCCATTCATATCATTCACAGATTTTCTAGCTATCATTAATAATTCTTGACAACCCTTCCCCTTTATACTATATATACTATCTTCCATTTTAATGTCAAATCACTTTTGAATTATTTTCATAAAGATCTTATAATCATTATTTAATACTATCAGGCTTCATTTTTTTAATTGTATTCTATCTTCCTTCTTCCATATGAATTCAAGTATTCCACTACATAATTCTTTATACATGAAACCTTCATTTAACCATTCATTAAAAATCTTTAAAAATGTTTTTGCCCATCCATTAAATTTGTATATATTTCATACACTATTTCGTCTGCTCCTGCAGCCAAATCTATATTTATTTGTCCTAATACTTTATCTAGCCCATTTAAACAAATCTCCTTTTGCTATTCTTTCTTCTCTTTTTCCATTAAGCTTTTTAACTCTCCATTTTTTATTCACTACCTTCCTTTTTCTTTAAACATTTCTTATACATATTGTACTACACTGTTCACAATCTTTCCTGAGTTCTTTCTATTTCTCCTTTTAGATTTTTTTATTTCTCATTCTACTACCATCTTCCTTTATTAATCTGCTTAAGTAACTTGATACTTCTCTTTTTCCTTGTAAAAATATCTTTGCTTATATTACATTTATTGTATTTTTCTTGATTTCTTACATATAATTCTTTTTCTTTGTCATTATGCTTTCTATCATTATTATCTAAATCTTCCAAATACATAGGTATATGTCCTTTTAGATTTTTCTTTCTCTGCTCTTCTCACATCATATTGCCTCTGTAAAAATATTTTTTATATTTTTCCTTAAATCTCATCCACAATTCAGAACAATTTTTATAAAGCGTTTTTATAGTAATGTGATCTTTCCATAACTGTATTACCAAATCTCTTTCCTTCTTCATTCCATGCTTTCTCATTTATGCTTTTTATTCCTTTGCTTATTTTTTATATATTCATTGTTTTCCTTATCATTATTCACATTGTAAGATGATTAGAAAATCTTGTTTCAATTACCTCCCCTTCTCCTATAACCAAACATTCTGATACTTTAAAGCAATCTGTTTCAGTTCTATACATGCCCCTTTTGTAATTTTTGTCCCAAAGTTTTTACTTACTACATTTTATAACTTCTAAAATATTTCTTATATTGTCTCCTTTCTTTTTATGCTTGCCTTTTAAATTGCAGTTAAAGTTTCCTGTTATTATATTTACATTTAGTACTACATAACCTGCAATCTGATGAAATAAGCTTTCCATTTCTTTACAACTACTACAGCATATAATGTTATAATTCTATATACTTGTTCTTTCCATTTTAAATCTACAATGGTTAACTTTCCCA
This sequence comes from Protopterus annectens, assembly GCF_019279795.1. Lineage (NCBI taxonomy): Eukaryota > Metazoa > Chordata > Ceratodontiformes > Protopteridae > Protopterus > Protopterus annectens. Next base: position 330,172,098 of record NC_056735.1, read on the forward strand.
TTTTTGCTAAAGTTACATCTAATATTTTTAGTGTATTTTTAAAGAATACAACTATTTTAGAACATCTCTCATTTTCCAAATTCCAGATGACTTTTCCTCCCCATAGTTTCTATGATTGTAATCTTTCTTCATTTGTTAAAAATCTTGTGCATTCTAATATAATTACATTTACATCACATGTATTACACCACCCCAAAATCCCTATTCTTATTGCCATATTCTCTAAATTTTTCATTTTTCCCTTTTCCTTAGATTCATGGTTTCATAAGTTCATAGGTACTTACTAGGCTAACTTTCTTAATAAGCTATCCTAAGCCTAGCCAGTTTCTTTCCCAAATGTGAGAATCCAGCACTGTATCTTGTGTTTGTGAGTCAAACACCTTAACCATTATACCAACCCGCAATCATTATCTCTCTCTCTCTCTCATATATATATCTATATCTATATATATATATATATATATATATATATTCTTTTTCATCCATTTCCTTTCTTTTTTCTTTTGTAAATCCATCCATCTATCCTCAACCTCTCTTCCCATTTTTGCACATGGGGTGTGGGTGTCACTTCTGTAGTGGCAATCATCTCAAGCCAAGGTTTATACCACCGGGTTGCTAACCCCGCCACAGTCTTTCGTAAATATCTCTTTAAATTTTCTTTTTCTGTCTTTTAACCTTTTACCAAATTGAATTCTTTTTTCTTTTACTACCTCCCACTTTGTGTCTTCTCCATCAGTTATTTCAGAACCTTCTTCTATCTCCTTCTTATTTTTTTCTCATCTATATTTTATTCTGTTTCTATTACTTTTAAAATTTCTTCTCTTTGTTCATTTTTTCTCTTTCCTTTTCCTTACTTTTGTTTTATTTTTGCAATACATTCATTACTGTCCAATTTTGTTACATTTATAGCATTTCAATTCACATTTTTGCATCATGTCCTAGTTCCTCACCCCTATTCCCCTCCACATTAATCATGCTTTGTATATGCATATTTTTTTCTCATTCTATTTTAATACAATATTACAATCACAGCCACCAGTCCACAAACCCCTTTTTTCATAAACATTTGCAATGTCCAATACTTCTTTATATAAAGTTTTCAAATGTCCTTTCAAAATCTATCTTTATACCTCTATTTGAAATGATAAATGAATTTTATTTTTTGTTTCTCTGTTAAATGCTTTTATCACATAAAGGTTCCATGTATTACAGTCTTTTTTTTTCTTCTCCAAGAAAATTTTCCATTGAAAAAGCAGTCTCAAATATATCACAAAATGTCTCTTTGTTAACAAGGATAAGTGCTCTTACCTCATGTGATTTTATACCCAATGAAGCTATTAAATTGTCCCATGCTTCATACCTGTCTATTTCTTTGTCTTCTTTACTTTGAATCCTTACCACGTACTTTCATTTTTCATTTTCTTCTACCTTCTTTTCTGCTGCTCCACTCTTGTCTTCTTTTACTTTCTCTGCATGTGTTTTCTTTTCCATCTCAGCCCTATTCTTCAGGATTCTCTCTGCATTCTAATTTTGTATTTCCTCCATAATGTCCCCCAGGAAACATCGCTTTCATATTTTGTCTCACTGTGCACCACCATTTAAGTAAATCATCCCACAGCCTTCATGACTGGGGGGTTGCAATTATACATCCACCATTTGCAGACTCATCTTCATCAGACAGATTTTTTTCAAACATTTACTCAGAATCCTACACACCTTCTCTGGTCTCAATATTTGCTTTCTTCTCCATTTCTCTCACCGCTCTATCATCTCCTTCTCTCTCCATTGCCTCCATGTTTCTCCAGACCACCTCTGTACCTGGAATGGAAACAGAAAGTGCTCCTCCAAAAATGGGTCCCACTCACAACAATAATGAACAGAGGACATTCCCTTATGCCCTGACTACATTTTCTCTAGGAGTAGGAACACCACCTCAGAGCTCCCCTGAAAAGAGGCCACTAGCTTACTAGGACTAACCCAGTCAACATAAAAAATAAATAGAAACTATTTACAATGAACATAAATAATATAAAGAAAACATATAATCAGTTGTCCACTTAGGTCTTTACTGTCTGCTTTCAAATGTACAATAGTAGTGGAGTTAGCTTCAGTGGAACAGAACATGCCTGATATCAATGTTGCATCAGAACCTGTTGATAATGACTACTGCAGTCTGATATCACAGTGCTACTGTCAGCAATGTTACAGTGAAGGACATCTTCCCAACCACATGCAATGACAGCACTGTGCTGCCTGTTAAACCTGTCCCTGCCTCTCCACTAAGTATAGAAGAACAGAACATAGCTGGCAGCCCAACAACTGCTGCACCTTCAACACCAGCTTACACACCAGCAGAGGGCATGTTGACAGCATTAAGGAATAGCATGGTGGTAGACATCAGCGCCATTGATCCTGCTCAGAACCCAAACTATGAGTCACGCTGAGCATAGGTCAGCGATTGTGTAGCATGGACACCCAGGCACACCCAGATGCCACCAATGCCATAGTGGAGATAATGAGTATTATCCATGGCATCTGTGATGACATGAGTTGTAATGTCTACATGCAACTATGGATCTGGGTGACAGTGAATGAACCCACCTACATAGGTCCTTGGATAGCCACTTAGGAGCTTTTGAAGACTTAATGGGGTCTCCAAGCTCTTCATGCCAGGGTTAATGCTGTACCTGTGGATACCACTCTTGTGTCTCCACTGTAACTACCTCCCAAAGGCCAGATGTTTCAAGGCCCCATAGTGCCACTTTTTTACCATCACCTACTGGTGCTGAGACTGATGTGGAAGGATGGTGTCACCCTCACAAATGTAGCCTCTGTGACAGTCCTCCACACTGCACAGTAAGGCAGTCATAGTCATAAAATTCTGCATCATCCTTGCCAGTGGATTTTCACAAGCAATGCCATTTTTCAAGGGGACACCCACCACTGAAGCCAAGACTATTCATGGTCTGCATCATTCTTAGCTGTGACTCAACCCTCATCACATACACAGGGATGCAGAATTCCACCTTATGCTGAAAGTGTGCCCCCCTGGCAGTTGTGCAAAACATTTGTCCACCTGTTCTCCTTAGGAAGCACCACAACCTCCTTACACAGTATACACATGTCTCCCAATCACCCAGCCATGTAGCACAATAACTTTTCCACATTTCCTAGTCTATGCCTGCTTCCACCTATGTAGTCTTTTCTGATCCCTGTCACTGTGACCTGCCCTACTCACCTTTCTGTATTACATGGATTAGATAATGTTTGATGTACAGCCTGAATGTAGTATTGCTGCATCAGCTTTAATCTTTATTGTCTGTATTTTGCCCCATAGTTGTGGACCAGATGCCAGCATTTTCCTTGTGCCATAGCTTATTGTGCCCCTGCAGTTGGTTCTTTCAATAACTCCTTAGCCTGCACTTTCTCAGCTACTTACTCAAGTCTATCTGGATATCTGCTGGCAATGCTTTCTTCTAGTCTTCTGTGCATCAGCATATTGTGCAGCATTGCACAAACAGAAAATACTTTTGTGCAGATCTCCACAGAATGCTGCAATGTATCATCATTAGACTCTAGGAAATGGAAGTCAACAGTTAATCTACAGGTATGCTCAACAATGGTGTGTGTCTATGGCAATACAGAATTGTAATACATCTGGACCATGCACTGTTGTCTATCTTCAGTGTCATGAGCTGCAGCTCCCAATGACAAAAGTACAAACAGTACTTGGACTAAAGGAATTGTTTGTGTGCATCAGGGCTCAGCTGTAAAGCCACTCCTGTTTATACTGGTTATGAGCTATACCAGCAAAGAAGTCAGAGGGGGGAGATAAACAAGGCTGCAGTATGCAGATGATGTGGCACTAGAAGCAGACTCTAAAGAAGAACTTCAGTAAATGATAGGGGTCTGAAAGGCAGCATTTAAGGCAAATGAGATGAAACTGCATAGAGAAACAACAGTGGTCATGGCAACAAATGGTTGAAAATAGAAGAGCTTAAAATGAGATAGAAGTGGAAATGGTGGAACAGGTTAACAGCTACAAGTGTCCGGAAGTTGTGGTTGAGAGGGAAAGTGCAATTAATGCTTCTGTATGGCTCAGAAACCAGGGCAGTGAAGACAGAACAGTTAAGGAGGCTTAAGGTGATGGAGATGAGTGCCTGAGATGGAGAGTCAGATGTTTAATGTGGTTTGTAGGACAGATAAAGAAATGACATCAGCACAAAAGTGAATGCAGCCCTGATTGCAGAGAAGGTCAAGGAGAAAAGATTATGGTGGTTCAGTCACATGTAGGAAATCAGAAGATGATTTTGTAAAGTAAATTTGATAAATACTGGAAGAAGGCAAGAGGAGAAAAGTACATCCAGCCAAGAGATGGATTGATTATGAAACAGAAAACCTGTAATAGGTGAGCTTAACTGTCAAAGAAGGTAGGAGAATGGCTTTGAAACAAGAAAAGTGGCAACAGTTGATGCTGCAACCTAACCCCATGTAAAAATGGCAAAAAGGAGGCTGATGATGAGGATGATGATGATCATCATCGGCATGAGCCATGGCTGCTGGGTGTAACTTGCATCACCAGTTAGACGTCCATGTTTAAAATCACCCCTCACAAATCATTTGTATAGAACAGATGAGACAGATGTGTGAATAATAGGAACTGGCTATATGGTAGACAGACACAATGAATACAATAACCTGTGTATTGCATACTGCCTGGCAGTCAATGGAGTGGAAAGCCTTCCAGTTAATATACTGGTGTCCATATGGAATAAGCAGTGTCTTAACTATGATGAGGGTATTGTCAGTGATCCTTAAAACCTCAGGGAAATGGATTATGTCATAGAGCCAACTCATTTATTAGAAGTAGCTGTGTAGATACATTGCTCTTGAGATATGGAAACTCTAACTAGTATCAATAAAAAATCCAGCACAGGACACGTGAAGTGTTTCCCAAATTTATTGCAGAAATGCCAAAAGCAACATCCACAGACCAGTTTCACTGAAAAACTTTAGCTTAGTTAGTTATCTAACTTACAGCTCCTTCTAACTTGTTTAAATAAAACTCTGGTTATATGATTGAGACCAACTAAAACTGTTTGTTCACAAAACAATTCAAAACATAATAGCTCATCACACCTGCATAATTTAATGCAAAAACAAAAAAAAATCTAGAAAGTAGATAGCTACAGCTATAGCTATAGATTGAGATACAGATACAGATGATATAGCTATAGATACAGATACAGAAATAGAAATAGATATAGGGATTCCCTTCACAAGCTCAAAGTTTCAAAACTTCAAGCTGCAAATGGTCAAGACCATAAGATTGAAATTTTGAAACTTTAAAGTTTTGAATGGAGATTGCCATACAGTGCAGCACAGGAAATTTACTGTTTTCCTCATTGTCATACAATATCGGAGTTGGTATATTTATTTAGCAGGGGGTGTGAAGGGTGCAGGGGGACTTGGCCCCCTACAAAAATGTAAAAAAAAACATTGTTTTTTTTATTACAAATTCAAAGATTCAAAACTACAGTCTTATGGTCTCGATTATTTGCGGTTTAAAGTTTTGAAACTTCGCGGTTGTAAAGTAGATTGATACAAATATAGATACAGATATAGATATAGATATAGAGATAGAGACAGAGATCCAGATATATAGATATAGATATAAATATATAGATACAGATATAAATATATAGATATAGATACAGATATAGATATAGATATAGATATAGATAATGTCATAATTATAAGAACGTTCACTCCATGGATTCCTAGTACCATCTGGTGGATAAAGAAAGAAACAGCAGCATACATTTATATATAGAATGCAGATATGGGATCCAAATAGTGAACAACTTCACTAGAATATATTCTCATAATATTTTATGTAAGCAGATGGGGGGCTTACTGGGGACACTAAGCAAGGATGCCCTCTCTCCCTTTAACGCTTTACATTGTATCTGAAGCCAGCTGCTGCCAAACTAAGATGAAATACAAAATTGGGGGTACACATTACCGATAGAATGGCCCTTTATACTGATGATTTGTTGCTTCTTCTCACAAATCCAGAGTAAGTCTTTCCAATAGATTGTCATTTACTCTCCTGCTATGGTGGATTGTCAGGATATAGCATTAATATTCAGAAAATAGAAGTAGGTCATCTTTATTTTTCTCTGCCTTAAGCTTGCTTAAGAAATTCTTCATTTTTGGGAAACTCTGCTCCTATAAAATTTCTAGGGGTGATGCTTGCGTTCTCTCTTCATGTCTCTGTAGAAGTTAATGTTGCTCAGTTGGAGACTAAAATAAAGTTGCTATATCAATGGCAACTTCACTGTATTGACACACTACAAAGGATCCAGGCCATACCATGGTTTATATTGTCTTTGATTCTTTACATATTTCACGGTATCTGCCCCTCTGTAACTTCTACTACTCTATAGAGAATTGATAATCAGGTTCACAATTTTATGTGAGGCGGTGGAAAGAACAGACTTGCTAAAAATTGTTCTGGCTTTTCCAGACTTTGAAACATATATTAAGGCAATACAGCTAAGAGATTACTGCATTGCTCAAAGAGTCTTATAACTCAAAATGAAAATCTATAGCCAAGTCTCTAGTAGGAAGTTACTCCAGAATATATACTAATATAAAATCAGTATTGTAAAAGCTAGCAAGAGTTCATCCATGATCCTTCAACATATATTATCCCCTTTCATGTATTCTTTGGAATGTGTCAGATTAAGGGAATGGACACAGACTCTTATCCCTATAGAATATTCCACATTTGTCTCGTTTATTCTTAGTAAGGGTATGTGTGGATTTAAAATACTGGCTTCAGCTTTTGCAAGATGATCAGATGAAAGACAAGCAGGACTTTTTTTTGCAACAATTTCAGCTTCCTGAACAGGTTAAAAAACTATATAAGTGTTTTCAAAAAGAACTCCAAAAGCTTCAATCGTATGGTATCCATAGGAACAGTATGCATTACTGATGTCTGGGGTAATTACAAATAAGGATATGGGTTATCTACAAAAGGGTCAAATAAGTAAGTTGCACAGACTTTACTTTCTTTATCTACATCTCCACACAGACAAGTATAGATTGCCATAGGAAAGGGAACTTCACACTCATAATTTCGGAGATAGGTGGGCAGAACTATCAATGGTCCCCAAATATGTAACTATGTCCAGATTTTTTTTTTGCTGGCAATGTCAATTCACATTTCTTTATACTCCAGCAAAATAACCTCATCTTTTCCAACATGTTGCACTTTTTTGTAAGAGATATGGATGCAATGAAATTGTGAACTGTATGTACATATCTTGGGAATTTGGGAATGTCATAGATTATTTCTCTTTAAAAAGGGTATATAAATTAAGTTAGATCACACATAGAATAGACCATTATGCTTACCCTACAAATATTATTACTTGGACTTATAAGCTCCTAGGAGCTATCCAAGCCAGACATAGCAATGTTTAACCTGATTCTGTTTGTCACTAAACATGTATTATAAAAAATTGGAAGTATATCACCTCTCATATCATACAGGATGTAATAAGGTTATTCACAGAGGTAAAACAGCTTGAGTTAGCTGCACTAGCTCTGTCTCCTAATACGTTGATACTGCTAAGATGGTGCTTTTTCTCAACCTGGGGGCTGCAAAGACATAATTTAGCAATGTACTTTGTGCCTCTGTCATATTTTGTATGAAGTCAGGTTTCACAATTGTTGCAATATATAGTAATATTGGATGACCTATTACTTATTAATCATTTCAATTTTCTGTTCTGATTTTGGAATAGTTTGAAATGACATGTTGAAATACTAATTTGAAGTGGGATGGACTTTGATTTTGTTAAATGATAACATTTTGGCATAAAAATTTTATAGAAGTACCATGTTGCATCTGAAATGAATCATGCAGCTCTGAGGTGGGTTGTGAGGGTGGTCTATTGGTTAAGGTGTTTGCCTTACAAACACAAGGTGCTGGGTTTGAGTCTTACAAGGGATAATTGGCTGGGCTTAAAATGGCTCGCAAGGGCAGTTAGCTTAGTACTAACCTATGAACCTATGCCCAGGTGAGTATCATCCAGACACTTACATTGTGATATAAAATCAGGTGAAGTTTCCATTTCTCCAAATGTCCAAATCTGAATTTATCTAACTTAATAAAAGAAAATCTTGCTCTTGTATAAGCTGCCACTCTCCAGAATCTCCTCTGAAAATAGCATCACATTCACAAGGAACAACATGGTGGGCTATGTTGCATGATGCCACATAATTTCTACAGCATGGCTACTCTTAAGGTGTGCATCCCTGCATAGGTCTACAACATGAGGTCACAGCCGTGAACTGTCAAAGATAAGTATATACAGTAGAATGCACATTATGCCACAGATGTACCACAGTAAAATATAACAATTAGTAAATATGCACGCCTCCTGACCTAATTTGCCTATGTGCCACTCAAACAGGTATAAGCATGCATAGTCCTGGATACCTGCCATCATTTTGTAGTCTAAGTTGTACATATTTGGGAGGTTACACTGGGTATTTAGACAATATTATGAGAGAGAATAGCCACATTATTTGGATCTATAGGCAGGCCGAGGAAGCATACATCACTCTTAAAGTGTGTTAAGCTGTGTATTGTGTAGCTTGTTAAAGATGTGCACCCATCCAGTAGAATACATATTTGTAGACAACACTGGCAACAAGGTAGCCCACAGTATCAAGACAACCTGTCCCTGTACATGTGTGTTGGCCTGTAGTGGTGAATACTAAAGTCATATGCCTAGGCATGGCTTATATGTATTAAGTCAAATGTACTGCTGGTCAAGAATGAATCTGTGTTCCAACTTCTGATTAATCAAATTCATAGCTGCTTGTAAATTACTAGTAATTTTGGAATGCATCTTTACCCTATGGTTGTGTTAGTATCTAACTATCTATCTATAAATATATGTATTTATATATATATATATATAAATATATATATATATATATATATATATATATATATATATATATATATATATATATATATATATATATATATATATATATATGTACACACACACCCACACGCACACAACCTAGTAGTATGTATAAAAAGTTGAACTGCCACTGTAGAAGGAAAATTCTTTATTGCAAGGACAAAGTGAGCACTTTCATGATCATCCTAGTCACTTAATCAGACTTAATAAAACATCCCATACCTTCCTCGATATATATACTTGCAAAGTAACCAATCAGTTAAGACAAACAATTAAATATTTATATCAAACACAATTAATTTTAAAAATGGTAGAAAAAACATAAATAGACATAAAAGTGTTAAAAACAGTATGCAAGTTCAAATGTGAATGCCTATAGAACCATGTAGAAGGGAATTAGTGCTTTAAGGCTCTTGCTTTTAACAATGGTTTCAAAGAAACAGTTTCATTAATGCCTGGGGGTTCATCTGCATTTAGTTGCAGAATCCATTTTTGCTCAGCCTCTTTTACATGGTTCTTTAGGCATTCACATTTGAACTTGCATACTGTTTTAACAGTTTTATGTCTATTTATGTTTTTTCTACCATTTTTAAAATTAATTGTGTTTGATATAAATATTTAATTATTTGTCTTAACTGATTGGTTACTTTGCAAGTATATATATCAAGGAAGGCATGGGTTGTTTTATTAAGTCTGATGAAGCGACCTGGAAGGTCGTGAAAGCATTTACTTTGTCCTTGCAATAAAGAATTTTCCTTCTACTGTGGCGGTTCGACTTTTTATACATACTGCTGGCTCTGAGGTGAAGACCGAGCTGTTCATCTGGTACCTGTGTTTTTGTCTTTCTCTTCACACACACAACCTATTCAGATCCAGATAACAAAGTGGTGGCATTGTATAACAGAAAGATTCTAGAACGCGAGGACCACCTGCAACTTGAATGCTTCCATATTTTACATAGTTAATGAATCTTGGTTCCAGTGCAGTGAAAGCACTCTCTCTATATGACAGTTCAACACCTGTCATGCTTTCAGACTTGAGGGTAATTGCATAATTGTTGATTGGGAGGTAGCCATTTCTTTCAAAAAAGTAATCTCACTTCAGATTACTCATGATTCTAATTTAGATCTCCTAAAGATAAAAATTACACTAATCACTCAACAAAACCAACTGCTATATCATTCTTTTTTTTTAATTTCTCCAAATCTTTTGGGTTTCTAATACCATGATGGGAATGGACCCAATTTCTAAGTCAAGTCACAGTATAATTAAAGTTCATGAAATTAGTATTGTTTCAGTCTTTGATGTCAGCCAGAAGTGCTTTTTGCAGCATCCACAGTGTGCCCAGTAATGACTCCTTCTGCACTTCATAGGGAGTACATGTATTGGTAACATATCTAAATACGATTGTAGATTATTTTTTATAAGACTCATTGCTCCTACTACTATTGAAACTGTCTGGGTATCTTTCTTCCACATTGCTCTCATTTCTGCCTGCAAATCCTGATGTTTTATGACTTTATGTCTCTGTGTACACAAGACACTGTAGTCACTGGGTGTAGCAATTTCAATGATCAATGCCACTTTTGTCTTCTTTTTATGGACCACTATATCTGGTTTTCTTGCATCTATCTTTTGAACTGTTGGTAATGGGTGATCCCATGTGATGTAGACCATCATTTTCTATGATGTTTTGTAGCTCATGATTCCAGTGTTTTTCAGCCACCTCAATATTATAATGTTTGCACAATCTCCAGTGCAACAGTCTTGCCACATTATTATGCCATTCAGTATAAAGTCCTTCAGCCGTTTGTACATCACAACCTGCAAAGAGGTGTTTGACTGTTTCCAATTCTGTTTTACAAAACCTGCATTTGTCTGTTTCTCCCTCATGTTCAATGGACTTTGTAAACTAACGTGTGTGTAGCCCGCTGTCTTGGAACCACTAATATTAACCTTTCATCTTTTGGTTTGAATTCACCTCTCCTTAACCATTCCTGCATTTGATTCTGATCAACATGGGGGTTCCTCCAGGAGTTTTCTATACTTGCAACTATATTTATGCAAGTTCCACATTTCTTGCATTCTCATTTGATCCTTTACCTTATATTCTTTCTTTTGTTTGTTGGCACATTCAGTTGCTGCCTGAGTTTTATCTACTTCTGTTGTGATTTCCATTCTCACTTAACGCTGATATGCTTCTGCTAAACTAAGCAGGAAAGTCATTTTAGATTTATTCTCCTCATGTTTCAAAACTTTTACTTTATTTGGGTCTTGTGAGGTCAGCAGATATGTGTACAGTCCCACGACTGCAAACCTATACATGTAATCAATTTCAAGGAGCCCCATACCTCCTTCGGAACGGGGAATGTATAATCTCGGTATGCAATGATTTTTATAATTCATTTGATGAGCATGAAGCATCCTTTTTGTTTTCATATCTAATCTATCCAACACCTTTTGGGGCCAGTTAATAACTCCAAAACCGTAAGTTAGGACATGAAAAGCACATTGGTTTATAGCTTGAATTTTGTTCCTAGATGTCAACGCTGTTTTCAGGATTAATTTAAGTCTTCTAAAATATTCCTTACTAAGTTTTATTTCCATTTGTTCATGATTTATTGCTGATCCTTCATCAGTTCCTGAATATTTATACAGTCCCTCTTGCTCAAGTTCTTTTATAACACATTCTTGTCCCAAACTGATGTTTTCTTGGTGTTGCAGCTTTCCTGCTTTAAAGGTTGCTTTTGCACATTTGTCAAAACCAAATGACATTCTTATATCATCTGAAAACGTTTTGACTACTTGCTGTTGTGCTTTCTGTTTCTCACCTGATGAGCTATACAGTTTTAAATCATCAGCAAAGAGAAGATGAGAAATCTTTGCACTTTGTTGTTTTCTAGGAGCCAAATTATAGCTACGGCCTAAGCTGTTAAGTAGACAGCTTAATGGGTTAAGGGCAAGGCAGAAAAGCAGCAGTGACAGAGAGTCAACTTGGAATATCCCCCTTTGGATTTTTATCCATGGATTAATAATTTCTCCTTTATTGTGGCTTAATTGCAAAGGGGTCTACCACTGTTTCATGGTCACTGTAATGTAATCGATCAGTGTAGGGTGTATCTTATTCATTTTTAAGCACTCTTTATCCATGAATGTGGGGATACTGTCATATGCATTTTTATAGTCAATCCATGCCATATTTAGATTCTTCCCCTTTTTACAGTTCTCCACTATGACTTTATTTAGCAAAAAATTATCCTTTGTTCATTCCATATGGCTTTCTTTTATTACCCTTTTGTTGTATTGCCATAATTGAGTTTTCTTCTAAATGACTATAAACTCTGTTAACATCAGTTCCAGTGTATAGTTTATATGTAGTCGGAAGGCACGTTATTGATCTATAATTTTTAGGGTAGCTTGTAGGTTTGCTCATAAGTAGGAGCATTGCTTTTTCCAGTTGTTAGCTATGTTGGTGTCTGTTCAGGGTGTGCATATAAATGCTTTTTACTCTTGGCTAAATCTTCGTAGAAAGATGTTAATACTTTTAACCAGAAGTTAGGTACTGCATCTGGGCCTGGGGTTTTCCAATCAGAGGCTTTTCTTAATTTTGCTTCAATCTCTCTTGCTGTTACTTCATCCCATTTCATATCCTGTACCTTTGAACTTCTTATTCTTTCTTTTACTTCTTCTATCCATTTAGCATCTTTGTTATGTTCCACAGGATCTTCATAGATACTTCTCCAAAATGTATCAATTTCTTCTTTTTTGGGTGGTCTTTCAATTCCTTTTGCCTTGTTTCCCAATTGTCAATAAAACCTTTTTGGGTCATTAATAAATTGATTATTTTGTACTTTTCCTTTATATTTATTTGCATATCTTCTAAGTTTTTCCACCTATGCTGAGATTTTTAGTTTATTTGTGATAGTGCATGATAGATCCTGATCTGTTCAAATACTGCGCATTGCTTTTATCACATCTATCTTTCTGAGTATTTTTGTTGATCTGTTCCCTTTTCTATACTCTTCCAACAGTGACACTTCATGTCTTAATTTCTTTATAGTTTTCTCTATTCTATACTTCTGTGATGGTATTTGATTTCTCCCTTTCCTTTCCCTCACTACCTTGTGTTCTTGTGGTAGAACTTTATCTGTTATTAATTTAGCTGCACAGTAATATATCCTTTTTACTTCTGTTATATCACATGGCTTTCTATGGACAGTGCTAATTACTGTGTTCATTTGTTTTAGCAAACGTCTGACTTTTTGGGTTTTATTGACCTTCTGCAGTCTGTTTATTTCATTGATCTTAATATGTCCATCTATCTCTATTAAATCAAGCAATTCTTCTCTTAGCTCATTTGTTTATAAACTTAGAGCACATTTTTGTTCTCCATTTCCTGTGGGCATTTTATAGAAAGTTCTATAGCATCTTCCTGTGGCACATTCTCTTCAATTTCATCCTGTGTCATCCGTTGCTCTATCATATGGGAATTCACTGGTCAATCACTCCTCCACACTGACTGCATCAGAGTTGCCCCAGTTTCCTGTTCCTCCCCCTGCTGTCCTGCTTCAAGTGGACATTTATACTCATTTCCTGTGGAAGACTCCAAAATATCTTCATATGGCAACTGACCTATTGCTTCCCGTTCCACTGGTTTCTCCTTAATTTGGATGTCCATTGCTCTATCCTGCTGTGGTGTGATGTCTCCTGATCTTCCTGTTTCTCTTTACTTTGGGGACTCATTCCATCATGCTGTGCTGTAACTTGTGTTAGACCTTCTACATCGAATCCTTCACTTTGCAGGCATTCCATAACTTCAGCTTCCATTTTTTAACTTCTACTTTACTAATCTTCTTTTCTACATTCCCTGTTTGTGATATTATGTTTTTAAATGTGAAATTTTCCATATCTGGATGCCTTTGCCTGCATTTCTCTTCGAATATCTTTGGGGATGCCTTTTTTGTATTGATTCATTTGGCTTTCAACTTTCCATAAACATTGCACCATATCAAATCTCCCTCTTACTTTCCCATATCCATATTTCTTTTTTATACTTTTCAAAACTCTCTAGGTTTTGTTGTTTATATTTCTGCACTTCCTCAGATGATTCTTTTTCCAAACAGATCAAAGTTTCTTGGTCTATATTATGTTTTTCACAAATCTGTTGTATTAATGAACACAAATTTTTATTTGAACCTTCAGACAGTTTCCTCTAATTTCTCTCTTAATCCTTTTGTATATCTTGTGTCTGTAAATTCTGAGCTTTTTGCATAATAGTAACAATGCATAATTTCTTTCTTACCCTCAGTAGTACACTTTATTGTCTTTATGGCTCTTCTTCGGCCTATCAGTTTTTGTAACTTTTGTGGACTGCTACTTCCTTCTACAACAGGGGGCCATCCTCCACCTGGACCTGGTCTGGTCCCATTGTAGGAATGTTTCTGCATTTGGAGGATTCTACACTGTCATTTATTCTAGTCCTGGTACCAGTGCACCTATCAGGAGTGGGCACTTTTTTATCCTGGGTCTTGTGCACCTATCTATCTTTTTTAATTTTTGACCTACTTCTGTCCATGATATATACTATATAAATACAGTCTATATATCAGTGTCATCTTGGTGAGATTTTGTGGAAAACAGGGTCCATCTCATGAAGGTACTCACCAAGACTTGAGGATGAATTCAGTTTCAGCAATACTACTCTCCTTTGCTTGCTGTCTTACCATCAAGTAATCAATGGACCATGATAGCTACTTCATTGTACTAGAAAGGATCACTATCAAACCTAACACTGTCATGTTAGGGTACTTTAACCACCTCACTACTGATTGACAGACTAATGCCACAAAAATCAATATCCTCAGTTTGTTAGATACCATTAATGCAACTGTGAAGGAAAAAATTGTTAAACTTCTCAATAGGGGTTCAAATACTCTTGATCTGCTCATTACTACATTACTGTCTTGTTAACTTAACCCTGGCCTGTACTCTACCCTTTGTCATTAAATCCCATAAAATCTGACCACAAATCAGTCATCTTTTCCCTTTATCATTTTGCTGCTTCCCCCACCAAACACATTAGTCTCTAATGGCTTCTGCAAGACTAATTTGCTACCCCCGCAGATCTGATTGAAAAGGTGGTCTCTTACACCTACTACTTTGAACACCACTTCAGTAGCTGCACAGATAAGTTAGCGTCCATGTACGCTAAACAAACAGACCAGTCAAATACTAAGGCCATTACTATGAAGTACAGAGCTGATAATGAAAACACCAGAGAAAGTTATAATTCTTCAGCTATAAAAGGAAATTAAAAAACAATGCTGAGCAAGCAATGAGTTGTTCTGCAGTAATTAGCACCAATCATTATGACCCAAAGGACATCCTGGCAAATAGATTTTGTGTGATTTGTACCCTGACCACCCATACCATCCATTCCACTATGCTACCTCCCCCAAATCACTGTAAAAGAAGTCCTAGAATTTCTATCCAAACCTAGAAATAATACTTCCATGAAGTCTCATCCGCATCAGTGTTATATATGAACTATCTGAACCACTTCTTAATCTTTTCAACAATAATTTAGCCAGTAGATTTGTTTCAGAATCCAGGAGAACTGCTACAGTGATGCCCCCACTTGAGTGTTCCTCAGACCCTGGGAACTATAGGCCTAAAAATCTCACCAACTTTATACAGAAAGCCACTGTATGAGTTGTAGCTGAACTCAGGAAGGCAGACATAAACAACATTAGTGACCTTTCCCTGAGCCAATTTAGACTCCTAAACCTAATAAGCTTCTATGAAAAGGTCAATGGGGAGGCGGACAATAGTTTCTTAGTGCATATTGCCTATCTTGATATGGTGAAGGCTTTCCGTACCATCACCAAGGCCAGCATAATAGATTAATTAGTGAAACTCAGTGCAGACCCCTACATTGTCCTCTGGATTACAAATTAGCTATATGATAGAACCTGAGCTGTGAAAGCGGCTGGTACCCTAAGTCAATGTTGAACTAGAACTAGCAGTGCCCCGTGGAGTTCTTTCCTGGGATCTCTCTTCTTTAACATCTATTGGTATCCTGTTTTTATACTTGGTGGCTTTGCAGTTGCCTGCCCCTACTGTAAATTTGATCTGGGATAGTCTTCCCAGTCTAGTGTCATTACCTCATTCTACCTAATCTAGGGAGAACATTTGAGAAGGCCAACCCAGTTATTTTCTGCTCCTCCTTTCCCCTTTCCACTTTACAAACAATATATATATATATATATATATATATATATTATATATATATATGTATAATCTAAGCTTGTTCCTGCCTTTTCTGTAAGTCGTCTAGTCCAGATACAGATTTGCTGTATCCAGGACAGTTTGTAAGCTTCTGAGCCCCCTAGACTTTCTGTGTTGGAGGGAAGCCTTCTAGCTTAATTTTGTTTCTTAGAACTAGCCAGTTTTCTAGTTTCAGCAGTCAAATCTGTTTTGTTGAGCTCAGCACTTGTTCAGAACTCATTGTAAGCACTAAATAAGCTACAAATTACTACAACACTCAACTTTCCTCACTTGTCTAGAGGAAAACAGTTTTTAGTACTTAATAAATAAGCACCTATCCAGGCATGTCTAAGGGTCAGCTCCCTATGTTTTCTCGTGTCTATCTGATGAATCTGGGCATCTTGGGGCAATGCAGCAATTGCCTCATGTACACAGACAACCCTCTCCTCCTACCACCCAACACTACAATCTGTGAGAGATACACTTATATAGCCAAACCGGAAGCAAAGCTCTCTTCACCCAAGACTGGACTAGGCAGTCAAGAGGAGAAGGTAAACACTTGTACCACACAACACTCATCACATAGTCCCTCAAAACCTACACCACCAAAACACATACATAGAAACACAAAACACACACCTACATTCCTGGAGGCTCTCAATAAAAATCTACCCAAGCAACAGGGACCTCCAAAGCAGAAATGCAAGCAACCTCCACCCCCCAACACAACCCAAATGACACATAGCCCACAAACTCAGTGTGCCACTCAACCACAACCCAAAAGGCATAGCAACGTACCCAACACTCTAGTCATAGGTGACTCTATAGTCAGGCACACTGATGTTCCACTCACCAGGCTAAAAAAGGATAAAGTTACTGTCAGCTGCCTGTCAGGTGCCAGGATCTGCCACATAACGCACACACTCAGGTCACTCCACAATGAGTACAAATAGGACTCTGTCATTGTCCATGTTGGTGTGAATGACCTGAGATGTACCTCCCGGGACTACATGAAAAGAGACATGGAGGAGCTGTCTGATCTTGTAGCCCAGGCAGGTATGACCCTAGCCCTGAGTAGCATCCTGCCATCACCTAGAATGATACCACAGTACAAGGACAAAATGATTGACTTCAACAATTGGCTAAGCTTCTGGTGTCATTCTAAGGGGATCCAGTATCTGTCTGCCTGGGATGACATGACTGACAAACCACGATGCTTTGCCAGAGATGGCCTGCACCTGTCGCCCTTGGGATTCCGGATACTGGCTAAGGCTCTTGCCACCCCTATAGTGCCTTTTTTAGGCAAGGTTCAAATGACAAATTCACCACCGTAACAGGTACAAGCAAGCAAAATCTAAGGGTAATGCTACTTAACGCTAGAAGTCTAAACTTCAAAATGCATGCACTCAAGGCACTCCTTAAAATGGAGAATATCGACATCTGTGCAATGACAGAGACCTCGTGTAAGGCTTCAGAGAGCAACCCTGCATTACCAGGCTATAATTCATACCACACCTTTCAGCCACCTAACCTGAACCAAAGCTCTAAAGGCAGAGGCGTGTCCATATTCATTAAGGATATCTACACCTCCAGGCTAGTTGCTCAGCATAATGCATCCAAGATTATCCAAGTGCAACTAACTCTGGGCAAGATCACAATCCAAATAGTAGCTTGCTACAGATCCCCCACCATGCCGCAGGATTACTACTCCTCATTTCTTGATACACTGGAAAATATTAGGGTACAACCTAAAACCCTAATAATGGGCGATTTCAACTACCCCACCATTAACTTGGAAAACTACTCATGTACCAACTCTTGTGCTCAACGTTTTCTGGAATTCCTAAATTCCAACACCTTGGATCAACTTATCCATACCCTCACCAGGGGCAGCAATATCCTAGACCTGGTCATTACCAACATGAGCAACCGGTGTTCCACACCAGAGGTCAACTCCTCATTGGTCAGATCTGACCACAAGCTAATCACACTAGACATCCTCATCCCACCCCCACCCCCCATTAGGGAAACCACTGTAAAAATTTTCTCCAAAGCCAACTTCATGCTTCTTAAGACAGAAGTGGCAAACATCATGACACCCATGCTGATGGACAATAGAGGTACGACTGCTGAATCCTATACAAATGCACTTTATAAGCACTTACACGAGTGCATGGATTGTGGAATCCCTAACAGACCCAAGATGCTATCCTCCAATAAAAAGAAGCCAATCTGCTGGTCCCCTGCAATAAACAAACTCTACAACAGAAGAATGAAACTGTTGCAAAAAAGAGTAAAATCCCATGATTGGAGGAACTCCGTGGTCAGCCTCAGTAAGAAGCTGAGATCCCTCATAAAATCCTCCAAAGCTAGTTACGAAAACAAAATTGCCACTGATTCTAAAGAAAACCACAAAGCATAGTTATGTCAAGAATCTCAATGGCAACACTTAGATCTGCTCTGAGTTACAGCACAATGGCACTAAATATACAGAACCAACTGATATTGCCAACATCCTGGAAGATAGGTTCAGTGCTAACTTTACCCCTCTCTCACCCCCTAAAAGGTCCATCTCTATACCGGAAGAATGCAAAGTTCCTGTAATCATGGCTGCACAGGTAAAAAACACACTCTCCAAAGCCAAGAACACAGCATCCATGGGACCTGACAACATCCCAGGCTGTGTTCTACATGAACTACAGAATGAACTGGCACCCCACCTAAGTACCATGTTAAATCATAGCCTCACCTCAGGCTTTGTGCCCACTGAATGGTGCACAGCAACGGTTATCCCACTCCACAAAGGGGGAGCCATCATGGGCCCCGGGAAATACCACTCCATTAACCTGATGAGTCTGGTCTGCAAGGCTATGGAACGTATCATCATGGAACTTATAAACAATGACATTGGTAATCTCCAAACTCTGGACCCTACCCAGTTCGGGTTTGTAAAAGGCAGATCATGTCTCCTAAACCGGATTGATTTCTTTGAAGCAGTCACCAAAGCCGTAGATGAGGATAAGGTGGTTCACACAGCCTATCTAGATCTTGCCAAGGCTTTTGACACCATCCCCCACTCTGGAATTATAGATAAACTCACTAAACTAGGTATAAATCCCTATGTCACAAGATGGGTTGCCAACTTGCTCACTGACAGAACCCACACTATGAAAGTAGCAGACTCCAAATCCGACTTCAGACCAGTGATAAGTGAAGTACCACAGGGTTCAGTCCTAGGTCCTCTCCTGTTTGGTATCTACTTCTCTGATGTACAGGCTAACACAGAAGGTCTTTGGCTAACAAAATTCACAGATGACTGCAAACTAGGAGCCATAATCAAAACTCCTAACAATGTGGGCATCCCAGAAAAGGGCCTTACTGAGACAGATGCCTGGTGTCAAAGCCATGGCCTCAAGCTCAATGCCAAAAAGTGCATTGTCATCCCTTTTGGTAAAAACTCTGTACCCATGAACTACCACATAGGCGGTAGTCTACGTAACACCGAAAGTGTGATAAGAGACCTTGGGACACAGGTAGACAGTAGTCTCTCCTTTGATAATCACATCACCACAGTAGTCAGGAAATCCTTCTACGTGGCACACCTCATCACAAAAGGTTTCTTATCCAGGAAAAAAGAGGTCATTGTTCCCCTCTACTCATCACTCATTAGACCCATTATAGAGTACAATGCCCCTTTTGGTATGTACCTCACAAGACATCTACAACAACTGGAAAGGCCGCAGAAATACCTCACAAAGAGGATTACTGGCCTCAAACAGATGCCCTATGCAGACCAGCTCAAGAAACTCCAGCTTTATTCTCATACCTCTCAACCTGGAAACATCAAAAATCTGGACAAGGCCCATGAAAAATAGGTACAAATCTGTACGCTGATTAACATCTAATTTGCATACATAATTATGTAACCCCACCCACTCCAATGATTTGTGGGATACCAACTTTTGAACGCAAACTGAAGAACAGACAACCAAAACATGGCACCAGAGTCCCCCTGCAGCCATTCCAATGTCCCGTTACCTGGCTATTTCGCCCCATTTACCATAAGCACTAATGTATGCATACTGCTTTACTTCTACAATGATTTGGATTTTATTTTTACATTTTACAGCACAACAATGCAGAAACACTAAAATACATCATCTGGTAAACAAAGCAATACTGTTACTGTCTCACAATGAAAATAGGCTTGACATTAAAACTTCTTTGCCCTTGAAACACACAATCATTGAAACAGCATTGAAACCCACACCACATCCAAAGAAAATGCATCTGGCCAGTGGTGGATAAAGATTACCTTTGGGCTGTTTTCAAATCATTGGCCCCTTGCACACAAAACAAGAAACATACATGCATTCTTTTCTTTATACACCTTCCTGACGTTTGAAAAACTCCATTTAATGAAAAAAGCAATCCACATTAACGTATAGGACACACAATACACGTTTTCATCATCAACTTCATCAGATGGCTAAAACACCCCACACTACCCATTTAAGTACAACTTCATCCCTTCAGACATCCAATAGGAAAACAGAAGCAATTAATAGTTACCAAATGCTCTTCTAAAAAAATAAATATGTATGCATGTATAAGACACTAAAACACATCAATTACACTGAAACATTACATTTCCCCTAAATATTCTACACATCGCATAAGTATTAAAAACATTTAAAACCATTATTAAGTTTAATTCAAAACATAAAATGTTAAAAAGACCTAGAGCTCCCTCTTGTGTCAAAAGTGTGTATGTGTAAATATAGTAAATAATAAACACACATGGTTAAAAAACTTTTACAGTTTGGCAGATCTTAATTTTAGTACAGGCGCTAAAGATATCATATCGTTTAGACCTGGAGGTCTATTAGCTTCCAAAATTAGCTGCTAGTACAATTCTCTGTACTCGACCAGGGTCTCCCACATCCCACCCCTCGGATCCAAGGGAACTACCTCAAGTACAAAAAACTGAAATCCTTTTGTTTTACATGTTAAACTATGCTTATACAATGCATTTTCACATTTGTTTCTAACATCATAAAGGTGTTCATAAATTCCCTGTTTTAATTTTCTCTCAGATTTACCTACATAAAAGGATTCACATTCATTACAGGTAACTAAATATATAATCCCCTTGAAATCACAATTAACATAGGTATGTAACAATAATTTCCTTCTCCTAGCTTCCAAATAAAAGGAATCACCTATTTTAAGGTAGGCACAATAGTTACACCTCCCACATTTATACAACCCTTTCTTCACCCTAGTGGACTTACCTTCCTTGAACTTATTAGAGCCCCTTTCTAAAAAAATTTTTTATGGTACTCCCCTTATGGAAGGTATGTGTTAAAGGTTCATCATCGAATATATATTTTAAATCCGAGACCTTAGAAAAATTATCCCATTCCCTGTCTATTATCCTTCTCACAACACTAGACTGACCATCATAGGTAGTGACAAACCCTGAGTTAAACTCCTTGCTTACCCCTGTACTCAGTTTACCATTTTTTCCTTTTTCAGGGGAAATTTTCCCCAAAATAGGGGCAAATCTACCCTTCCTTTCTTCCCATACTTCTTTCAATATTTTGTCAAATAACTCACCAGGGTATCCTCTATTTAAAAATAACTCTTTCAGTTTCAACACTTCACCTGTAAAGGTTTCATCATCTGAGGTCATCCTACACATTCTAACAAGTTGCCCTTTCATTACCCCCTTCTTCTGATGTAGTGGGTGGGCACTAGCAAAGTGCAGGTAAGAATTTGAGAAGGTTTCCTTTCTATGAATCCTGGATATAAAATTTCCATTTTTCTTCTCTATATTTACATCTAAATAAGTTAACTCATGTTCATTGAATTTGTAAGTAAAGTCAAAAAACTCAGTTGTACCTTTAAGGTATTCCACAAATTCATCAAAGTTGTTTAAGTTCCCTCTCCATAAAAAACATAGGTCATCTAAAAACCTTGCATATAGTGTCCAATAACATTTAAAAGGGGACTTTAACAAGTATTCATTTTCCCAATAGGCCATAACTATATTAGCATAAGTAGGGGCACAATGTGCCCCCATGGCCACTCCTTTTTCTTGTTTGAAATATTCTCCTTGAAAAAAGATAAAGTTATTTTTTAACACCAACTCCATTAGTACCAAAATTGTCCTAAACTCGTTTTGGGAAATTTCCTTGTATCCAGTCAACATCTCCTCAAACCACTCCATACCTACATCATGTGGTATACTGGTAAACAAGTCAACTACATCTAAAGTCCCAAAAGCCAGTTCATCATCATACAAATTAGGTTTTAATTTCTTCAAAAAATCCCAGGAATCCTTTAAAATGTTAACATTGTTCAAGACTAACCCTTTCACCTTTACATCAACAAACTTTGCTAAAGGTGCTGTTATTGACCCATTTGCAGACACTATAGCACGTAAGGGAGGGTCCGTTGATATCCTTGTGTACCTTAGGGATCCCAAAAATAGAAGAAACCTTAGGTTTCTCAACATTTAAATAGTGGTAGGTTTTAATGTCAATAAGTCCTTCCATTGATAAATCATTTAAGGCAACCTGAATTTTCCTGTATGCTATGTTAATTTCGTTCAAGGAAATTCTAGAATATTTGTTGGTGTCATTCAATAATTCCATCATTTTGCCTTCATAGTGAATGTGATCCATAAGGACAACCCCCCCACCTTTGTCTGGTTTCATTACCCTTAAGTTACCATTATTGCTCATGTCTTTTAAGACCTGATTTTCTTTCGTTGTCAAATTCGAGCGCATTTTAAATTTATCGTTTGAACATTTTACCAGTAATCTGTACTGTAGGCAATGAAACAAAACACATGAACCAATAATGACAAAACTGCCCAATTCAGAACTTTTCTATCATAAAAGTCTGCTTCCACACCCACACTATAAATAGAATGACAGTAGTGTAAGCCATAGGCATCTTGCACAGCATCTCGCACTTATTTTCAATTTCATTTTTTTGGGGGGGAGGGGGACAAAAGGTCAAAAACCAGGGACACATTTTAAACATTGCTTGTATAATTTTGTAAAGTCACTAGAATAAAATGTTGTGTTACCATCATGCATTTCACTGGTAGGTTTTGAACCTAGGACTGCATGCACTACAGTCAGAACAACATACCACTAGGCCAAATCAGCAGCTGCCTGAAAAATAGGAAGATTATATCCATCATTTAGTGAATTCATTTCTCACTTCTCAACATAGCTGACATCTCTAGATCATGTGACAGCAAGCTATACAGGAATACAGAAAACTTCAGCTTTTGTTGCGAACTCCATTTATTCAAATAATAAGTTATGGCAGATTAAAACAGATGCAATGCTCCTACATAATATTCAGAGATTATGTATTAAACTAGTGTAGTGTTGAAGGATTTGAGTAAATGTGTAAAGTGCTGATCCTGTTTACTCATCTGTAAAGTTGGCTTGGAGGTGATCTAGTTAGGTCTTACAGAGCATATGAGAGTCAGTTCCTTTTTAGCAGCATATAGTGTTTATGGTTGTGTGATATAAGCAGCTTAGGTAAAATAAGCTACTTAGTTAAAAGGGCACTACCTTCAATTCTGCAATGTGCCTAAAATGAAATGTCAGAGTCCATTCATTTTTAAATGTCTGACATTTTTGAGGAGGGGGCATAGTTTCAAAACATTTTGTCCCACTTACTGATAAAATCATGACAAAATGAAGCTGCATTATTTACACGAAATAAAAAGGCATGGCAATCTACTTGCTTGGTAAACTCTGTAAATGGTGGTGACTGTTCACTTGCTCGCTATAGGAGATGGATGTGACTCATTATTATTGAATGGATGGATCATGCTTAACCACGGCTGAGTCAAATTCTTTGGATAGTATCCGATTTGGTGAAAAAGAAATGGTGGTGGCTAGGGATAGTAGGCTCCTTTTACCCTGTACCAAAGGTACAGGGTTTGAGCCTGAATACCTCTAGCCACCAAGCCCATTATATGGGAGCATTTACACACACACACACACACACACACACACACACTCCTACCCTGAGTAGTCCACACACACTCTCCTACCCTGAGTAGTCCACACACACTCTCCTACCCTGAGTAGTCCACACACACTCTCCTACCCTGAGTAGTCCACACACACTCCCCTACCCTGAGTAGTCCACACACTCCCCTACCCTGAGTAGTCCACACACACTCTCCTACCCTGAGTAGTCCACACACACTCTCCTAGCCTGAGTAGTCCACACACACTCTCCTACCCTGAGTAGTCCACACACACACTCTCCTACCCTGAGTAGTCCACACACACACACACACACACTCTCCTACCCACATACACACACACACACACACACACACACTCTCCTACCCACACACACACACACACTCTCCTACCCTGAGTAGTCCACACACACACACTCTCCTACCCTGAGTAGTCCACACACACACACACACACACACACACACACACACACACACACACACACACACACACACACACTCATACCCTGAGTAGTCCACACACACACACTCTCCTACCCTGAGTAGTCCACACACTCACACACACACACACACACACACACTCTCCTACCCTGAGTAGTCATCCTCCGTCATTGCTGCCATTAAATAATAACTCTGCCCTGAGTAGTAATCCCTGCTTGCAAACTTTGCCTACTTGTGAAACTGCTAGAACTCTGCCCGCTCGGCGAACTGCTGTTTCAGCGCTGTTCTAGCAGTTCCACATTCCCGCCAGCCGGAAATGATGATGTTTGATGTTCCTTGAGAGCTCAATTCCGACTGGCTGTAGCCTGATAGAGCTGACATCATTGCGCACATGATGATGACAATGCGAAAATTTAAAAAAAGCAAAAAAAATCAGAAATGAAGGGTGCCACTCGGGAATCGTGGCACTCCTTCATTTGGACCCCAAAACTCGGTAAAAAACGAGTAATTCAGAACGGTTGGGACGTCTGTTTACTCTGTCACATATCGCCTACTCAGAGGCGATCTCTGCCCAACATACAAAACTATGTTAAACCCAGAGCTGTTGGACATGCTCCACTTAAAGAAATCCCAATCCCTCCGAGCTACACGGTCTAGGGACCTAAACCTTGTCACCACAATAAACAGAACATGCTGGAGGGATAGATTCCTGTCCCAGAGACTTCCCATACTCTGGAACAAACTACCTATCTGTATCAAACAAAGCTCCTCATTAGCACTCTTCAAGAAAAATCTTGATGACTGGATGGGAGATAGGAAATTCACCCTGGGGATCACTTCTGCGGCTCTGCTTGACAGGGGCACAGGAAAATAATTTTCTTGGGTGGCAAAAGCAAGGGTACCATTTGGCTAGGCTTATATAGGCCCTAGGGCCAATAGCCTAGTACCTACCCATGAA
The DNA here is from genome assembly GCF_019279795.1 of Protopterus annectens. Taxonomy (NCBI): domain Eukaryota; kingdom Metazoa; phylum Chordata; order Ceratodontiformes; family Protopteridae; genus Protopterus; species Protopterus annectens. The sequence goes on from NC_056735.1 coordinate 330,197,794, forward strand.
CATGTGAACCTATTTTGCAGACATCTTTCCCTAATAACTGCAGATATGCCACTGATATTTGATCCCCCACTGATACTAAATTGCTTCAGCAGTGGCTGAACTATGCACATATCTCGTGTTCAGAAAATGGTCTCCACCTGCCTGATAACAAGTGCTGCATGACATTGTTTAGCAAACATATAATTTCTACTTCCTGTTATGTATATGATACTCCTCTATAGATGGACGATGCTGTAAGAAATCTTTGCACATACATGGATACATCTCTATCATTTAATCACCATGTCTCCATAATAGATAGGAGCTAAAGATGTCATTATTCCAGTGTACATTTTACTGAATATTAGACTACCACACAATACCTGACCAGAAAAGCCATAGAGGTTTTTTAGGATTAATGTTCTAAACATTGATCAGCTATTCAGCAGCAAACAGTAGGTCTTCCCCTCATTTCACTTGATTCATTTGCATGTGATTATGCCGTCATTTTTGTATAGCTTCTGCTATACACTTGGGCTGACTGTACTGCAGCACAACATGGGAGTATGAATTGGTACTAGCCTGCACCTGTCTGTATGTTGCTGATCCTGAGGGAGGTGTACACTGCATACTGCAAAATCTGTCTCTGGATATTATTCTTAGGTATGGAACTGTGCCAAATATCTTGGAAATGTCTACAAATAACATGTTTGCAGGCTCTCATCAGTGCATACTTACTTCTCAATATTTCTTCTTCATGCAAAATATGAGTTATAACATGTGGAAAGTGGGCAAAATATGCAATAAGTATTCAACCCCCAAAAAATGGAAGCACAGAACACAGAGGGATCTAAAATGTAGTTATACGTACATTGTGTACTGCAGAGCATCACAAATGTTTATGAATCTATGCTTTAAAATGTCATAGTACAGTGAACAGAAATGCATTCTGTAGCAGTATAGGCTTTTTGTATAACTAAAATAGATAACATTTACCAAACTTTGCTTCCCTCTGCAAGTCCCTTTCTCACACTATACTTCACCACTTACTTGACAATCTTTCCAAGCTATCTCCATATTTATGCTACTTGATCCGCTGCTATAATTGCATCCCTTTTTTGGACAACAATACATACATTTCTGGTCCCCATTATTCCAACAATAAGTAGTTTTAGACAGAAATTCACTTCATACCCATGTCATAAATGTATACTTGTAAATATTTGTTTATACTAATATATGAACCACAGTGGTTATAAATGACTAGAAATTGTGTAGATCCATTTGTTCACTGTACTGCTTTTTTCTGTTATAACTGTTTTGTTCTCTTATCACTAGCTTTTTTTCTGCTCTTCTCTCTCTGGCTGAGCCTGTAAGTGGTCCAGATGAATCAGTGCTGTATCCCATCAACAAATCATAAATAAATACAAATAAAACAATGTGTGACAGCTGAGAGTATCCCATTGTGCATTACAATAGTCATCATGTCTGAAGAGATATAAGATGTGCCTAAAGGGAATTTGGACATTGCACACTGCTGGCATTTAGAAAAACAGCAACAGATTTTCCATTAGAAGGGATTTTCTCAGTTTTTATCTCTTTCTGGTCAGGCTTATTGTGCAGCATATTTGTGTTGGAGCCCTGAGTCATTTTACAGACTATAAGGGACATGAGCCATGCTCCAGGAGTGAATTTATGGTTCCCCTTCCATTTCTAAACAACAAAACATGACCAGCACTCAAATAGTGTGAATGAAATGTATTTAATTCACATAAACCCCAACAAATCAATTTTAGCAAAAAGCTTTCTTCAGTGCAAGTTCAAAAGAAGTATTAAGCATTTATTAATTGATGCAAGTATGTATAAATCGACATAACAGATAAAAGTCCCTCCCATAAGAGTATGGCACTGCCAGTCATAATAAATCATTTAAATCAGGCAGAAACAGAACACCTAATTTAACAATCCAAGTATGTTCCTTCTTATTTAAAATTTCATACCATTCCAACTTATTAAAACTATGAATACACATTATATCAATACCAATAAATCTAAAAGTTATATGTATGTATAAGGTATTAGAAGTATGACTATTTTTCAAATCATTTAAGTGTTCAAAAATCCATGTTCTGAATTGACGGGGTGTTTTGTCCACATAAAAGACAAAACACCCACAACAAGCTAAATAGGCCACCCATTCAGAAATACACATACTAAAACATCTAATATCAAAAAATGGGGGAGTATTGGCAGAAGAAAACTGTTTAACTTTTGTAACTACTTTACAAGCAGAAAAATAACCACATGGGTGATAACGCTCAAGTGGTGACCCATCTATGGTCTCTTGCTCATCTACCCTAACCCATGTGGCTTTTTTATAATGATCAAACTGGTTACCTGTTGTTCTGCTAAATCTAAATGAAAATTAACATCTATATGGTATCAAGTCTAGTAACTTCCTTTCTGATAAAAGAATGTCCCAATGCTTAAATATTAGGTTTTGAAAAGCTAAAGAATTGCTTCCAAAACTAGTAGCAAATCTGAGGGTAAAATTTTGCTCACTTTTTCTACTATATTTTAGTAGCTCACATCTATTAACAAACTTGACAGTACTATATGCTCTCTGTACATCCTGGAACTTAGAAGCATGATCATTAAACTTTTGAAATAGATCCCTTGTATGTTGGTCCAATTCCTCAGCACTAGAGCTTCTTTTTTCAGCTTTTCCCGGTTAGGGGTCACCACGGCGGATCATCTGTCCACTCATGATTGGCAGTGGAGTTTTACAGTGTTGAGTTGCCAGCCCAGTGCCCAAACTTCCACAAAAGGCACACACATGCACACACTCACACCTAGGGTCAATTTAGTGTCCAATCCACCTACAGCAGGAAACCAGAGCACCCGGAGGAAACCCATGTGACCACAGGGAGGACATGCAGACTCCGCACAGAAGGCACCCCAGCTGAAGATCGAACCGGAGAACCTCTTGCTGTGAGGTGGCAACTAACCGCTGCACCACCAAACACTGTGATTTAGAATATTTTTGATAATATGTGGGAAGTGACAACTAATAGCATCCAAAACGGAATTATAGTTAAACTGTTTTATAAAAATAGAAGTCGCTAAAGTTCCATCATTATTTTTAGAAACCAATACATCCAAAAAGGATACATTTTTAAGATCATAACTGACACTAAATTGCAGTCCCTACTTGTTGCCATTAAGGTTTTGAATAAATTATTTGAAAAAAATGACATCAGACTTCCAAACCAACCATCCATCATCTAGATATCTAAGCCATATGTCCATGGCATCAAAATAAATATTATGGTTAACATCATATATAAGTTGTTCTTCCAAAAAACCCATAAAGAAGTTCATATAAATAGGGGCAAAAGATGCTCCCATTGCTGTACCTTTTAACTGCAAGAGACATTCCCATTAAAATAAAGCATATTTTTGGTCAACTTATGTTCTGTTAAAGATACACAAAATGTGTTAAATCCTGGACTGTATATGGGTATTCTCTCAAGCCAATAATGTAATGCCATCAACCCCACCCAGTGTAGGATGTTGGTATATAGGGCCTTCACATCTAGAGTACACATGTACCAATCATCTTACAACTGTGCATCTTGTGTAAGATGTTTAAAAACTGGGTAGTGTCTTGTATTCTTGATCAAACTCCAGCTAATAAAGGTTTTAAATGCACTGTCAAAAAGGTAGGCAAGGGTTCAGTCAAACAACCATGGCCTGATACAATCAGCCTACCAGCGAGGCAATGAGAATCCTTATGTATTTTAGGGAGCATATAAAAATATTACGTAGAGTGATCTTGAACCATCAGATGGTGTACTACTTCCTTGGATATAATACCTTCATTTAAAGCATTTTGCAAAACAACTTCTATATCATTTTTAACCTTCAATGTGAGATCTAAAACTATTTTCTGAAAAAACTATCCAACAATTGTATTTGTGCTTCCTTAAGATATATAGCCCAGTCTCAAACAACTATTATCCCCTCTTGTCAGCCTGATTGACAACAATATTATTATTAGCTCACATCGTCAGCGAACTTGGTGAGCCAGAGGCCCCCAACATTGGCCTTATATACCATATAGGAGGGGTCCCAACACTAAGCCCTGTGGGACACCACTAGTAACAGGTTTCGTGTCGAAGTAGATTTATGTATCTGGACAACATGTGTCCTGTCAGTGAGCCAGTTGGCTATCCATCTGATGATGTAGGGGTTTAACCTAATTCAGTAAGTTTATCTATGATCCCCGAGTAGGGGATTGTGTTGAATGCTTTGGCTAGGTTTGAATAAGTGGTGTGTACCATTTTACTGTCATCCATGGCCCTGGTGACTTCCTCAAAGAAGTCCAATAGACTGAGCAGGCAAAACATCCCTTTGACAAAGCAATTGGTTCTGGTACAGTATTCTTAGAATTCCTATATTGTTATTGATCAGAGCCATGACAGTTCTCTCTGTGGTCTTGCAGATAAGACTGGTCAAGCTTATGGGTCTGTAGTTCCCTGTTGATGGGCCCTCCTTGTGTATCATTAAGTTTGTGTAATAGTAAAATAAGTTGTATCTGTATTGTATTGGCAGTGTCCTCATGCTTGTTGCAGTTCATTTTTAAAAAATGGCATGAACACTGCATTTTATTTCTGTCTAAACAGTTACTCATTTTTGTATTGTTTTCAGGCATATAAGCCAATATATTTTGTTAGTTGCAATGTGCATACTTCTCAACTTCCCAAAATATTGCAGAATGTCCCGGACTGAGTTTTTGCATACACGAACAAGCACACACAGACACACACACACACACACACACACACACACACACACACACACACACACACACACACACACACAAGCACACACACATACACATACACATGGAACTTTAACACAATACCACTGCATACTCAATACATAACTGACATAAAAATCTATTTCTATGATCTGCTTGTAGTACTAACATTATTCTACCCTCTCTCTATCACCATCCATATAGTTTCAGGAATAAGCCTTTCTTCCCACATAAACTGCACAGTTTAGTATTACATTAAATATTGTTTCACATTACATACAGAAAAATTTAAGTAATGCACCAAATTTTACTCCCTTGTCCAAGAGTAACTGTGTATATGTGCACTTTGTGTGTGTGTGTGTGTGTGTGTGTGTGTGTGTGTGTGTGTGTGTGTGTGTGTGTGTAAGCTAATCTTCTTATGCGTGTAACAATGTGTGAAACAGCATCTGTGAGGATCATTACAGTGACATTCCTAATTTCATATTCATAGCTAATTTTCACTCAAAAACATACTGTTACCCATACACATACTCATGCCATTCAAAACATTAACAAAAACAACAGCACACTGCTGTGAATCACCATTGATAACACTGTGTGACCACAAAGTGGAAGTAATGCATTCACTATGTCTTTATCTTTCTATCTGTATATCTAGCTGTCTGTCTGACTATCTGTTTATGCATCTATTTCGTTTAGAAATTGACAGCAAAAAAAAAATATATATATCCCAACAGATCCCATAATATTCATGGTTCCCAAACACCTTTCACTATGGTATGAAGGAGGCCACACAGTGTCACCAACATCAATATCATCTGAACTTCCTGCTGAAGTTAAACATGGGTCATCCTTGCAAGGATTTAAACTCCAACATCAACTTGAACATCACTACAGTCACTAGAAAAAACAAACCAGTCCACAAAATCACTTTCAAGCACTGAGCTGACAGCCTTAGTGGAATCGCTGACATGACATCAAAGATCAGAGAGCATTCCACAGAGAATTACATAACAGAAAAAGGGAAAAAATGATACAAAGCCACAAAATTAGTACGGCAAAACCACAGAAGAAGACAATGCAACAATAAAACAACCAGGAAAGAATAGAGACAAATCACTATAAACAAATAAAATAAAATATACTGCTATACTATTATTCAGAAAGACAAGCCTAGACTATGCTGTTATTACTTACTGTTTTTGATTTATATATATTTATTTTGCTATGCATTATACCCATTAGTTATACATTATGTCCTATAACTCTAATCTGTCTCATATTTATCAATATGAACATTTTCTCCATAGCTATACACATCATATCATACAATCCCCTATTAACTGGTGTTAACTGAAGATACCAGTTTCCCAAAGTTTCATTCAGCAATTATTTTAATTCCAAAATTGTTAAATTTCAAAGTAAATAAAATGCATAGCACTGATAACAAGTTGGAATGAAAAATGCCCTTAGCTGGAGAGCAAAATGTATAATCAATTAACAGTATATTCAGAAAACCAGTTTAACAGCTCTTACAATCTCAGCAGTAGCTGAAAGTCATTTGCCTTCTGAGGATACTAAATGCATGCCTAAATATGTCATCAGGGAAATATCATTATGGCTGCCATGCTCTGTAACCTTTGACCAGGTGTCAGATTCTGTCTGTGGAGATTAAGGTGGCCTTCGCTGTTGCCTGGCAACCAATGTGATGCTTGCATAGGTCAGTCAATCTGGCCATAGTTGCTCTGTTTTAATGTGTCATATTCAGACAACTGTACAATAAGTTGTTTTCCTTGCCATATCTTAAAAGAAGATGAACTAAAACTCTTTTTGATTACATAAAATTTAAATTGACAGGGTTTTTTTCTTTTTTGTAAGCTAGTATAATATAAAAAGAGTAAACTACCTGAAAAAAAAGTAGAGAAAGAAATAGTCATAAAAATAAATATGTTCATGACTCCTTTTTGGCTATGAAAAGCTCTCTCAAGCAATGGGTTGAGTACTGCAGTATTGAAAAATACCAGAATTTTTCAAAAAGCATTTTTCTTCCCAATCAACCCATATTTGACATTCATTGTGACATGTGTCATAATTAAGAGTATTCATGTAGACATAAACAGAGCCAGCCTAGTCAGTAATTGAACCACTACCACTATTATATTGCACTATTTATGTGCTTTGGTAGGTGAAGCTCTCATTTTTTGATTAATCCATATTATGTTATATCAAATCTCCACAGCTGATAAAGTTAGAAAATGCTAGTAATAGATTCCCATAACAGAGCAACTCTCTCATTTATTCATGTTCCTATTGCATTACAATCTGCCAGTAGTAATATATTATTCTTTTCTGATCTTGTACAACTTCACTACAATATGAACTGTATAATGCATACTTTCAGTACTTCATTTACTTATTCTGTATCTTGTAGCAACATAAATGATCTTGCTGATTCAGTTGTTCCTTCTTGGTGAACTAAATCAGCCTGCATCATACAAACCACTCTAGTAGAACATATACTACTGGTCACACTGATTCAAAGCTGCAGCATATGTAAGTTTACAAATGCATCTACATTGCTATGAGTTAATCATCAACATTTGCATTACTTACACATTTTGTGAGTGTAAGCCAGGGTTCTACTAAGTTTTATTTTGTTGTTTAATTGATTGACTGCAGTCTTGCACTGACTTTATTTAAAAAAAATCAAAGGGAACAGAACACATACTCGAGATGACAGTGTGCTTCTGTAATGTTTGACTCTATTTTCTGACTGGATAGGTGCACAGCTTTTGTATGTAGCTGTTGAATCCCCCTTCATTAAGGTAAATTTTTTGGTGAGGTGTTTTCATTTTCTTCCTGTCAATAAAATGCTCCTTGGTTCTCAGTGGTTGCTTACTTTCACACCATTCCTTTAAAATCACTGTACCAATGTATGACTTTTTTTCTCTAATACTAGAGTTCATTATGTATTACTGTGCAGTTTGGCCTTAATTTCTGACAGATGTGCAGCTTTGCTATGTAGCTATCGAATCCCATAGAGTGATATAAACTTTGTTATAGCTGCTGAGGACTTAGTTTCTTTGTATTCCTATATGTAAAAAACATCCTTGGGGCCTAAGTCAATGCTTCATTTCACTATAACCCATTAAAGCTACTTATTTAATTTATTTTTATTTACAGTGTCAGTGGCAGAACAGGAAACACACTTGCCTTTAGTACAAAAGGCTGCAGATTATATTCCCATGTCAGGCAGCTGGGTTAATTTTCCAGAACTAACACTGCAGTTCAGCCTAAGGAGGGTGCTGCACTCCTAAGAATGCCATTCTTTGGATGAGATGCTTAACCAAGGCCCCATCTGTCTGAGTTGATAGCTTATTGAAAACAGTAAGGGGTCCATTATTCAAAACAACAAAAAAATGTCATTAACATATTTATAAAATGTACATGTTTAGAGGAAGACACACACACACACACTTACACACACACACACACACACACACACACACACACACACACACACACGAACACACCTGTATATATATATATATATATATATATATATATATATATATATATATATATATATATATATATAGACAGATAGAGAGGAGAATTCAATAAAGTCTACATGAATGGATTTTTCATGTAGGCATAGTGGCACAGAGCTAACACGGGTAAGGCTCCGTGCAATCCAATAAACACAGAAGAGGAGCGTGCATGAGCTTGCAGTTACGAAAATGTCTGTGGCATGCAAATCACCACATAAGCAGGTGAATTTCATGCAAATGAGGGTGCTGGAGCAATCTAGCAAGCAGATAGGCAGTCCCGCAGACCCTGTGTTGGTGTCTGAAGTGTACACATAAAAATCTGCGTACGAAAAAAAAAAAATGGAACAGGGGGTGAAAAAGCCTATGTAGAAGGTCAGGAATTGCATAATAGGCTTAATTGTGTGCAAAACTATGCCTTGTGTGTCCAAAAAATCATGCAAAATAATGTAATAAATAATTACTTTTAATATTCATATTACATTTGCGCGTTGCTCAGCAATGCAAAATATGCCGTTATGCAAAAAAAAAAATTAAAAAGTATAACAACTAAAAATAAGACATATGTGAGGATAATGCATTATAGGGCCCTGCATGCAGTATGTACAATGGTAGATTTCAGTGGTTGCTAAGGAGGCAAGCCCTGGAATAGTGAAGTATCCAGGTTGTGTGCATGGATCTGTATGCAAATGAGCTGGGATTACTGAATAGCAAAAATGGGCCACTGTGTTAGCAGATAAAATCCGTGTAGCACCAGAACTGTGTTGATATCCACAGAAGAGCTAGCTGACATAAAAAGGGTGTGTGTCACTATATGTTCAAGCTGATTGAAGTTCAGCAGTGCCTATTTGCGCAGTGCACCTCTCAGCTAAGCAGGGGGCTGTGTCCAGTGTTGCTAAGCTTTGTTTAGCTATGGGGCACATGTTTTAGCTGGCTTGAGCTATGCTAAGCATGCCCATTCATGGGGTGGGCATGTCCAGACTGCTGAGCATTGTTTATACTTGCGTCGTGGTTTTGCACACCATGCCACAGTGCTTAGCAGGGAAGACAGTTAAAAAAAAAAAAAAAAAAAAAAAAAAAAGGATATTGTCTGGGAAAGCCAATCATGTAGAAAATGCTGCTAACCCCTGTTCCACTTACACTGGCCCATTCAAACCCCTCAGTGATGTACTTGGCAGGTGGAATGCATCACAGTTAGCCAATCACACAGGCTGCACCTGCAGCAGAGCACTATAAAGTATGCATACACCCTACAATCTGACTTTTCCTCCACACCATGCAACATTGGAGTACAGACTTGGGAATTTTAACTGACAGAATGCTAGGGCTGCTGCTGCTCTGCTACATCTGCATGTGTTAGAGGCTGAGGTCAGTGCTGATGCTGTCACTGACAATAGGCCTAGAGTGAGAAGGAGAAGAGTGTTCAGGTCCAGGGTAACCTTCCGGGAGCTACATCAGCTGGAGATTGTAGAGCACTACATGGTGGACAGGGACATACTACAAGAACTCACTGAGCTCTGCCACCCTAAACTCAGACCCAAAGCCATCAGAGGGGAACCCATCCCAGTGGAAACAAAGGTATGTGTAGCCCTTAGAATACTAGCTACAGGTACTTTTCAAAGACCAACTAGGGACATGATGGGGGTCTCACAGGAATCTGCATCCAGGGTACTCCACCACTTCATAGCTGCCATGCACACACATGCCAGGGAGCACACTTATTTACCCCACACCCCTGAGGAGAGGGCCAGCAATATGCATCTCTTTTACCATGTAGCACACTACCTTGAGGTACTGGGTGCCAAAGACTGCACTCATGTACACATTAAAGCAAAGCCTGTCTACGTCAACTGCAAGGAGTATCACTCCATCAACTGTCAGGTCATGTGCAATGCCCAAGGCATCATCATGAATGTGTGTGCTGGCAGTTCTCTTGACTCCCATATCTGTCACTCATCACAGCTGTACCAGATGTTTGTCAGGGGGTGCATCCCATACGGCCATCTACTGGAGGATGCTGGCTATGCACTGGAACCGTGGATGATGACACCCATCATGAATGCACACACACCTACCAAAGAACAACATAATGAGGCACATCCACAAACTAGGAACATCACAGAAGCTGTTCAAATCATGGTTCCGGTGCCTCGATATATCTGGTGAAGCCCTGCAGTACCCACCAGACACAAGTGCACAGATGTTCACAGTATGTGCCGTGCTACACAATAACATCCTGTGGAAGCAGCTGTGGTAGGATCATCACAGAAAAGGGACACACACACACACACACACACACACACACACACACACACACACACACACACACACACACACACCAGTGCCAAGGTCCCCACACCCACACTCACAGGAGGACTCAAAGGAGGAATCCCCTGAGACTGTCCCTATAGGCAGATGTAGACATGCCCAGTATGCCCTGCCCTTGGCAAAGAGGCAACACATAGTACATGCACTGACAACCTAGGGTCCTAGGGACTGACTCCTTACTCTGACTCACATACATAGTAAAGAGGATGCCAGCCCCTCTACACAACCTGTACCTTACTATGTATTGGCTGTGTACTGCATGCATCAGATAGAGTCAGCCCTGAAACACAGGTATCTCAACTGCTGCATACACAAGGTAAGTCACCCTTCTTTACAATAAATGTACAGGGTACTAGACTGTGGTAGCATATGTATGGACCTGCTGCATTTATGTAAGGGAATAGAGTGAGCAACTGGGCTATTTGAAGAGTACAAACAGCTGTGTGAGACAACAAGTACTCTGTCCAGTAGTGACTGACCCATAATATGCAGTGGACCACAAGACAGCAAAACCCACTGCAGTATGTAAGGGAATTGCCAAACAGCGGGTTCATAGGACAGATGCATGACTGTTAGTGCTAGAGTCCCCTACCCCAACATATCAATGTTCACATACAACTGAAGTAACAGAATATGTTCACAAGGATATATCAGCAGGCCACACAATCCCAGGGCAGTCCCAAACAACCTGGCTACATGTCCTGTTTTCCACAATATGCAGGGATTAAAGTGTATATGTCTGTCTGCTGTTAATAGTGTCAGGAATTTAGCTTCACTTTCTGGTGGCTAGTGTTGCTCAGTGGGCTAAGTACATTAGCATGGTTGATGGTGTTTATAGTCTGAAGCTGGCTACACCTACTATTTTGAATGTGAGGTGCTCCTATGGTAGGAGTCCCACAGACTGTCAATATGTCACAATCTGTTACTGCAAGAAAGCTGGACAAAGCC